>NC_081797.1:6354326-6954326 GCF_963082965.1 Carassius carassius | reverse complement strand
CTTAGAGGGTTAAGAAATCCCCTCTATCTATCTATATTATACTTTTATGACAAAACTTTTGTTTAATTAAAGTCTCTCTAAGTGAGAATATATTGATAGTATTGCAGACTATATTCCTTACCTCATTCTAAGAAAGCTAGAAGAAAAACAAACTATGACACATAGGACCTGTGTTCTAATGTGGGCGATGGTTTCGAATTTAGCTTGTGTCATTTCCTCATCCCAGTCTGCGCTCTTCTCTGCCATTTCTCTTTATCTCTCCATATCAATAAAAGTGTCAAAAAGGCCAAAATGGAACATCTTTAATCTTAAAGTTCATTTGCAACAAACACTCTGCTCTTAGTGCAAGGCCCCATTCCAGCTGATGGGGTTTTATATTGCAATCACGTGTCATTATCTTTGTATCAGACCCTCAACAGCATAGTTAGTAAGATACCAATCACCCTTGAAGACATTTACACGCCTTGCCACACTAAAATCCTCAATTCTAGAGATTTTAACGTTAGCCCACCACAAGAATACAGATGCGTTATCATCCATGCTAGAATTCCCACAGGCAGTTAAATTAAAGTCGAAGGGCTGTCTTACGCTGCTAGATGGAAAACATCTTTTCAGATGTATTGTGCATTTCAGCATTCTGCCCTTTACCACTGCAGAGTGCATCTGAGCTGTCACTTTGAAATCTTTATCTCAGAATCTACAAGTGCCTCTGTGACAGTAGATCTACCATTAAAAAACGGCAACACTCCACACATTCTCTCTCTCTCTCTCTCTGATTATTTCAAACTATTTCTCACCCCTTTGGTATTTTACTTATCCCTCCTTGTGTATTTTGCATGCATCTATATGGACAGATGCCGTTAAGCAAATCCCACATTAAAATGTCAACTGCGGCCCATCGAGATTGCACGTGCAAATGGAAATATGACAATTTTATGCATAATCTATAGTCCTATATATCATCTTCCATACCTGTTCTCCTTCTCTCGCTCCCTCTGCCTAAGTTTGATATGTCTGACTTTGAGAGTGCATTAAAACGTCCTGTTCCTGAGTGGTAGGGGCATGAGGGAGAGGGTGACGGATGGAAAGTGCATGCGTACGACTCCCTTTGAGAGCTCATGATTGATGTTTGAAGCACGGGCCAAAAAATGGGCAAGAGGCCTGATGTCTACAGTGTCATCTGCACTGACTGTCCAACTGAAAAAGACGAGAGAGAGAGAGAGATCTATCTATCTATCTATCTATCTATCTATTTTTCTGTCCATCTCTCCTTCTCAGTCTTATCTATCCGTCTGTCATCTTATGTGTTTCTCCATCTATCTATTTCTGTCTGTAAATCTATCCATCCATAACCTAGCCATTTATTCATTTACACATTTTAAATATATTGTATTTTTTTTGTTTTATCAGGCATTATAACAGCTACTCCTTGAAGTCCTATTTTGACTGGTTTCAATGATGAGTTACTGCTGCTATGATTGCTAAAAATGTTCAACAAATATATTTTTTAAATAAAACTTTCAGACTACATTAAATAAAATGCATTGAATTTGTGAACAAAGCACACTTAACTGTATAATAAGCCTAATTTACATAGAAAAGAGGCATATTGTGCTGAAAAGATATATATATATATTATTATTATTATTATTTTTTTTTTTTTATAAACAGTGCAGCACTATTTTAGCATATGTATATCGAGTTAAACTAATCTGCTGGTAGTTAGAGAATAAAACAATTCGATGAATCCAGCCCATAATGTTTTTATTGGAAAGAGCTGTGGTGCACATTTGTTTAAAAAAATGTAAAAGTAATTTAATTTAAATATTTTCAAACACTGTCAATCTAAATAATATATCAGCAAATATTTTTTGTAATATATTTTTTTTATCAGTTTACTTTACATGTTGAAGTTAAAATAGCACAGGGCTATTTTTTTCGGATGACGTGACATCCACCAGTTTGACTTATGATGACTTTCACCAAATCTGCTTTCCCTGACCTTCAGCTGAACAAGAAAATATTCATTTGTCGTCTGTGTAACAATGAGCGGCGCTGCGAATGTGTAGACCAATACAAACAGCGCAAGAAATAAATTACCCAGCTCTGTCAACAATGCTATTTTTACATGGCGGCACTGTTCTGATTAAAATGTCATCGGCTGGGTTCATTTTCTATGATGTTTCTGTTGAACTTTACACACTTGACTTGTTCTGTCCTGAAAATTGCAGGTAATGCTCTCTGGGTGCACTGACGCTCTAGGCTCCTTCTGAAGCCATCTTGGATGTTACGGTCAGGAGGCAAAATGTCAGACATGGAAGTTCAGTTGTGTATGTTACTCTACGTCTGTCTAGACCATGATATATTTGATTTGTAAGGGTTAGCGGATGAAGGTGTAGTGATCCCACAACAGATGCTTGAGCTTTGATTTAATGAATACAGTGAAGTGATACCTGCCCAGCTCCCATTTCCCCCCCAAAATCAAAAGAAAATGCTTTTTTTTTAAATAGAAGCCCATTTTAGGACAAATAGATGTTTCACATTCCATTTCCATGAGAACTGAGCACATTTCATGTGGGGGGTGTTTTTGTCATCCCAGAACATCCAGCCAAATATATAATACTTTTTTCATTACACAAATGGTAATTTTATTTTTCAGATTTTTCAGAGAAAGTCACAATGGAAAACAATAAAACATCTGTAAAAAAGCTTTCTTTAAAAACTAGCATTATCGAGCAGAGCTGAAAAAAAAAAACACATTTTCAACAAGTTCCTCAAGTGTTTTCTCTTTTCTGGAAAAGCAACCTAGAAAACGATCCGCTTACAACTGTCACTGCATATTAATATTACTGAAAATCTTCTTGACAGGTTGAGATTCTGTTGAATAACTAACTGCCGGTCAAAACCAGAAACCATAAAATGACAATAACACAAATAAACCCACAGATCTAAATCACTGAGCTTGAGTTTACAACTGAGCGAATCCACTGTAGACATGAACAGTCATCTATACCAAATAGATGATTCCTTCTCTAGGGAATTCAGTAAATGTCCTTTGACTTTACAATGTTCTTGTCCTCTGGGTTGTAAGTTAAACTCAAAGGTTTAACAGAAACATCTTAGCACACTTGTCCAAAACTTGCTCTATTATTATGGCCAGTATCACTGAAACTTACTTATTAGCTAAACTACATTATTTAATAATGATTTAGCAAGTCATGTACTACAAATCATGTTGCTTTTCAATAACAATGCTTTTATAAGGGAAAATAGAAATTACACTTGCAAAAACATATTTTACCAATCAAGTTTAATTGAAAATACAACAGGTTTCTTTCACATCATAAACTATAGTAGGGTAACAAAGATAAACTGATCGCTGGACAAAGTAGCAGTTAAGGGCCATTTTACTAAACGGCAAATTAGCGCAAGTGCGCAATTCCAAAACAACGCAGAGTTGAAATCTCTGCAGGTGATTTACGAACAACGTGCAAATTTTAGAACATAGACGCAACACCTCATTTACATATTGACCTGCGCAATATACCAAGCGCAGTGCAAATTAGTGAAATAAAGAAATAAAGAAGCCATGGTACATTAAAAATAATTAAGGTTTCAAAAAGTTTTGATACCTGGTATTGTGTGACTCCTAGTTGAGGGTTCCAAGCGTCTTTTATTTCCTGAAGCAAATTAAAAATATCATTGCTTGGCAATTTATAGTTCTGGTAATGTTTTCTTCTGGCATTAAAAAAAAATATATAATTTATACATGTACTCTCTTCTTTCACACACTTTCTGTTCTCTGTGGTGCCTCCTCTTAGCAACATTAATTGCAGCCATTTCAATCGAAAATATTTTAAAACATGAAGTAATGGTGCAAATGCTAGTAATTTGATGAGCACAAGCATTAGTAAATCTCGTTTTATGATTCATTTGAATATCAACATCATCCCAAATAAGGTTTATAGCTTCCAAATCTTCCTTAAGTGTTTGGCGCCAAGTCTTTAGATGCTGTCGATGCTTCCATTTCCCTCTGGGAGGTACCCCTCAAAATGAGTTTTTTGGATAATGGTGATCAGACATTCCTAAGACGTGGCCAAAGATTTGCATCTGGTGTCTTGAGTTAGACCTTTGTAGCATTTCTTTATTGTGTATGTGGTCACTATAGGAGATGCTAAGGATCCTTCTTAGGCAACATTGCTGGAAAATGTTTAGCCAATTGATCATCTTTGCTATGAATTTCCACATCTCATCGTATATTACAGTGAGTATGATAATGCTCTTGAAAATCCTTATATTTGGTGAACAGCTGCTGTTTACCAAACCATTGGAACACTTTTGATGCCATTCCAAACTTTGTTTATTGGCATCTGTGCCATAAAGAACTTTATTGTGGAAAAAAATTCTTCATACTAAGATTTCTTTTTTTTATAAAAAAAGAACTGTTCACTGAAAGTGGTTTTTCTATGGCATCACTTTGAAAACCCCATTTTGTAACTTTTGCTTTTGAGAGTGTATGTCACTTTTAATGTACCTACTTTCTCTAAAGGATAACTTTGAACGTAGCTTGGCTAATGTTTGATATCATTCTTTTTCCAGTAGCTTGCCCAACACTGATCATAGCAGACCAGATGACACCGCTTGCAAGAAGCTCTAAACGATTGCTTGATTTTCTATAACCTCATCCACAAGAATTGCCTCTTTGAACGCCAATGCTGGATGACAGTTCTATTGGAAACCATCTTGAATTAAAGCGGCCGAGAGCGTCTGATGATATTTGACCCACGGTCTATAGATGACAGTGAATTTGTTTTCAGATGATGTTTTCTCAAGTGTGCCTTGAACAGCCATGGAAAAAGTATGTCGGAGAGAAGCTTATACTGACAGATCAAATGGAGCAGATGTGAGCTGGGGATTGTGGGATACATCAAGGGGGTTGTAAATCTCTTCGCTTGGACTAATGAGTGTGACAAATGTGGGCTGTGACGTGTTCTCGAGACTTACAGAGGTAAGTGGGGTGGCGTTGACAGGGCAATGATGTCAGCGGCACACTTGCTTATGTGTGTGTGCGTTTTTCAGACAGCTCTCTATCCGAAGGAACCTCATTAACATCAAGGTCAATTTTATCAGACCCCAAGCTGTCGTTTTTCTCACATTATCAGTGGGTATGAAAAAAGAAGTGAGGAAAGAATGAGGGGTGAATTAGGCTACATGCATGTAGACACTCACACTGGATGATCCCATCGCTATCTGTGCAATGTGAAATGTGGCGCTGCAGGTTTAGTGAATACACACTTCTGTTTATGGACAATAACAGAATTCAATTGTTTATCATTGATTTTTTGTGAGAGGACCTTCTGAGAGACTCTTCAAGTAATGGTTATGAATTAACTTTCATATACAGCTCTCACAAAAAAAGCTACATTGGACTTCCCTAGTATATTATAGTAAATTAATATATATATATATATATATATATATATATATATATATATATATATATATATATATATATATATACACGTTTTTGCAGTCCATTTTACATAATCCAATGTATTTCAGAGGGAAATTGGCTATTTATGAGGGCGGGACTTGATTTTATATTTTGGGAATTAATTGGACAACCAATTATGACCGTGATAATTAAAACATTCTGCTGGTCAAGTAGCCCCACCCACACGATAAGTAATTGGATACATATCCCACACCTCATGAATATTAAACGTCAAAATAATATGAAATGCTAAAAAATAAATTTCTTTTCTAATGTTGATGTTTGATTGGTGTTGATTGATTGATTGATTTTTTTGTCCATATGACCAGTCTAACCAAATGCAAGAATGTATTTACTCAGTAGTGTTACATTTCTTTAAATAACAACTTTTCTTTTTTTTTTTTGCTTTATTTTTAATTTAGCAGATAAAAGCTTTAAATTATACAGGTAATACAACATAACAGCTAGAAAAATTATAAAGACATTTGCTAGAAAACGTTGGCATATGATGCAAAGTATTACTGACTGGTTAGTCGTTTTCCATCCATTTTATCTGATAATTAACACAAAGCTTAGTAATTTCAGAATAAGCTATAACAACAACATAAAAAGTTAAATAAGTTTGTTTCCAAACTATTCATTTGCTAACACTCATGGAATACCATCTATATCATCACCAGAACAAATGCCACCATTTAACTGTCAGTCTAATGTCAGCCATGTGAATTAAGATGTCTCCTTTCCTCCAAGTAGAAGTACAATTCAATTTAGGTCTCAACCCCTCTCTTCACCCTTTCTCCCAAGGACTGTGTCTAGATGTCCCCTTCTGTTTTAATGCGAGTATATGTAGGCGGGAAAAGGGAAGCTGACAGAAGCAATTCTCTTCCCTTCGCTTCGTTAGGCCACCTAAAGGTCGCCATTAGTCTCCGTGTTCTGCCCCGTAGAAGGCTCAAGGCACGCCGATGGGTAGCGCCAACCTGCAGCCATGCCCAACGTCACGTCGTTGAGTGATTCATACTCTTACATAATCACACTATGGGGATAATCTGTCTTCTTTAGTGCCTTCAGGTTAGACTTATTGCAGTCTGTTGTCCCATGAAACAATAGAAGGGAAAAGGATTCTGATAGTGGCGGCATGACGGGACGACTTTAGCATTAGATTTGGGTGAATGTGTATGGATCAATCCACTCTTACCGATGGAAATGAATGATAACATGTTCTGATTTGGCTCAACACAAGAATCAAAAAGTTATGAACTACGCTGAAGATCTGGAACTCAAATCTACACACTTATACATACACAGGATGATGTCAAAGAGAGACAAAATCAATAAATTAGTTAATGAAAAAATTAAAAATCTGCTGCCATTGTTTGAATAATATGTAGTCTACACAAAACTGTAATCTGTACTCTTTTTTTTTGGAATCTTTCATTTTTTAATTAAAAACTACATTTTATTCTGTTTTATTCATATGTTTATATTTTAAATATTAATATAAATTCTGAATTAAGTCCACCCCATACATTAGAATATGCCCATTTAATTTTATTAGCAAAAAATAATGACCATCATACATATATACACCCTGATTTACAGAAGCCAAATACTAAAATGTCATTCAGTGTAACAATAGTAAAAAAAAAAAAAAAAAAACAACAACAACAAAAAACCCCACCCCTTTTTAGGCATATTTACAATCAGAATCATTAGACATCGTTAAAAGACTCTATTTAAGGATCACAGTGCATCCCCTCAAAAACTTGTCTTAAAGCTTCATTTTTAATTAATGATTTAAAAATACAATAAAAATTTGTATCATCACTTTTTCATTTATATATTTTATATATATATATATATATATATATATATATATATATATATATATATATATATCATTATATCATAAAATATATATCATAAAATGATATATATCATTTTATTATATTTTATAAGTTGTATTATATAAGCATATATTTTAATGACACTATTCAAAACAATTTAGGAATTTTGGAGATACTGTGATCATTAAGTCTAATCATTAACCTCCAATGTGTATTTCTATGCATTTATTAATCACATTGTGTCTTTATATGAGAACATCTCTAATGTGTTTGCTGTGTGTCGTCTGTGTTTCTTTTACCCCAGTGCTGCTTTTCCTTTGAAAAATGTTATACCAGGAATCTTTTTTACTTTCATCCTCAGCAAAGCGGTAAAAGGTTAGTTGGCATGCCCAGTGAAAGAATTTCAACTTTCAATCAATTGGAGGGTGACCTTTAGAGAAGGCCCTAATCAGTTTGAACTCCTGTTGTATCGGAGCGACTCTTGGCAGCCACCAGCGTCAGTAACTGTCTGCTTTCATCTCGTCCTGTCTCTCTCTCACACTCTCTGTCTCTCTCTTTCCTGTGCTTATCTCTGAACAAGGTCATTATGTTTTGCATTAGCTGTCTGAGTTATAGCTGATTACCAGAAAGAACGATTGATTTTCTCTCTTCTCTCTCTTCAAGGTCCATGGCATCTTCCAAGATCAAAGTATCATCTATCAGAGGTCGTCCCTGTCAGTGTAATGTCACATTAATGTGACGAAATTGACCCTAAAATCTAATCTAAGGTAACATACACATGGCCTAGGGAACAGGTGTCAATGAATGATGTGCTGCCATTATTACAAACAAATACAATATGAGGAGAAAGAGACATCTGTAGAAGAATTAATGGCAGAAATCCCTAAAAATGGCAGCTGTAGGAAGTCAGTATATTATTATTGCATTATATATTTACACAGAATAAATGATAACTCAAAATTGGCAACTTATTGCAGAGATAGGTACTCTTCAGAGTTTCGAAAATCTTGGTGGACAAGATTTATATTGACCCAAAACTTAGAAGTGAAACAATTTACATTGAAATTGCACTAAAAACATTTACAAAAAAGTACAAATTTAAAATGATTGTAACTGTAAAATCCCCTATACATTTGTTCTAATAAACAAAACAAAAAAAAATATATTTGCTATGTTAAAATGCCTCTCTCTTTTTTTATCTTTAATCCATTTTATAAAGTTCAAAAATCCATTTTGTATGGCACTTGGTGGGAAAAAAAGAACCCATTAAAATGAGCTAAAAGAAAACAGAACAAAAACCTTTTCTGCAAATCACCAAAGCTTTCCTGAAAAGGTCAAAGCCTGTTCTGTTGGTCTCGACACATTTTCGAGATCAATGCCCCACTCTCCTCGTTTCTTCAAAGCCGTTTTGTTGAAACAAGGCTTCATACTTAGAGTCATGCGTGTTTACTGTGCAAAAATTACAGGACTGAATGTTACATTAAACGTTCTAATATTTCTTATACAACAAAACACATAATACACAGTCTAGAATCTGCTCAGATGTTCAAGAACTACAAAAATATGAATAAAAAAAAAAAAACACTAAGATTCATTGGGTAAAATGAGCCCTGTCCTTATTACCAGCTTCTCCATAGTCATATGCACTCAAAATAAAACAGCAGGGGACAATTTAATTCATTTCTATTTCAATTCATTCTTAACGAGTCTATTACTCACTCTGGGGCCCCTGAGGGGGCCCATAAGTCGAAATGCTGTGTGTGTGTGTTATTTATTTATTATAATTTTTTTTAATAGAGCTGTGATTGTTTTGCCATGTTTATTCACAAGCCATGGGTCAGCGGTCAACTGTAATCTCCCTTTCCTCCCAAGGAAAATTTAAAGAGATATCATGAATAAAAATGATCTTAATAAAATGACACAAAAGAACCCAGAGCCACTATGAATGTTATTAAGTTCATATCTGAAATGGTTTGTGTCAAAATTACGCTATCTGAGCAAGAAGGTGTAGCTTTATGCCAAACCATATTTTAAGCATCCTCAAAGTTATACACAGAAACTGTCACGTAAATGTACGCACTCCAAAAATAAACTCAGATGGCCTTTTATTGGCAGACTCAGGCACTTTTGTACTTAATTTCTACCTGTAGTGCTGCTCGAAGCCTGAAGCACAAGTGGAGTACCAGAATAGTGCCTCATACTATAACGTAGCATTAAAGTTTACTCTCAGGTACATGAAAAACACCTTCTATCTGAAAAAAAAGAAAACACAGGCTTGGTGCAGGGATGAATACCAATTAGCCTCTCTGCTAAAGTGAGAAGCCAAATTAAATTTTTTTAAAAGGGAAAGTTCACCCAAAACCAAAAATCTTATTTTATTTTATTTTTTCTTCCAAGGAACACAAGGAAACATATTTATAGCAGAATGTATGAGCTGCTCTCTTGGCTGTTTCCTCCTAGAAAACTACTAACTAATTGGTTAACGTAAAGTGCTGTTACTATTTACAGTGAAAAACTGTAATAATACTCATGGGACATTTCAGATTCCAACATTAAATACTGTTAAAATTGACAAAAAATCAACAAGTAATCTTATAATTTACAGTGTAAAGCTGTATTGACATCATTCCCACAATTCTCTGTGTGACCCTTTCATTGATATAACTATGCTTAGTTTTTTTCTTCTTATTAGTTTCTTTCTATTTGTGTATATTACAGTTTTATGTTATGTACATCTTATGTTGTTAAAATAATATTTACTGAATTATTTTAGTGACACTATGATGGTGCTTCCAGGTTTGACAACCACATTATATGATGGTGCTTCCAAGTCTGGCAACCACATTTTTTCCCTTCGTTTTTTTTTACATACATTTCACAGGTTGCTTTTTTATCATTTGCTTTCAGCTTTAGCTCTGAATACAGCCAAAAAGTCTTATGGGACACTTTTATGATTGTCATTTTAGTTTCCTTTTTTGGCTTGACAGTCCCTGGTAAAAACTCACCTAAAATGGTTGATCAAGAGCAGCTTGGACATTATATCAAACATCTTTTGTCTTTGATAAATATATTAATAATAATAATAAAAATAATAAGAATGAGAAAAATTGCAGGCAAGTTAGCAAAGAAACTAAGGTATAATATCTTGCATAAGGTTACACAGCTGAACTATAAAAAGGCAAACATAAACATGATAAATATTTAAGAAATTTGCATCACATGCTAATGTTATATTTGTTATATCCATCTTGGCAACTTCCTTCCCGTTGACGCCCTTGACCCAGATGGCGGACGTCATCGTCCAAAGGGAGAGCGAATTAAAAAAGAAAGAGAAATACGTCCAAAGGTAGAGCGAATTAAAAAAGAAAGAGAAATACAATTAGATCAGATTTAGTATTTTCCTTGAACTGTTGGATAAGGGGACCGTTGGACCCTTGCAGACTGAGCGGTAAGCCTTGTCCCGGGTCTCGTACCTGGAGACACGTTCTCGGATTTCAGACGTCTCGTGGGAATAGAGATCAAGAGAAAGGTAGAGGATTTTGCACAAATTACATACACATTTATTAATAGCCCAGTTGAGTAAATGGACTCGGGAATCAGAGGTGGAGGGAATGCAGCGGCTGTTGGCTTTAATATCACATATGGATCATAGTCTTAACTCCAGTCGTGGTCTATTTCCATTAATGTGGGGTAAGATTTATCGGAAGGCTGTGCCCCTACAACCCTTCCTTGGTCAAATGTACTTTTTTTTTTCGCACTGACATTTGCAGCAATTTCTATGATGTATCTTTTATAAGCTGATGACTTTGAGGAAGGACATTTATTAAAACAAAACTTCAAGATTTCAATAATTCCACCCTTGCAGCGATAAAGACCCACTGTTTGCCTTTGATCATTCTTTGCAAAGATTTCAAGTTATAATGTAGATTTACCTCATCAAGGCGGCCAGTCAGATCCTAGACTTTGTGTGTTTAACAGGATGACAGTTTCATTCATACATCCAATTTTAGTGGCACGTCAAACCTTTGATATGTCTCACACTTATACGCATATTTGTTCTCTTATTGACATCTTGATATATTATTGAAATATTGATGATAAACAGACATGTTCAAAGCAAATGCTCTTAAACTCCTTTCTTGACTTCTACGGTAAAGCTACACTTTTACGTTGAAAACCCAAACAGGGTTTTACAGCCTGGCACCAAAAAGAAAACCTTCATAAAACAAAAAACTTTATTATAGTTCTTAAGAATTGTACTATGTACTGGTGTTTTTGAATGGGAAGAAATGTCTCAGGTTCAATACAATAGCTACTGTGGCAATATATACATTACCACAGAAAATAAATGTAGAAATAATTGTAAAACGCATTCTTCATTTGCATTCATTCGAGGAAAGTTTTCAGCAAGACATCTACAATGAAAGTAAACCTGTAGTTCACACGTTTGCTAAATCACTGTAATTATCACCTTAATTATCAAATGAAAAAATGTGGACTATTGAACTGCAATGTTTATACTGTATTATTTTTTTCATTGTATAATGCCCTTCTCATACATTTTAAATTACAAGTATTAATAATATTTAAATTAACTTTGCAGACAAGGTCACAAAAAAGTGAATCTATCACCCTTGCCTCATGCACTTAATGTTTAAATCTTGGAATCTGAATTAGTGTTTACAGTATTTTAACATTACCAAATTTAAGTGGCAAAATATTATTGTGGCTGCCATTACAGTATGTCCCAAATATAAACTGTTGATAAAGCTTAACTCGCACAGACCTCAGAACATATGTGTGTGTGTGTGTGTGTGTGTGTGTGTATGTGTGTGTGTATATATATATATATATATATATATATATATATATATATATATATATAGAATGTATACAACAAAAGGAAAATAATTCCATATAGTAGGGCCCAACACAAGATCCCACCTTAAAGATTCATAAAAGCCCTTTGCTTCACCTAACCCAATCCAAAGATTTCTCACATCATCTCCATCAGTGTGAATCCCCCTCCGCCTCCATACAAACACCATCCACCCAGAGTCTTTAATGGTGTGGATTGAATATTTTTTCAACTTTCAAAGATATTCAGCCAGACTCCAGTTCAAAAAGAGGTGGTTTATTACATCTTGAGTCTGGGGAGAGAAGCTTTGTGAGGGAAAAGGGGGATTTGAGAGTGGGGTGTATTGATAAAACCCCCATCTTAAAGGCAGCCGCATCTTGGCTGGTGTTCAGGAAGGAGAAGGGATAGTCTGAGACCCGATCCACTTCCTCAAACTCCAACTACTCCATTTGGAAACATTCAAGTTTTGGAATTTCAGATCTATTGATACTATGATCTATGTAGAGAAGCTCTACATATTCTTTAACTATGGGCATTTTTAACTTTTTTTTTTATTACCTAACAAAGTCCATCAGTATATACATGCATATATATATACATGCATCAAAGAATAATTGCTTATTTATTTATGTTTTAATATAATTGTATATATATGTATATATGTATATATAATGTATTTTCATTCTGTGATGAAAAGGAAATTTTAAACAGTTTTGCAATAAAATAAACAAAATTTTTACATTGCTAAGGCTATTTTCATAGCTTGCTTTCGCAACGTTTGAATACAGTATATACATTAAACAATAATTTCTCCCTTTACCATAATTTGAAAAGTTTCAGTTTGACTGGATAACATTTGGAACAAAATCGAATGCAGTGGAAATTAAGACTACTAAACACAAAAATAATAAAATGGTTTATGATTGTTTCAATGTTCACCAAGATTATTTAAGTTTCAAAAATGTAATTATTCATTTTTCAATGTTGGGTTTTATTATTTCAAAATTGTAAGTCTGGGCAAAAACATGTTGTATGAATGTTGTAAAAAACATTGTTTTATTAGGACAAAAACTAAAGCATTTTGGCAGAAGGACTGCCATCTTTAAGGTAAAAATGTGTGGTTAAAATATTATTTTTATTTGACATTCATAAAACAAAATGTAAAAATCTTGTTGAAATTTTGGCAAAAAAAAAATGCCTGTAGTGGAAGAAACTTGCATAAATGTTTTGTGTTTGCAATGCATGTTTGTTTTGTTGAGAAGGTGTGAGGGATAGATATCTTGGCACTGACTTATAGCAATAATATGGTTTCAAGAGGTAAACCGGTTTCCTTCTCTACAAATTAGTTCTAAAAAGTTATCAAAATAACATACAGGAATAATATTAATTCTATTCTTTATCAGCTAACCTTCTGGAAACAAATTGGCAAACACAATCAGCACAGTTATAAAGGGTACAGGCAACCCAGATGACAGAGCACAAGATAACCCCAAAAAAGTAATCAAAATGGAGTCTTCCTGTGAATAAAGGTCACGGCGGGGTCAGCCATGAAAATGCCACACAGCATCTCTCATGCAGTTGCTCTTCAAAAAGCATTTTGGCGCGGACGCTATACCTCTGTCGCTGGAGACTGTCTCTCTTATTTCCTCCCTTATTTGATCAGATTGAAGTTCAGAGGAAGCAATGTGGAAGCTGAGAAAACGAGGAAGGCTGGGATAAGCAGAAGTAACAAGGTGAACTGGAAGTTCAGATGCAATTCTCTTAGCCAGCTGATCCTAATATGAAACTGATGGGAAGGGGGGTAGGGGGACACAGAAAGGCCAATTTGTCTCCAGTAGCAGAAAGAGCTTGATATGAACAACGCACAGCTAGAGTTCTGTAAAAACAAGCTTTGATTTATTTACTTCCTGTCCATAAAATACTCCATGGTGTCTTTTCACCCATTTGTTTGATCAGTGGATGTAATATTTGTCATTAAGCGTAAAGCACGATTAGCCTTGATACATTTTTATGGAGTTAGAGTATTGCGTATTTTTTAATTTGGTATTGTGGTTTTATTAGAGTGGACTTCATTTAATTCCATTAATCTTAAAATAACATCAAGACAAATGTGTTCCCTTTCAAAAGCTACACTCGATGCTGCGCTCAATAGCGCTAATGAGAACATTCTTTGTTCGACCGGTTGTGAAGCACGTGTTTCAAACACGCCAAGAATTGGCTTAAATAACCTCGGCAGGTGACGTCACTGATAACGTGCACCTGCAGGTTATAAATAGACGTGAAACGGAAATCCTCAGGTTTCTTTGTCTTCAGAGACCGCATTGTGTGTGTATGTTTGTGTGTGTGTGTCACGCTGATGAAAGTATTAGTTTAAAAGGAAGTATGTTGAGAGTTAAGAAAAGGAAAAAGAAAGTTCTAACTATTCTTGCTGATTCTATAAGAGAGGTGTGCCTCGCTCTCCATGGCCGATCTCTGAAGAGAAATCGCATGTTTATTGTTTAAAAAAAAAAAGAGGGCTGCTTTCGCGTTCTAGAGGCAGTTGTAAGCACCGTGGTTCACTTCCTATCCGCGCTAGGCTCTTTGCTCTCACGAGGAACCTGCTGCTTCCCGCTCATTAAGATCGCGTTCCGATCTGGAAGATCTGAAGGTTCTCGCGCCTACCTCCAAAGCTTGCCCACTGCCCAGGCACTTCTTCGGATTGGGCAGAGGCTGCTGTAGCTCTAGCTTCTGTTGAAATGGCCATTGAGAGTGCTCTCTCCTAGCGCTCCTCTCGCGATTATAAGCACATGAGGAGTTACTAGGTGGTGACTCGTGCAGTGACCAGATTAAAGCCTTAAAATTAGATTTTGTACATTGATTTCATAGGTGAGAGAGACGCTAGCTGCTATCTCTCCCCTATTGGAGCAACATCATTTAAATAAAAATATAAATAAATGATGATGAAAAAAAAAAAAAATAATATATATATATACGAAAAGACAGCAATTGTTCCCTGCCAAACGTACTGTAGCAACATACACTTGGATGGAACGCATTTCATGCTGTGGGTCAGACTAGTGCTGCCCTGCACACCATGGGTTCTGCAGGTGTATCAGGCTGATCTGAAAAAATCTGAGTGCCAGGAGGAGACTTTTAATATGTTTCTCACTCACTGTGCTCAAGTGTCGGGACTGTCAAAAATAAATAAATAAATAAACAGTCCCGACCCGATCCAACTCCTCTGGGGTAGGAGGTTCAAAGAGAGAGTGTGGCGAGTTGTGCGCCCCCTCATAAGACTGGGGAGCAGCTTGTAACACTTGGCAGCCGCAGATGGAGCTAGACTAAAGTACGGTCATCACGACCAAATCAAGTGCCTTAAGCTGTGCCCAGGACAAAGGGTGTGTCCCCTCAGGGAAGGCCCTGGAAAATTCCATCAGAAGTGTAAGGCTCCTTCCTGGCACCCTTAGGGGATAACTGAACAACCTCCGCCACCACCGGTGTTTCGGGGGGCAGTGGTCTTCAGTGAAATGATACATGCTCTGTTGCTTCCTGCCACGTTTCAGGACACCAGACATCTAACTCCCCCCCCCACCCCCCCCCCCCCCCCAACTAACAAAGTGTCACAATTAGTGCCCCTTTTGGAGAAGCTGGCAGCGTGGAAGCTACTGCCAAATATCTCCCCACGAGTCGAAAGAACTGTAGTGAAGGGCTACAGGATTCAGTTTGCACATCGTCTTCTGCATTTCAACAGCGTGGTCTCCACCTCTGTGAAACCGGCACGTGCATATCTGTTGACACAGGAATCACAGTCTCTGCTGGTCAAAGGGGCCATAGAATGTGTTCCCCTGCCAGACAGAGAGTCAGGCTATTACAGTCGTTATTTCTTGATTCCCAAGAAAGACGGGGGGCTGCGTCCAATCATAGATCTAATGGACGTGTATTTTCTTTTTGAAATATTGCCACAACTCCGGAGGTTCCTGAGGTTCGCTTTCGCATATGGAGTGATTTGAGGGCTGGTGCATGACACACCATGCAGACCTAGCTCATTGCCAAATTGTTTCAGTACTGGAGTTCCTGCAAGAGAAATTGTCCTCAGGCACATGCCCTAGTACTCTCAGAACTTACATGGCCGCTAGTTTGGCTTGCCATGTTTTGATTGACTGGGTTTCTGTAGGGAAGCACCGTCTGGTCACCCGCTTCATTCATGGGGCTCAGAGGTTGAGGCACCCACTAGAGCTACGGCCCCTTCAGGGGATTTAGCCGTAGTGCTCGAGGGGCTGGCTGGCACCCCTTTCGAACCATTAGAATCAGCGCCTGCCAGGCTTCTGACTAAAGATGGTTTTTCTTATGGGCGTTACCTCCCTAAGGAGAATTCGGGATTTACAGGCTTTGTCAGTCCTGCCATCCTGTTCCAATTTTGCCCCTAGGCAAGTCAAAGCTATTTTGCATCCTCACCCTAACTATCTTCCAAAAGTTCCTTTCTCGACCATACATCCGGTCATTCTCGAAGCTTTCTGTCCTCCGCCATTCACGACACCGGAGCAGCAAAGACTTCACTTACTGTGTCCAGTACGTACTCTTCAGACTTACGTCCACCGCACTAGCCGGTGGCATAAGTCAGAGCAACTTTTCATATGCCATGGGGGCCGCAACCGGGAGTGCGGCTGCCTCCAGGCAAACAGTTTCACATTGGCTGAGGGATGTTCCTGCTCAAGTGTGTGATGCGGCAGGTTGGTCCTCTCCGCACACATTTGTCAGGTTCTATAGTTTGGATGTCCATCCTACTAATTTCCAAAGTCTTCTATCCTCCGCCATTTACAACACCGGAGCAGAAGAGACTTCACTTACTGTGTCCAGTATGTGCTCTTCAGATTTACTTCCACCGCACTAGCCAGTGGCGTAAGTCAGAGCAGCTTTTCATATGCCGTGGGGGCCGCAGTCAGGGGTGTGGCTGCCACCAGGCAAACAGTTTCACATTGGGTGAGGGTTGCTATTGCCCTAGCCTATGAGGCGCGTGGTCAAACTTCGCCTCTAGGAGTTAGTGCCCATTCAACCAGTTGGGTTGTATCTTCAATGGCTTGAGCAAGAGGTGTGCCCTTGCAGCAAGTGTGTGATGCGGCAGGTTGGTCCTTTCAGCAGACATTTGTCAGATTCTATAGTTTGGATGTCGATGCTACTCCGGGCTTCCATGCCCTTGAGTCCACATCCACATGAGTCATGTCTGAGACCTCTTCGATGTTTGTGCACACACACTACACAACCTTGGGGGTCCAGACACTTACAGTGCGGCGGCGTTGGTATTCTCGCTCCCATTCGCGCTATTGAGCGCAGCATCGAGAGTAGCTTTTGAAAGGGAACGTCTCGGGTTACTTGACTGTAACGTGTCCGGACGTCTCTTCAGACAAAGGGGTCACCTGAGGATGTTTCCGTTTCACGTCTATTTATAACCTGCAGGTGCACGTTATCAGTGACGTCACCTGCCGAGGTTATTTAAGCCAATTCTTGGCGTGCTTCACAACCGGTCGAACAAAGAATGTTCTCATTAGTGCTATTGAGCGCAGCATCTCGTTCCCGCTTTTTCAGGGAACAGGGTTACAGTCAAGTAACCCGAGACGTTCTCATGTTTGGCTGTTTCCTGGAGACACATGGACAATGTGCAGGTGTGCTGACTGGAGCTTTGCAAATGTGAAATGAATTACTCAGTAATTGTTTTTTACTTTATTTGAAATTAGCTAAAGTCTCCGTCCCTCCTTATTTTTTAATCTTCATCATATTGGCATTGAGTGCCACTTTAGAGAGCCAGGAACCAATGGGATTTTTTTTTCTCCCCACCAAATGCAAATGTAATGACAACGATACAGTTGTCGATCAAAAGTCTGGAATACAGTAATTGTAAGATTTTCAACAAATGCTGTAAAAACCGTAACATTTGTTCTGTGTCATATGATCCTTCAATAATCATTCTAATATGCTGATTTATGCACAATTATTAATGATGTTGAAAGCAGTTTTGCTACTTAATATTTTAGTGGAAACAAATATTTTCTTCTTCAGTATTCTTTTAAGAACAGAAAGTTGTAAAGAACAGTATTTTTTTTGAAAAACAGAAATCTGTTTATAAATGTCTTTACTGATATCAGTTTCTTACTTCAACACTGATAATAATAATGTTTCTTGAACACCAGGAATAACGATGGCTGAAATTTCACAAATAATATATATATATATATATATATATATATATATATATATATATATATATTTAAATTTAGTAATACAGTTCTTTAATCGCAATAACTATTATTTTTGTAATTTCGACATTATTTTTTTTTTACTAGTAGAATTGTTTTTTGTTTTTTACATCAAAACTTTTTCTCCCAAACTGTAATGTTAATAAATTGCAGACTTGATTGTTTTGACGATGGTTTACTAAAATCCAGTTCCAAAATCACGACATCACACTATTTATTAATGAAAACAGTAAATGATTATGCTACAGTAGGGTATTGAACCAGACATAATAAAGCCGACTGATGTTGTGTCTCTCAAAGTAAAAGTGATGTCAAAGCTAGGATCCAATCTTTGTGGGTGTCTTTGTAATCACGAAACTATTTAGTTTTTTATGATGCTATACCCATGTTCACCAGAGAGCTTCATTAAAAAAATAAAAAAGACCCACATTGTCAGATTTACTTACAACATCAAAATAACTGGAATAACCACCGATAATGAAACTGCCTTAAAGGTTCAAATGTTGGAGTCATGAAGCGGTGTTACCACGGCAACTCATCCCTGAAGACTCATTGTTTTCTTCAGGAAACTCAAAGGGTCTTCTGCATCAACCAAGAAATTAAAGTTCAAACCAAATTATGAAACCAAGACGACCTAGTACACAAATGGTTCCCAAATACATCCTAACCACTGCTCCCTGCAGTGTTTACTGGATATTGAAATTATTTTGTACCTTTTTTTGAATCTCTGCTACACAGAAAAAAAATCTTAAAACTAGTTGCTGACTGCAACATAAGCTAGTAGAATATTTCACAGGTTCAAATCAGGAAAAAATGAATAGGCCTACAAACTTCCCTATAGTTTTAGCTTAAACATTTTAAGTTGTGATAGCCTTCAGAACCAGTTTTACTCCAAACATACAGTATAAAAGCTACAACTTGTAAAATTCGTTTCATAGGTCTTTTTTCAGTCTAAATCTACAATCTACAACCAATAAACATCACATCAGATCAAGAAATGTGCTTAAAATGATAATCATGCAAAATAGTGAGCTGTCATTGTACTCAGTCGTGATACTACTCCTCTTCCAGTAGAAATAGAGTCCAGGATTTCCTCGAACTCGCGCTGTAAGTGACGAATGTTATTCCAGTCCCATAAATTCCAATCCAGGATCAGTGTTTTCAAATCTGCGGTTTTCCCGCGGAATTGGGCTACTTTAACACTGTTGCCACGGGTTGAACGCGATAGGGCTAGTTTTGGGCTAGTTTTGAGTAGCAGTTGGGCGGATTTCGATGTGAAAACCTGGCAACCCTGTCCAGGATTTAAATTAGGCCATATTAAACCAATCCAAATGGTAGCGATGTGAGTTTTTCCGTGCAGTCAAAGGTTTCCATTATGCATTTGGGATTACAATGCCTGTCGTGAGTTTGCCACAAACAATGAACAAAACGCATAGACAGTAAAAGACAAAATGCGACTGGAGAGTTATTAGGGGTTGCCTTTGTTCGTCAAACTTTGACAACTGCCAAGTTTCATCGAAGCTGACGTCACATATAAACACGAGGTAGGCGTCATAATATGAATTCATAAATGTTAAGGATACATGAAATAGTGAATTAATTAGTGGGGTTAGCTTATGCATATTTGGATATTTAGATTAAGAATAAGAGATAGTATGACAAATACGAGCATGGCTAACATTAGATTAATAAAGAGAGATTCATACATCATCATTTAGGTTGTTAGAAACCTGCTTGACTTTTATTTTATTTTTTCGTTTTAGAGGTTTTAATTTACTTTACATAGACCATTTATTTGAATTGTATGAGTTTATTTTACATAGTAAATGGATCATAAAATGTGTGTATGGATGTCTTGTATTTTTCTTGATTTTATGATATCAGTTTGTACCTTTTTTGGCAAAATCATAATGACGAAAATGACTCTTGACATTGATCTAGAAATATGAATCTATCCCAGCCTCAGTCTAGGTCCAGTGTAAAACCCCGATTCAAAGCCAGTTATCAGTACAGACAACAGTGTGATGTAAAAGGTTTCTGTACATCTTTACAGAGCTGCCATATCACATTGCATGACACATCAGGACGGCTTTCCGACCCAGCAGGCTCTGCGGTCATCAATCATACACACTCTCAGAATTAAGAGCTCTGTTTACCTGTACCTAGCCAGCAGATTTTAATGCTGACTATGGAATAAGAATACAGACTGTACACTTGTTATAAAGGTCCAGTCCCTCGAAGGATCATTTGTGAATAGAAATGATCTTAACGAAGGATAGATGGTACATTTCCTCTTTCTTTTGGGTAAATGTTTGTATATTAGTTATGTTCACAAGGAAAAGATGCAACAAATCAAATCTCACAAGAGATTTGTTGACAGGAAAGCTAAATTTATCTTGACATCCAGTTACATCACATAGTTTTGTTTCCATCTATCAGTTCATTCCCTCTCCATACTTCAATGTTAGAAGCAAACATTTTCTTATTCTTGTCAAGATTTCCAAGCTTACAGCTTATCTAAATAAACCAGAAGAGTCCTGTCAGCCAGAATCATTGCGCATCAAGACCATATGCATCGCTTACGTCCCAGACAACATATTCATAATTCACTCATCTGTCCTCAAAGTTTAATGTTGTGGCTTGTTAAGTAAGTAATCATAAATTCCATGCCATTTCATTGCTGGTGTTGTTAGCAGTTCCTCTCTGGGGCTTTCTTGCATGTTGCCTCTTGGCAAATGGGTATAACACGCCATTATTATGCTGATGTGTCTGTTCAGATGTGTAGAACTTAGATATTACAACACTATTGCACATTCTCCTATGTACCATATAGGGAGCTTTGTGGCTGCAGTTTGAGCCTTGCTGTAGAACTTTAGAGGTGTTGTTGTGAGTGTGAAATCAGCTAAAAGACAAGTTTAAAGTTGTGCTTCTATTTCAGACCTATTTATAATATAAAAGTGAATATTTTGTCATTGTTGACTCTTCTGTATTAGGCAAGCAATCTCCTTAAAGTCATGTCACCTTTTTATATAGTGCTTTACACAATGCATGTAGTTTCAAAGCAGTTTCACAATAATAAAAAGCAAAATAAAAGAATCTGTGCAAACTTCCAATATAAGACAAATTTAAACTGTAATGCAAAGCAGCTCTAAAAAGACAATAGTGTCATTTTCAGTTTGATAATAGTATCAGTTAGGAAATTTAGTTTGAGATCAAGTCAAAATGAAACAGAATTCGCAGTTCGATATTGTGGTGAGGTTTATGGTTAGGGTGTACGTTTTTGCATGAATTCAAGTTTGCCATCTTATAAATTATTTAAACTTCTCAGAAGAACATGCTGTGTGAAACAGTATATTATAAACAGTATACAAGAAAAACTGGAGGTGGGAGTTGACTTTATTAAAATATAAAAATAAGAGACAAATTTGTTACATTTCCCTAAAAATGAAAGTTTATTCAATTTTTAATTTTTTTTTATTTAAATGAAGTTACTGCAGAATTATACACAGCAGGACAACAAATATGTGTTCTTTAAGTAAATAAGGTTTGAATTTTACAGTATGCTGATGTTGAAATTACTTTTATTTGTAAAGTATAGACAAATATAATTGAATACAACAACAACTGTGTGAGCTGAGAGAACATAACCCCAGCAATGCCATTTTTCAACCAATGACAACCATGACCTATCCCACAATGCACTTGGACTGAAACAATTTTACCTGCCAGAAGAGTCCTTGAGCTTTCAAGAGTAAGATTTTTCACTTAAAGTAGTGTTTATAACACCTTGAATGTTAAATTTACATTTTTCATAAAGAAGAAAACATTTATCAGCTGACATTTGGTTATTCTCTATCATTTGTTATTGCCATGACGCATACAGTACATGAATAATTCATGTTCATTCATTTAATTATCCTGCTACATATAATGTTATATTGCATATTATATATAATGGATCTTGCAGTCCATGTTCCTAATTCTTACATATGCTCATGTGATCTGTTCTCACTGTGGCTCAGGCTGCAACGTATGGTGTGTGGTTTGGCAAGGTTGCTTACGGAGAAAAGTGCAGCTGATTTTGACTTTGCCTGGGTAGCCTCTGAATAACCCTGCTTACATTACATTACTGTGAAGCCTCATGGATGCTAGTGGAAGGTGCACAGTCCCAAAACATACACTTAAAGTCTGTTTGGATTTGATCTAGAAATGCACAATTCAGCATCATGAAGGACATGTAGCTAAATCAAACAGATGTACTATGCACTTACATCTGCTCACATTAAACATACATTTTGGGATTGTATAGTTGTATATACGCTTTAGAATATACAGTACATACTATATCATTAAGTAAATTAATATAGAAACCTTTATTAGCTTGTTTTTGATGTTTAGCTTTCATAAAGTATATAGCATATAGGTACTGAACAAAATACATTATTTTAATGTAAATTAAATAAATTAAAATGTACTTTTGTATGTAAAACAGCAAGAAAATTATTGTAGACTTGCATAATATATAGGATGCCTTACAGAATATAAGTATTTTAATATAAATTATATTAATTTAAATAAAAGTTTATCTTATATATAAAAGAGCAATACATTTACTATATAGACTTGCATAGAAGATATATAATATTTCACCTGGAGGCTTCATTAAGAATATGGCATATAGATGCTTTAAAATTGTAAAATAAAATCATACATTATAATTTTAATGTAAATTATATTAACTGAAAGAAAAAAGTTTATCTTGTATATAACAAATTGATTTACATTTTATATATAAAGAATATATATATATAGAAGATAAATAGAAGATTAAGAATTTCATCTTATTTTACAGAATTAATAAAATGTATAGCAAAAAAAAAAAGTTTTTTTTTGAAAAAGTTTCATTTCAAGCAGACAGAAACAAATGACATAATCAGCTTTGCAATGTTTCAGCAATAAAAATGGGGCGGCCATCAATTGAAGTTCAGCTTTATAGGTTATTATAGGAACCATAAACTGTTCTATTTGGTTTCTGTTGTATTGTCCACACAAAATCAGCTGAACTACAAGAATTCCGTAATAATAAGATGGCCAATAAGTGGACGTTCATGGTGCACAGTGCATACAGCTTCAGCAGCTGCTGTTTAAACTGCATAGTTTATCCTTTTATCTGTTAAATGTTTCTTACAACTGTCTGCTGGCGGAAGTTGATCCTGACCTCAATGTGAACCCCAACCTTCAGTTAAACCTTTCCTCCCCTTTCCAGGGTGTGTAGACAGTAAAACACAACCCCTGTTCGGGAGAGATTAAGCTGCCCGTGTGTTGCGAGTGTTGGTGTAACCTGATAATGGAGCAAGCTTTCATTTCCTTGACACTTTTGTACCTCTCTCATCTCACGCTCTTTCTGTCTATCTGTATCTCTTAGCTCCCCTGTACCCCCCTTCGTAACGTGACGCTTAGCACAGGAAGAATGGGACAAGAAACGGCTGCCATTATCGAGGCTGAGTGCCATCCATCCTGCTGAGAATCCCTGGGCCAGAGATCAATAGACACTGGCAGAGAGATGGAGTACAGAAGAGAAGAATCACTGAGAGGGAGACTTGGAGAGATACAGGTATTTTTGGAAAGGAATACTAGCATATTTTTACAGCATGCTTTGTGTATATTGTATGAATTTCCTGTATGGTCTACATTAATGATTTGTCTGAAACCATGTGCAGTATACAACCAGAGCTCACTGTATGGAAGACTGTATCCCACAATGCAGTGCATTCACATTGACTTTCCATTTTTTTTTAATGAATCTCCATCTCGACTCATTATCTAAAATTGGTCAAAAAAGCACAATAAAATCTCACATCTTAGTTTTTTTTTCTGAGTTATTTTTATTTTAATGTACACACAATAGTATTAAATTTTTATATGAGTCATTTATTGACCATAACATAACTAAATAATTAACTGCTTATCTTATTGTTATCAGCCTGAATTTTAATATGCATGCCTAATAAGAACTAGTGATATTTGGCATCAAACAGGGTGCAGTGCATCTTAATGCAGCATATCTGAATATATGTGAGTGCAAATGAGATACTAGAACTGTGAAAGATAATACAATACATATACAGGTGCATCTCAATAAATTAGAATGTTGTGGAAAAGGTTGTGGTAATTCAACTCAAATTGTGTAACTCGTATATTAAATAAATTCAGTGCACACAGACTGAAGTAGTTTAAGTCTTTGGTTCTTTTAATTGTGATGATTTTGGCTCACATTTAACAAAACTTAGAATACTTCATAAGACCAATTCAATAAAAAACATTTTTAGTGAACTGTTGGCCTTCTGGAAAATATGTTCATTTATTGTACATGTACTCAATACTTGGTAGGGGCTCCTTTTGCTTTAATTACTGCCTCAATTCGGCATGCATGGAGGTGATCAGTTTGTGGCACTGCTGAGTTGGTCTGGAAGCCCAGGTTTCTTTGACAGTGTCCTTCAGCTCATATGCATTTCTTTGGTCTCTCGTTTTTCATTTTCCTCTTGACAATACTCCATAGATTCTCTATGGGTTCAGATCTGGTGAGTTTGCTGGCCAGCCAAGCGCACCAACACCATGGTCATTTAACCAGCTTTTGGTGCTTTTGGCAGTGTGGGCAGGTGCCAAATCCTGCTGGAAAATGAAATCAGCATCTTCAAAAAGCTGGTCAGCAGAAGGAAGCATGAAGTGCTCTAAAATTTCCTGGTAAACGGGTGCAGTGACTTTGGTTTTCAAAAAACACAATGGACCAACACAAGTAGATGACATTGCAACCCAAATCATCACAGACTGTGGGAACTTAACACTAGACTTCAAGCAACTTGGGCTATGAGCTTCTCCACTCTTCCTCCAGGCTCTAGGACCTTGGTTTCCAAATGAATTACAAAACTTGCTCTCGTCTGAAAAGAGGACTTTGGACCATTGAGCAACAGTCCAGTTCTTCTTCTCCTTAGCCCAGGTAAGACGCCTCTGATGCCTCAAAGAATCTTAAACTACTTCAATCTGTGTTCATCATACATGAATCTTAAAAATTTCAGTACTTAAATATTGTCTCTTTTCAGTAGTAGAAACAATGGCATACAGCATACTATTTTACATACTATTTTAAGTGTATAGTTTGTACAGTGTATGCAGTATACAGTATTTCATATACTGCACACATATACGGAGTGAAAAAGAGAAATACAATGATGGAGAGCGACAGATAGAGAAAGCGTGGTATCACCCTGTAAGACCTGGCTTTGTTTCCCAAACAAGCCCTACTGAGGTGTAGTGACTCACTGTTGAATAATTACCGGTTAAACATGCATTTATCATTACTGAATATGTGGCTGTTCTAAGTGTTTGTGGCTCGGTGGCTCTAATCCAGTTCCTGTGGCTGAGAGTTTTTCAAATGAGTGTCATTACTGTAAATGATTATGTTTACCCCCTTTTGAGGCATATGAGGCCGCTGCTTGTTCTGAAAAAGCATTTTTACAGCCGTTTCAGCGTGGAGATGACTGTGGAATAGAGAGGCTTTGCAGCCTCTGCCTTCAAAAAGAATTCGTGGCATGGACGTCTTTTGATATTCGACTCCAATGAATAAATTTGCTATTAGTTTCAAATCTCTAGATGAAGTCAGATTTGTTGGAATAGTTCTGAGAGATATATTCGTTAAGCAGAAGCATAGACAGTTGTTAGTGATCTTGCAAGAAGATTCACAAGGAAACTGTTCCCAGGGTTTTGCATTTCTTTCTCTACAACAGCATGTTTTTTTTTTACATCACAAGCTTTGGCTGAGGATGGTACAGTAAAAGATCTGTTCTTAACTCTTGCAGATGAAGTTATCCATCAAAAAGTTGACCATGACATCATTTTAATACAAGTAGAAAATATTTGGGAGATGTTGGCTGCACGAGTAAACGGAGCGTAAGCAGCGCATATTTTTTTCGGCGCCCTCAGAGTATTTAAACCGCAAGCAGAGGTGGCGCGGCAGTATTGTTCTTGATCAAAACTGACCTGATTAACATAACAATAATAAATACATTCATGTTTCACAATCACCATATGCAAAAATAAAATGCATGAAAACACATCACTTCTACGAGTTTTTGTCACGGTTGGTAAACCGTGATCTCTGGGTTTTGCACTTTGTGGGTGAAGTCTGTGTGTTACGCGTCAGCACTGATTCGTTTGTGGGCGTCTCCGTTAATTGTCATCAGCAACAGCTGTCACTCATTACTCATCCTATATATTGGCTTGTCTAGCGTCTTGTGTTCGTGAGAGCGTGGTTTCATGTTTGTAACCTATGCCTTGCTTTCTTGTGTGTTTCTGTGTTGGATGTCCGTGTCTCCCCGGAACCCCGTCCACTCTACGCAACCCACCACCAAGCAACACCACTTACCTTCGGCTCGCTTCCCCGCAGTTTCTGTGTCACCCTCTCCTGCTGCCAACTCACCTGCATTCCTCCCAGCGTTATTTGTGTCTCAGTTTTGTATTGTCTCATTGTCTTCATTAAATCTCATTAATCTCGCACTTGCTTCCTGCCACTCCTTCACCCAGTCGTTACAGTTTTGGTCCAATCTTCAAAGGCCTGTTTAAATTAATAAAACTAGAAGCTTTGTTAGCATATAGGTACTTTTATCACGTAAACTACCTATATGCGGCATGTTTACTGTACATCTGTGCGTGGGACAGAGGGTATGCCAGCCATATCATACATCAAAGCACATGGCACACAGTGTTTGAAGGAGAATACTGGAAAATACGACAGAATTGACAATACTCGTCTGTATTTGCAGTACACAAGCCGCATTCCGGCTGCACAAGCCAAAACCTGCTAGTATGAAAGCATAATGGGTGTGTGCTGCTTTTGCTTTAACTATGCACTGCTTATGCATCCAGTGTGAAACAGGCGTGTAAAGCTACCGTTACTATCTTTGACAACACTGATTTCAGCCAACATCTCTTGGATATTTTCTACTTGTATTAAAATAATGTCACAGTCAACGTTTTGATTGATAACTTCATCTGCAAGAGTCAACAACAGATCTTTTACTCTACCATGCTCAGCCAAAGCTCGTGATGCGAAAAACAAGAAAAAACAAAATCTAAATATCAGAATGAATATGCTTGTGTCATATACTGTGTATTATTTTTCAATATAATTTTTATATTTAGCAAATCTCAAATTATGAATAAGCTTATTCACATGCAGCAATGCAGCATATTTGAATGTATGTTTTATTATTTTAATTGCCTAAATTCAATTCCAGTCTAAATGCCTAAATTCTCTTCTACCATATAAAATGACTGATTTTATTTGTTTATTTTTGTCTTATTTTTAATGCGTTCTGCACACAGTAGCATAACATTTTAACATAAGACATAAAAATTCTTCAGCCATAAAATGAAAATAAATAATTGCAATGTTATAGGCCAGATTTTAATATTGCTGTATTCCTAGTAAGAACCACTGACATTTGGCATCAAAGCTGGTGCACAGCATCTTAATTCATTATTTGATTAAAAATAGCCACATGTTTGATTGTACATGATCGCACATGATTCAAGAGCTGTGAAACTAGAAAATTACTTTCATTGTACTGGAAAGAGCAGCATGAACATTCTGCCTGACTTCAACTGTCCTTTTCATCTGGTTTAAATAATGACAAAATTGTAATATTTAAATACAACACTCCTTTAAAAATACACTCTTTCCCAAATGTCTGAGGCAGAGATCAACATCTGAGAACATTTTCTAAAATAAACATGAACAGGTCGTACATCACGGCTGTAATTGTACTACCCTTTCACTCCCTGAAGCAACCTTTGACATGTCCCGAGCACTAGATAGTAACACCAGCAGTCAGACACAAAATAATCTCATAATATATGCACATCTACCTGCAGAAAACATACTGCAGCTGCTGCAATAATTGCATTTAAAGACACCTCATTAGTTTCCCAGGTGGGGCAGCTGGAATTAAATCTGGAAATGAAACAGTACTCCTAAAAGGTGCTGCATGCATGCAAATAGACATTGAGGATATAGTGGTGACAAGAAAGGAGAAAATCTCTTTCATGGACTTTTTGAGAAGCAGGTGACATCAACAGCTCAGTCTCTAAGGACAATATCAACTAAATAAAATCTGCACTTGTTTCCAGGCCTGCTGCACTGTGTGTGTCTGTTTCCATATTTTTTCCCCTCTCAATGCGCGGATGCACGTAATTGCATGGAGTGACAGGTTGAAAGACACGCAGATGAGAGACAGAGGAGGAGAAAGAGACATCAAGCATGAATATGCTGATATTGCAGAAGCATTTGGCCATTGATGGGACCCGTGAACTTCAAATCGCTCTCTCTCTTTATGTGTCCTCCGTGCATGACTACACTGTTTCAGTGCAGGAGACGGTGTGATATCTCATTTTGCAGATGAATAACCAGGTGAATCATATTTTAAATCAACACTTGCTTATCTCTCTTTGATTTCCGTCTTTCCTTCATTTTTGGAAGTAAGTTTTGATGTGACGGGTAACATTGAACTACTTGCCATTATAGAAGTACAAGATGTAATTGTTTTTTATTTTTTATTATCTTATCCTTACAGGATTTTCATTTATCTATTGTTTGATATTTACAGGAATAATGCATGCTAATTTAAGTAAAAGAAAATTACAAAACGCACCATAACAATCGTTCATCTTGAAGTTTATCTTTAAATACAATAATAATTAAAAAAATTTTTTTTTTTAAATAATTAGCTAATCTTAAAATAAATACCCATTTTATATGTCCATTATAATGTTATCATATATATATATATATATATATATATAAATATATATATATAAATATATATGACGCTGTCTAGACATACAAGACACTATCGAACAACATGAAGCACGTCTACATCCGATACTGCAGGGAATTAAAAAGAAATAATGTCAGCTATGAGAAAGACTCTTTGAATTTTAGCAGGGATGAAAAGAAAGCCAAATCCACCTCTTATTCGATATCCAATAGGTCAAAGCCCCCAAATGGCACAGAATTATTTGAACCACTGTAAACACAGCGACTCTCGAGCCAGACGATGAGAACAGCTTCTACGGTCCACAAAATGGGGCATCTGTGATCATTTCTGACAGCTCTGACAGCTAATTGGGAATTGCACATCTGACATCCATGGGACACGATGGCAAGCACAGCTTGCTCTTTTGATGTTCAAAATCCTGACCCCAGTTGTCCTTCCAAGTGAGGAAAGTGTCCAGCAGTCAAGCTGGGCGGCTGAGACGGTGACCTCTGGTGTCTGTCCTCATCACCTCGATGAACTGCTTTTCTTCAGTCTGTTTCTCTCAGTTCTTGTCCAAGCTGGAAGAAGCCAAACCCTGGATGTACTGTAGATATAAAGTGCTGTGTAAAAAGTAAGCACACCCCATGAAAACAGTAACTGAATTCAATGTATGTTAATAGATAAAAATGTATATATTTAAACAAATAATACTTGAAATTCACATTAAGCCTCATTTAATTTTGACCTGTAGAGAATTTTATTTCCCCCGAAAATTCTAGTTAATGTTATCGTATTGGATTAAACCTTACTGCCAAACCTTATCAAACCCTTTCATAATTGGATAATTATTATATATATTTTTTTTTACTTTTTAAGGATTTTTATTTATTTTTTTATCCACATTGTAAAATCCCCACTTTTTATTATTATTTTTTTTTATCAACTTGTTTTCTTTTAGTTGGCACTAAATTATTTATCATAGGCCTCATTGATCTGCCACTCAAAAACTCAAAAAGGTGCATGAGGCCTTTGGTCAATAGGTTCCATAAAGAAATGCAAAACCTGAGCTATTTAAAAGAAAACAAGTTGACAAAACCAGTGAATACAAGATTTTTTGATAATATAGCATAATGAGAGATTATACAAGCAATTTTTTTAAAAGGCTGGCTTTTTTTGACTGGGAACTAGCCTAAAAAAAGGCTTTTCAGTAGTGCACAAGGTTAAATAAATGGTCTTTTGTTTTGAAAAAAGTTAATTCAACCCTACAATTAGAATCAAGGGCAACACACAGAAGATACCAACCAACTGCGAGGCAAGGTGGTGGGGATTTTATGGTTTAGGGATGTTTTGCTGTTATACCAAAGAGGTCTTGAGGAGAATGTAAATGTTGAAGCCTAACTGTAAGTGCAACTTTTGATATGATGATGACCCAAAAACATGCAATTGAATCTTTGAAGGAGTGACCAAAATGGAGGGCTTTGTAATGGCCAAGTAAATATCCAGATCAGATATTGTCAGATAGATGTCAGAGGTGGGCCGTACAAACAATAGTTCATGTAATTCAAGACTAACATTGCTCCTAGTCAACTGTGTAAATTGTGTAAAAACAATTAATGAAAAAATTACTCTCCAAATTCACAAACAATTCACCCTTCACATGGAGCTTGATTGACAGGCGATGTAACCAATTCTAAAGACCCGTGCACACCAAGAACGATAACTATAAAGGTAACTATAAAGATAATGATATTAGCGTCCACACCAGCGAACTATATTGTCTGTGTATTCTAAGCGGACACACATCTGCTGCTTTAAATTCTCGAGCTCATTACAGCAGGATTGATTCTGATTGGTTGGCAATGTTTTTATCGTTCATCAGAAAAAAAAAATCGTTCTGAAAGTGATTTCAACTATATCGTTTCTCTGTGCCTTTATCATTATAGTTGTGGTGTGGACTCCGCTATTCTTTAATATTGAGAACGATTTTTAGAACTATATCTTTATCGTTATCTTTATAGTTATTGTGCTTGGTGTGAACGGGCCTTAATTCAGACTCCAGCATTATGTCCGACAAAGAAACCAGACAGGAGAGTAGATTAATGTCAATGGACTTGAACTTGAAAAATGGTGTGTAATGATGTCTTTCCATGGTTGAAACAATACCTTCTGATGTTCATTCGTTTATTTTGTGCTGTAACTAGTAAAGAGGAAGAGATGATCGGTTCATGTGCCGCTTGAACTGAGATGCTATAGCAATCGGTCATGACACATTAAAGAGCCACAAAACAGTATTTATTCTGAATTGCTTAAAAAAATGACAAAACTTGACAATGAAGACTTTGTTTCATAACAGAATTAAAGGGATAGTTCACCCAAATAGCAAAATTATGTCATTAATAACTCACTCTCATGTTGTTCCAAACCCGTAAGACCTCTGTTTATCTTTGGAACACATTTTAAGATATTTTAGATTTAGTCCAAGAGCTCTCAATCCCTCCATTGAAGCTGTGTGAACAGTATACTGTATCAACGAGTCAGTCTATTGTTCATTATCTGGCTTGGCTCAGTGTTCATCTTCAGTTCTCTCTTCACAGCAGTTCAGTCAGTGTACTGTTTGAGTACATGAATTACTCCGGGATATTGGTTTGTTTGAACTCAGAGTGAGTGTCAGCCACATGAAAAAAATTAACAGCTTAAGTCATTTGTGGATTAATGCATATTGGAGACGTGAACAGTTTCAAATGATTCAGTCCGATTAGGTGAACTGGTTCAAAAAGATCTGGTTACATCGAATGAACCGGATATCACAAACTGCTTTGTTTTGAACTTTCTCTCACAACAGACACAGAAGAGAAGACAATGCTGAATAAAGTCGTAGTTTTTGCTATTTTTGGACCAAAATGTATTTTCGATGCTTCAAAAAATTCTAACTGACCCTCTGATGTCACATGGACTACTTTGATGATGTTTTTCTTACCTTTCTGGACATGGACAGTAGACCGTACACACAGTTTCAATGGAGGGACTGAGAGCTCTCGGACTAAATATAAAATATCTTAAACTGTGTTCCGAAGATAAACGGAGGTCTTGCGGGTTTGGAACAACATGAGGGTAAGTTATTAATGACATAAATTTGCTATTTGGGTGAACTAACCCTTTAAGCTGCTCTGTCTTGTCTGTTGGCGTGTTGTCAGTGTCCATTTTGCTCTGTGATGTATTTTTTACTGCGTGAGAACATGATGTGTGGCATGATAGCAGCGTGGTATGTTGGAAGTAGCAACAGTAATGAGGGGCAGGTCTTTGCCAAGGGTCAGTTACAAAGAAAAAGCTAGTAATACACCTGCATTAAATGTGATTTGTTTGAAAACTGAAATAGTATCTTTATAGTTTTAAATTTTTTTATATTTTTTCTCTCTTTTTTTTCTTTTTTTTTTTTACAGTGTAGGCACCAACAAGAAGTTATATTTGCTAAATGGTACAACACCAGCTACTAGATCTAGGGGAGTACTTACTTTTTCACAGAAGATGTAGATATTTTTGAAAAAATCAAGTCATACTTGCGACTATTCAAGAGGTGCACTTACTTTTTTTCTCCGCACAGTATAAAGACAGCATTCATTTTGAAAGATCTTTCCAGAAATTACTGGGGCTTTTTGCCAATTAATTGTGAAACACTGGCTTTCATCCTGAAGGCTGACTATTTATGCATCAGAAGCGCTAAAGAAGCTAAATTTTCCCTGCTCTGAGCATGACAGGTATATTGTCACCATAATGGTGTAATTACATGTTATTAAAGTATGTTTAATTACATCTAATTTTTACTCTGGTGGGTGGACAAATATCTTTTCCCTTTCGAATTACACTCCCTTGTTTTATGTGACAGCTAAATGGAAAAAAATGACAATATGTATGCCGCAAATAAGCCTTGCAGCTGAGGAGTTCGCACATTTGTGCTTCACTTGAAAATTCATGGCAGCGCTGCCAGATTTCGAAGCTCTCACATCTGAGCTCGCCCTTCTCAGCTGGACACATCTGGACATGTGGGAGCTCGGGAGATAATCCAGTAGCCCCTGGTGAGCTGGACCATGCCACCGTCCAGAGGGGTTTCCTTCCCTCGCGGAGGGAAGCAGCTCTTGCTTTAATGATGTGGTTTTAGAGCGGGCAGTGAAAACTCTCAGGCACGTCAGAGGACTTCTGTGTGTAATTGAAAAGCTCTTCAATCTGGTGCAAGAGGGCCCAAATGGGATATTTCTGAAAATAGCCATTGCTGTTTTAATGAGTTTGTTCATTAAAAGTTCAACTTTTTCCTTCAGGAACTAGACAGTATCATTGGACATAACTAGAAAACTGAGTTAAATGGGAATTGTAATCCTATTATTTGTAATCTTCAGTGCTTTTCTATTTGTCAGAATGAGGAAATTAGCTGTATAAATAAAACCATTTCATTATTACTAATTATTACCCATGTCATTATTACTCATCATCTTCACAATGGTCCAAAATCAAGTTGATTTCTTCACTGGCGCACAATTTATTATTATTATTATTTTTTTAAATATGCTTCTCCATATAATTAAAGAGAATGAGGACTATGTCTGTATAAAGCTCCAAAATGACAAATACAAAAGTTATTATTATTATTATTTTAATGGATTTATGTGAGATTTTAACTTGATTACAGGAAAACTTCACTTCTGCTGTTGCTTTCAAATCAAGCTCTTGTGAGTCATAGAAAAAAGGGCCTAAAATATAAAATGTTATCACTGATTGTCCCAATAATAATTGCAAAAATTTGCTATACCATTTTGCCTTACAATGACATTTGTGTGGGATTTATGTTTTATTCATGACAAAATGTATCTGTTTTATGTGTGTGTTTGTATGTATATGTATATGTATATGTCATAAAAATTACACAGATGTGTATTATGCAAAATATAAATACATTATTTATTGTTTGTGTGTTTGTTACAGCATATAGTGTGTGAAATTGATTTAGAATAGCTTGTTGGGTTATTATATTAATATTAATATTGTGAAGTGTGTGCATATTCATACAGTATATATATCATATTTTTACTGCCGTAATAACTTATATGTACCCTTTCACACAGTATAACTATAGATTTGAACTCTTACCGCTGAGTAACACTTCAACATGTGAATTCTCAGCCTCGTTCACATTCTCAATGGCAATTTAAGTATAAAATATCTAGGCTCATGCCATAGGTGGTTTAATATAAAATGATATCCCTTAAGGTCTCCTTGTCAGCTGCATGGTGACAATCAGGGTCATAATGATGATAATCAGGGTCAGAGGAGCTAAAAGGAAAAAAATAAATAAATAAAAAATAGCTTGATGGCACATTCTGTCAAGAAGAATTAGTGCTCTCCAAAGTCTTATCAGTGATGTACCCTTTGAGAGTACGGCTAAAAGTTAAGAAGCAGGAGGGGGTTATTGTCTCTACGTCTCGGTTTGTTTGCATGCGCGTATAAATGTTTTATTAGCACCTCATATTCTATCTAGCTTGTTAATGCATTCTGAGATGTAGTTGCTTATTTCAAGAGACATTCTCTCGGTGATAACCGTACAAAATGAAACCAAGCCCTGAATGAAAACTTTCTTTTCAGCCGCATCCCAGAGTTTCAAAAGAATGGCATGTTTAGACAAAAGCTTTCACGGAATGGAAAACACAAGTGACAGTAGATGGTTTCTTGACCTGAACATGAGCGGACTGTGAGCAAATGTACCCCTGATGAAAACCGTATGTATATATAAAGATACGGTTTTTGTTGTGGCCTGCTCAGAGTGCTGTTCACCTGAACTGTGCAGATATAAATGTGTGGTAGAGATATTTTTTCTGTACTTTTCCAGATACAAATGGAACAAAGGACAAAAACTAGGTCATCCACCAAAAAACATGTTTTGTTGTCCCCTTCTAGCAACAAATTGAACAACTTACAAAAACTTTTTTTTCCAACAGAAAGAGACGAAAATACATGGATATTCTCAGTATATTGGTGAAAAGTTTTTTTGCTTTACCTTGAAAAACACAAAAAAACGAGATCATACAGCTTGCGAAGCAAAAAAAAAAAAATATATATATATATTTTTTTTTTTGGGTCATTGTACATCTATCAGAGCTTTGCGATCAGTATTTGAACAAGAATAATGATCATTCATAGAAGTCTTTTAGGTGAACCTTGAGCACAGATTGCACATATACTGTTTTCTTCAATCGTGTATAAACGATTTTGAGACAGATTTTGCCATTGAGGTATAGAAGAAATCTATTATTAACATAATGGCTCTTTATTAGAACTTAAAAAGCATGCATGACCATATTCTACAGTACATCCTACCCAATACTATTAACTATTAATAAGCAGCAAATTGGGAGCTTATTGAGGCAAAATCCGTAGTTAATGGTTTGTTAATGAGAATTTAACCTTAAATGAAGTGTGACCACTTTTATATTTAGCCAAGGGTTTACCCTCAAACAACCAATATTGGTCTGTCTGAAAGTGTTAGTTATAAATGTTTATTTTAACTCTCATGTTTCTTTTTTGAAGAATGCCATTTCATATTGATGGCTAATATTAATTATTTAATGTATGATATGGTAACAATTTATGGTGATAACTTCTACCTATATGCTGATTGATAATAATAATAAAAAATAAAAATTCCCAGAACCCATTGTACCATCAGAAAATAATTAACATAATTTGATAAGATGTAAATTAATAACTAATTGATTGATTGCTGGAACCACAAACACACAAATCAACATTTTAAACCTAAAAAAAAAAATGTTGGTACGGTGCAACTTAATGCAATGAGGTTAATCAGCACTTTCTGAATGTTAAGCATCTCTCTTCACTGATAATTTGCTGAAATATTTTTCAACAAATCGTTATTTTTATTTATTTTTTTGTTTCAGGACCATGTTTCGTACCCAGTTAATGAAAAGAGCTGAAAAGGATAAGAAAAAAGATGAAGAAGAATTCTTGCAGGCAGTAGATGGTTTGAGGTAAAAACAAAACATTTGATTGGAATAAAACTGACAGGTGAGCACTTTTGTTTTATTACCCTAATACTCTCTGAGCTCCAAGGAATGCAACCAACCTAAGAACTAGGTCATTTTCTGTAGTAGTGCTCAATTCACGACCTTCTGAGCAACAGATTTCTGGCCTACTGAAATCAATTCTTCAATTTGAGTTACAGTTTAAATTCTTCAAGACGTGAATGGCAGTTCTTTGAACCAACATAATCTGCTTGACCCGTCCATAAACAAACTTCAGTGTTTACATGTCAGTGAAGGATATAAATTCAATCTGACCTCTATCCCACACTTCAAAAGTTCTCCAAAGGCTGCAAAATGGCAGAGAGAATCATTTTAGATTGCAAAGGGAGGATATTTTATCTGAGGTGCTTGGCCAGTCCCTGTAAGGAAACCCTGTTGCTATGAGACAGATTGTGTTTTCCCAGACACCTGACCTGGATTTCAGCTTTGCCGCCATACTGGGGCGGCCCACCTTGCCCCCTGTATTCCCATATCCATCCCCTTGTCTCTCCCTCTGACAGTAAGGGAGGGGGTCCATCTAAACTCTTCCTGCAGATGTGAGGGGGTAACCTGGGAGCCCTATGTGAAACAAAGCAATTGCATTTCATATTGAATTGGGAATTAGGGACATGTGCGAACTCCCCTCTGTCAAGTTCCTCTTGTATTCTGGAGACTTGAAAGGGAAAGGAGGGGGTATATAATGCTTGAACTGTCTCAATATACTGATCTCAGTTGTAGTTTAACCTGCAGAATTTACAATCCTCTTTTTCAGGGAGATGCCTGTAAACACGGTTGTGTTGAAGTTACGTAATCTGACGTAAGCCAGGGATACATGATACAAAATTTTGGCTTTATATTAATAAGATTATAATTGCCACTGACCATTAAATTGTCAGTGTTCTATGCTTTCTGTATTAAAAAAAACAAAACAAATTCAAGATCTAACATTACAAAAAAAAAAACGCCAGTTAAGGGATCACAGCATTATATTGTGCATTCCAAAAATTTTGTAATGGTGTTATTTAAAGATTAAGAGAGCGTTTGATGACTACAAATGTTTTCCTAATGAAAATATTTACTGATATATTGTACATTTCTGAGAGGGACATCATATTATACTAGAAAAACCTATTCCCTCAGAATAAAGAAGTACATTATTTTTAATGTCTATCAGTGGAAAGTGATTCCCCCCCCCATAGACCAGAAAAACCTTGTCATTTCATTGGCGAAGCAATCTTTGATAACAAAGACGGACATCTTTTTTTGCCTTCAGAATAATGTGAAAAGATGAACAAAACAGCAAAACCATGTATTATGTAAGCAATGATGGTCAATTTTGAGTTCATGTTAACTTTAATCTGCTGAAATGGAGGACAAATTAAACTTTCCGAATACTGTATGATTTAAAGAACTGCTGATGTTTTTGTCCTCTGCTGGTCTGTATCTTTCCCTCTCTGCAGAAAGACAAGTCACGACCATACTGGTACTGCACCGGATGTCATATGTTGGCTTTATTCCATCACAAACTCACCACAATGATGAATCAAATGATTAAAAATTATCAATAATAACCAGATAACCACAAAGTTGTAGCAAATATAAATTACAACATACAACTGCACAGCATCATTTGCAAATTAGTTAATTCTGTATTGTGATATGATATGAACATCTCGCATCAGATCAGCACAGCTAGCTGGGTGTGGTCTATATATATTACAGAAGGGGCGGGGTTAAAGAAATCAGGCCTTGCTGACATCACAGCAAAAGACAAGTAATTTCAGAACTAGACTAAATGGAGCAAATTATTGCATTTTGATGACAGATCACTCTTTGGAGTAACATGCGCTGATGAATCATGCACAGTCAGAGCAGCAGTGTGAGCAGTAAAGTAAATAAGGTCAGTTTTGATTTCATGTCGACTCTTTAAACGGAAAGCTTTGCTGGAAATAAGAAATGGCAGGAAGTGAGTAACAACTGTAAAACAAATAAATGAACACATACATGCATAAATAGCAAATCTGTAGGTAGCTTGTCATTTAATGGAACATAACAGAAAGCCAGATTGGAAGTGTGGGTGTTGGAACATTTGATTATCGGTGTGTGACGTGCGTGAAAATCAACACGTCCTCAAATGTGTCAGTCCTGGAGCTCAGCAGAAACTAGTCTTGAGCTCTTGAGAGTGAGAACTAATTGAACTGACCTCTCGGTGGCAGGAGAGCCCTGAGTAGAAGCCGTGTTCGTAATATCAAATGCAACATAAAAGCAAGTCTGTTTTCATTTCTGTTCAAGAGATAATTTCTCTGTACTGTATGATGGAGGAAACTGGAACGTCTGTGGCATGATCATGGGTTCATGTGTGTAATATAAATGAGGCTTTTCAGAAGCACATCAATGGAGACAAAAAGATCTGAGTCAACTGGGGTCAAGAAAAACTGGCAGGGTCAGTGATCTCTGAACACTCTTCTAGTGCATTTCTGTAGTGGCATAGAGTGCGAGAACATTTGGCCCCAGCTAAACTTTGCAGGTTCTTGTGTTCTCCTGACCTTTCTGACGATGGGGCATCTGGCGGTGATCCACCTGGAGAAAGAGCAGGGGACATGAGTCCCAGCTGTAATGAACTGTAGGACACCACCAGGAAGAGGGATGGAAACATTTGCTGGAATGATGGGCTGATTTACTAAGGTTTTCCTCAGGTAGCTTAATTATCTTCTCTTCTGATTTTACTTAATTATTTCTTTAAAGTGAATGTTTATAGATCTTTTTTTTTAAATATGATTATTATTTATTTATTTTTACAGTGGAAGTAAAGCTTATTTCTATTTGATGCTTATTTCCACCACTGAATAAAAAATATAAAAGGCAATTGCAGCTTTTTATCTCACAATTCTGACATTTAAAAAGAAAAAAAAACCTGCCTACGAATATTGAGATATAGTTTGAGTTATGGGGTGAAACCTTGAATTTGAGTGAAAATCAACGAACTATGAAGATAAAACATCACAATTACATTTTTTTATGTTGTTATTATTATTTTTTTCTTCAGTGGCAGAAATAAGCTTCCGTAAAATGGGAACTAGGAATATAAATCTCCAAAAATCACCGTAAAAGTAGTCTACGTTTCAATTCAATAAATTCCAAATCTTCTAAAACCAAACAATATATTTGTGTGACAATTGTAGGAGCAGATAATATTGGTCCTTGTGTGTTTTGTGATCAAATAACATTGTATTCAGTGGCGCCGTGTTTAATTTTAAATCTAGTTGGGTGAAATATTTAAATTTATTACTATTGTCTTCTTATATTTTGGTTTGTTTCTCATGCATGAACTATTTTATGGTGAATCTGAAGCCTGACAATTTCAGTACCTATTCTCTTTCATAATATGGAAAACATTTAAATATTCAAAATGCGGGAACAAATTGTGCAGAATGGTTTTCTACAGTAATATTCACCAGCAGAAGAAATAAAGTCAAATGGGTTTAGAATAATGTGAAGATGAAAATTTTTATTTCTGGTGCACTGTCCCTTTAAATATACATGCACACACAAAAATGGTGCAACTGTTTCATGGATCCGCCTTACGTGTTAATATGGTCTGGATGGCTGAGAAATCATAAAAGTCTCTCGCTCTCTCTCTTTCCCCAGCTGGCTTCAGCCACCAGAGGCACAGTCCATCATCCTACATTCAACAGCCCTGCAACATCTGTTCATTAGCTCTGACAGATGAAAGAGGTTGAACGGGGAAGCGAGTGAGTGAGAGAGCATGTGTGATATAAGAAAAGAGAGAGGCTGAGACAAGACATTCAGCAACCTCTATTTTTTTTCCTGAGGTAGAAAGGTAGACTGACAGTCTACCTCTCTCACACCTCTTTATCTTGATTTCAACATCATTTGTGTGTTTATCTGTCATTTCCGGGAGAAGTATGTGTGAATGCATTTTGAGGACATTTTGATGGCTGCCGTATGACGTTGTTATGTTTAGTTTAAGTCAATAGTGTGTTTTCATGTGCTCTGTCAGGTGTTGTGAAGGCAAAAGGATGTTTCTGATCAAGATGCCTGCTGAATCTGCCATCCAAAGGGTCTTTCCTCATGTAAGAGGGATTTGTTGCTTCTTTAGCTCTCTCTTACTGTTTGTCCCTTGTTATATCTATTTCCTTCTCTGTCTTGAAATGTCACTGGGAAATCAGCACGAAGCAATATACGCCTGAGACCTAGATAAATAATGCAGACTACATTACTCTGGCTTAGCCCCCGTGAAGTGTTTGTGATGAAACAGGCAAATTCAAGCATCAGATAAAAATACTACAGACACAAAAGTGCTGCACACAAAGACACTTGCAGAGAAAAACACATCATCCCTCTAAACATTTTAACATATGCTGATGTTTTGGTAGATAAACAATGGAAATCATTTTAAGGTCACATTTTACAACCCGAATTCCGGAAAAGTTGGGACATTTTTTAAATTTTAATAAAATGAAAACTAAAAGACTTTCAAATCACATGAGCCAATATTTTATTCACAATAGAACATAGATAACATAGCAAATGTTTAAACTGAGAAAGTTTACAATTTTATGCACAAAATGAGCTCATTTCAATTTTGATTTCTGCTACAGGTCTCAAAATAGTTGGGACGGGGCATGTTTACCATGGTGTAGCATCTCCTTTTCTTTTCAAAACAGTTTGAAGACGTCTGGGCATTGAGGCTATGAGTTGCTGGAGTTTTGCTGTTGGAATTTGGTCCCATTCTTGCCTTATATAGATTTCCAGCTGCTGAAGAGTTCGTGGTCGTCTTTGACGTATTTTTCGTTTAATGATGCGCCAAATGTTCTCTATAGGTGAAAGATCTGGACTGCAGGCAGGCCAGGTTAGCACCCGGACTCTTCTACGACGAAGCCATGCTGTTGTTATAGCTGCAGTATGTGGTTTTGCATTGTCCTGCTGAAATAAACAAGGCCTTCCCTGAAATAGACGTTGTTTGGAGGGAAGCATATGTTGCTCTAAAACCTTTATATACCTTTCAGCATTCACAGAGCCTTCCAAAACATGCAAGCTGCCCATACCGTATGCACTTATGCACCCCCATACCATCAGAGATGCTGGCTTTTGAACTGAACGCTGATAACATGCTGGAAGGTCTCCCTCCTCTTTAGCCCGGAGGACACGGCGTCCGTGATTTCCAACAAGAATGTCAAATTTGGACTCATCTGACCATAAAACACTATTCCACTTTGAAATAGTCCATTTTAAATGAGCCTTGGCCCACAGGACACGACGGCGCTTCTGGACCATGTTCACATATGGCTTCCTTTTTGCATGATAGAGCTTTAGTTGGCATCTGCTGATGGCACGCCGGATTGTGTTTACCGACAGTGGTTTCTGAAAGTATTCCTGGGCCCATTTAGTAATGTCATTGACACAATCATGCCGATGAGTGATGCAGTGTCGTCTGAGAGCCCGAAGACCACGGGCATCCAATAAAGGTCTCCGGCCTTGTCCCTTACGCACAGAGATTTCTCCAGTTTCTCTGAATCTTTTGATGATGTTATGCACTGTAGATGATGAGATTTGCAAAGCCTTTGCAATTTGACGTTGAGGAACATTGTTTTTAAAGTTTTCCACAATTTTTTTACGCAGTCTTTCACAGATTGGAGAGCCTCTGGCCATCTTTACTTCTGAAAGACTCTGCTTCTCTAAGACAAAGCTTTTATAGCTAATCATGTTACAGACCTGATATCAATTAACTTAATTAATCACTAGATGTTCTCCCAGCTGAATCTTTTCAAAACTGCTTGCTTTTTTAGCCATTTGTTGCCCCCGTGCCAACTTTTTTGAGACCTGTAGCAGGCATTAAATTTTAAATGAGCTAATTAAGTGGATAAAAGTGTAAAATTTCTCAGTTTAAACATTTGCTACGTTATCTATGTTCTATTGTGAAATAAAATATTGGCTCATGTGATTTGAAAGTCTTTTAGTTTTCATTTTATTAAAATTTAAAAAACGTCCTAACTTTTCCGGAATTCGGGTTGTACATTTTTATTTTAAGAATGCTGAAGTACACTTTTATATAGTGCTGTGTTATTTAAAAATTAAGTGTGTAATTTCTGCACTTGTGTCACCAAACAATAAACTTGCAATTCTGAGCAATAAAGTGCAAATTACAAGATATAACCCCAAAAATATACAAAATATAAACTTGGAATTTTGAGATGTAAACTCGCATTTCTGACTTTATAACACGCAATTGTAAGTTATAACTTTTTAACTTATTCAGATTTTTTTTCTCGCAATTGCAAGTTTACATCTTGCAATTCTGAGAAAAAACTTGCCATTGCAAGCAAAAAAAATCTCTCAGATTTGAGAGATGTAAATTCGAAATTCTTGGGGGAAAAGTCGGTATTGTGAGTTATTAACTTGCAATTCTAACTTTTATTCTCTTTATAAACTCTTGTTTTATTTTTTTATTCAGTGGTCAAAATGGCATCCATAGCTCAATTAGTTGCTAGCTCCACCCTAAATTCATGCCATTGGCCATGCCAAAATAGGCCACCAAAGTATAAAGTACCTCAAAACTGCTGGTTAAACATGTACAAAAGGCTACACAACTTTATATTTAAACTTAGCTAAGCATTGCAAATGGGATCACTCTAAACGGAGTGAATTGGATTTTATCCCTCCCTGAAGCAGACCGCTGCGTCAATGCCTCAGACGAACATGTCGAGCTGAAGGGGAGATTAGAGCTAAAGGTCAGAGAGAGACAGGAGCAAGAACTTAACCATAACCTGATACTATGCTTCAAGTATGCCACTCTCCCTATATATTAGGCAGTAGCTTAGTATAATCAAAAGAGCTATAAAAAGGGAAACTCTTTTTACCTCAACCATTATTGAAGAATTCTCAACAGAAGTTGTAGACAATGGTTGTAGAACTAGAACAGAATTACAACCATTCATATTGACTAAAAATAAAATCAAACAGAACAGCCAGCAGTTAGCATAAGCTTTCGAGTTTATTACAGGAATATTCGGGTTCAGAGAGTTTATCGACAGATTTTGTTATAATGTCGATTGTGACAAAATAGTTTTGGTGAAAAGTCAAACCTTACAAAAGAGCTATTATATATGATCTATTTATAGACGTATACCACAGAAAATAGTGCAAGACATAAAAAAAAAAGTTTTGTCAAAAATAATAAATGGTTATAACTATAATTCATGAAGAAATGTAACTAAACATAATTAAAATATATTTTCTTATATATAATTTTAAATACATTTCTACAGATTATGTATTTATTTATTCTATATGGTTTAAAATGTTTGCCTGGCCTACTTGCATGTGCATTAATGTAACAATGTGCCACAAATGATATCAGCTGGTAGCATTTATGCAACATTAATATTTAGTTTCTCATTGTAAAATGATCAATCTTGTGTCAATCATCCATCTCATGTCATGTTCATTCTGATTTTATTTAATGAGTCCACCGAATCACTGTGCAGAATCAATAAGGTGGTCTTTTCCATATTGATCCACCTTCCTCCTGATCCATCTTAGCTTTTACTCAGTGTGTTTTTGATATATAGCTCAAAAGCACATCATAAGTTCAGTGAGCACTTGCAGTCAGATCCCTGCGTTCGTTCGTCTTTGAAGGCTTCTCATGCGAGCGGCTGACCCGGGTGCTGATTCATGACTCTTTCTCGCTCTCTCTCTTTCGCTCAGCATGTCTCTCTGTGACTTCTCCCAGTATAGTGCACCATGAGGGAGAAATTGAGGCAGAAGCATCGGTCTGTAGTTCCACCGGAGTCCCTGGGAGGCAGTGCTGATCTGCATGAAAGCATTACAGTGAGAGCCATGACTGAAGCCTGGGACAAATTCCTTTCCAAATTCATCTTCGGGATGGCAGTTGCCACCAAGGCTTCAAGATTTGGCTGCATGACCTTAGTGCCCTAACTACATTGTTTTGTTGAAAAAAAAAAGCAACTAACTTTAGTGGCTACCATTTAAAATAGACATGTATTTTATGATTGCTGATCTTTCATTTATTTGAGGGCTCTTAGAAGCAAGAAATTGACTGTTTTTACATCTATGTTGCATTTTGTCACAGCTCACAGTTGTTGGTAGTGAAGTGCATGGCATGAGCCTGTTTATGTATTAGTGCATGAAGCTGAGACTCATAGCATGTATCTAATGTTTTCAAGAAGATTAAGAATATTACTCAAAAACCAAACATTAAGATGACAAGGTGGCAGATGTTATGGCATTAAACTACATTTATCAAAAAATTAGAGTTTAGATGCAAATCAGTCAAATTGCCCCAGTCATAGGCTTCATTACTGAGTCAACTACCCGAGTGCAACTATGAGTTCCATCAGTGCAACCCAGGTGGACAGCATCCTTTTTACCTCAGTGCTAAATGGTCTGTGACATCTCAGTAGTTTACTTAAACATTAGCACTCTCAGTCTCCATGCTCTTCTCTCCTGGCCTTTTACAGGAAGTGACACCACTCAGTCTACAGCACTCTGTTGTTCCTGCTTGAGACAGTAAGTGATATGGGTTGGAAGGCCTCCAGCACCAACAAACCATGCCCGGGATTGTCACACCATGGTAGTCACTGAAAAGGGAGTGGTGTGCTACATGTATTTGGGGTTCGAGTTGTGCGAGACAAAAACCTATAGGAGTGCTGATGGGGCAAATGTGCCAGCAGGAAGCGACTGGCATTTGTGCAGATCCAATTCTTCTCGCATGGTACGCACTTTGTCCAAGAGGAAGCCTTTAGTTCAGGTTTTTCCAAAGAGAAGAATTGGTTTGTTTCAACCAATTTTGAATGTCCTCACAGTTGAAGGAAAATTTCTCAATAGTTTCTCCTAGACAGCAATGAGAGTAAAGGGTGACCAAATAAAGGTTAAGTATCTTAATACAGACAAAATGATCTGATATCATGCAAATTTCCGAAATCTGTCAACTCCAACTGCCCAGTATGGTTGACTAGATTGTAAATTGGGGCAAAAATCTGGTCAAAATTCATGTAATTATGTTCCAGGTATTAGTGACTTGCCATTCAACTGGATATTGCTGAAAGCACAACGATTCCAAAATAAAAAAAAAGTCATTTAGTTATGGCAGTATACATTAAAGAGTTTACAATACAGATAAATAATAATAGAGATAATAAATAAAGATAAAAATCAAATACGGCTCCAGGTCCCAGGCCTTATCCATCTTTTTCACTGTACATTTAGTCCACTTCACTAATAGCACCTTGCTCCATCATATGATAGATTACCATTCACATTCAAAAGAAATGTTCTACTTTTCCTAACAAGTTCTTCACATGCACCTCATTAGAAAGCCAATAGCTTGCCGATACATTTTACAAACCTGGCTTCCCTGCTGCAGCTGAGGAGCACTTTGACATTTCTGGGTCCGCTAGAACACTCTCTTTGGTTGCTCTTTGATTGATGACAATCATTAAATAGTTTTTTACTTTTTCCAACCTTTGGCAAAAATTTTGTCAAGAACTGTCAGGAGGGTCAAAGTAGACCCAGCGCTTATATCATTATGTGGAAATAAATCCACATCTGGCTTGTCGGATAAGGTCTAAGCCTGTGATTTTAATGTCATTGATTATTGATCTGTATGGTGATCTGTTATTGCAAGTTTGAAATGAGTCTGTTGCAACTGTAATGATGATAAATAGTTAGTACCACATTAAACTTCACACTTTTGCCAAAAGTGTGATTTTTGTATGGTTTTAGTTTGACGTTTGTCCAAAAAATGTACTTTGCTTATATTATGTTCATCTTCTGGGTTAAAACACCTTATTGTTAAATACAATATGTTAAGTAACATGCATAAAGGCTGGCCGATGTCTGTCTACATTATCTAGATTTGTTAGTATGACATTGCGGACTGGTATAATTTCAGTCAAAGGAAAACTATTATTCATAACACAAATTATTTATTAGTCCAACCTAAATCAAACTTTTTCGCTAACCAAACAAACTAATCAAATGAATGTGGGCCCACACCAAAATCATGATTTCTTTATAGACTGTTCGATAATGGTATGCTACCCTATGTGCAGTTGAAAAACTTACGGACCATTTAATCGGCATCATCATTAGGCAGTGCAGGGTCTGAAATGTTTTTCAAATCTATTCAACTTTTAGGTGGGAGCTGGCTTTTGCACTGATTTAGTACCAATTTTCTCAGCTTTCAGCTCAAATACAAGCCTTAATCATTTCAAGAGAAGACAAACATGCTCAGATCAGCTTAAAGGGCAACTGCAAGGACGGCAGACCTCAGCTTCAGCAGGGGACTGTCAGCATCCAGCACCAGCTCCTTAAGACCTGTGGTGAGAAGACAGGGCCCACCTTCCCCACAGATTTGTTTATTAATAAACTGGCTGGTGTCTAATTGGCCTGTTAGGCCTGCAGAGACTCCCATACAGAGAGAAAGAACCCCATTGGGACTTCTTCGACATTGGGATGGAACCATTAATCAATAAAAGCCTTTTAGATTCACAGCATTATGGGAAGAAAGACTGTTGAGCCATTTCAGAGAGTGCTATACTGCTTATGTCAACAGCAATTAGTTTGGTGCATTAGGATCAGACATTCTCTACATTTACCAAGAAATACAGAGTTCGGGCATTATGGTGCAGTCTGATAGGTCTAACGCAATCTGTGGTAATGATGTCATTATCACATTGCACAGCTGATTGGTTCTCTCCTGTATTGGTAGCAAATAAGCTTACTGCTCAACATTCAAATATATTACTAGAGCTTATCATAGTTGCCAAGTCCTTGTATTATACGCGACTTTGGGCTTCTTTTTTTGTAAAGTTGCGTGAAAAAATCCCAGATCATGGGTCGCAGTTTTTTGAGCTTATTTAAAAAAAAAAAAAAGGTTGCTTGTTAGGTAAAACCTGACAAGCAACTTTGTTTCTTTTCATTTATGTTCACTGTATTCGCCAATGCATCGACTGACACACTATCTGCTCACAGTTAATAGCCAATCAGTGCAAAAGTATATTAGTGCTGTAGTGTAATTTGGCCAATATTCCGCCCCCTCCTCATGCACCTTTTTTTTTAAAACGTGATTTTTCTTTAATGAGGAATTGGAGAAAAATCACATTCAAAAAGAATGCGCATGATGCTGTAATCCAAGCAATGATAGTAGTAGATGTAGAGCAGTGAGGTAACATTTTTTCCTTTATTAGGTAGCCTAATTTTTTATTTTTACATTGTTTTTGTAACGTATTAATTATCACTGTAATAAAAAAAACAAGTAGGCCTAGCCTACTAATACTAAGAGTATATTTAGTTCGAATAGACAATATTTTAGTAGGCTATAAATATGTGGCTAAGTTACAGCTTCCCTTTGAAGCTCTTGTATTTTTCTCCTTTTACCATCCCTCCAAATCCTATTCTGCTCACAGGTGATTGGAGATGTGATTTGTTCCTGCTTTGTTGCAGTTTGCTGATGTTTGTAAAATAACTTATGTTTTTGTTTTGCAGATTAAAGGGTAGTTTCAGTTTAATACGTTGCAGGCTCAGTTATTGGTAATAAATAACTGATAATAAATCATATTGATGATAATTATCAAAAAAATATTGGGCTTGTTTTGGGCTTGTTTTTGAAGCTGCGGTTGCATATTTGTCTCGCGATAGTTGGCATCTATGGAGCTTTTCTGGAGATATTCACCTATGAATGGAGAATTACACACTAAATGATGTTTAATTGTCCGTTTTGACGAGTATTCACGTAAACACAGTTGATTAAGTCTTAAGTGAATATAAACAGCAGGGAGAACGTGTATCGTTATATTGCATCCATTGCAGCTGTGCATTTGGTTTTAAGGCGATAGAAGCCTTATGTAGTTGCTATTGTCAGAGTCATTGATATTAATCAAGCAACAAAAGAAAGACAGAAAATCACGCACTGCTCTTGACTGAAAATCCTTAGTAACCCTAAAGGTTAATCTAAACTTATTTATAGAAATAAAATATGTCTGCTTGAAAGAATGAAGAATATGGTAAAACAAGTTGCTATAAAGAATGCATAACTAGCCTGTAACCTGTATAACTGGTATTTCTTTAAAAAGAAGACCATCTTTTTGATCTTTATGAGAAGTGGTTTTATTTCATTTTAACATAAAGGCATGTTGTGTCACCACAGTTAAATCAGTATCTATTATGAAACCTTAACATCAAACCTAATGAGATTAGACATTTTTGAGAAATGCTTAATAAATGCACTGGGACTAAACCCATTAGATTTTAGGTGACTAAATTTAATGTAGATTTAGTCGACTAAAATCGTATGATATTTAGTTGACTAAAACTAGAGTAAAACTAAAAACAATTCAGATGACTACAATATGACTAAAACTAAATGGCATTTTAGTCAAAAGACTACGACTAAAACTAAATAAAAATTTCATGTAAAAAATAACACTGGTAAAGATCTGCTATGAGGTCGTACATGTATGCAATGTGGTTATTTCATGTATATTATATTTGCAGCAGCAATATTCTTACATGCTCACAGTAGCACATTGTGGATGTATTGGCAGTAGCAAGTCTCGGTACTTGCTCTGTCACTGCAGCATAGCAGATCTATTCCACCAACACCAAATACATTAACATTTTCATGTACATTACCATGCCAGTCCCTCCGAGAGTTGTCATGACAGAATTCTCTTTAATATCTCAGTTGTTTCTTCTAGACACCAATAAGATTAATAGTAATTCTGTAACACTACGTTTCCTGAGTTATGAACTAGCAACCTCTGGCAATATTTATAAGCAATATTATACATTTTTTATGGGATGTTATACAATTTAGTCATTTTGTAAGGAAAGATATTCAACTTAACAGCTTGTTCTTTGTAGAAAGCAGTTATGCAATGGTTTTTCTCAATCCCTTTCAGCTGTTGTTTGCACTGGCCAGGGTCCATCTAACCCCCCTCATTTGGTCCAATTACCCATTTAGGAGGATCAGGATCATGGGCCGAACTCCATTAAAATCACGCAGCCCGCTTCAACAGCACATTTCGGTCCGACATCACTCAATCTCTGTGGTTGTCGGAATGACATTTAGAGAGGGAAAAAAAGAGGAACAAGCGGTTTGGTGTAAACAGAGCCATCAAGTTCCTTGAGTCTTCTCTACGCCCCCTTCCATGCTCATTCTGAGGGCCTTTAACCAGGATCTGCATGTATATGCTGTCCCCACATTGGCATCAAAGCATTAGCACATTGCTGGCTCAAATAAACTAATAGTTCTATTGTAGATATAATGACGGCAATTATGGACACCTTCAGAGGAGGTGAATTTCCAGCATTCAGCGTCAATAGCTGCAAGAAGCATTTAAGGGTACAAATGAGTACAAAGCCAGCTGTGAATGTGAAGTCAGTGGTAAGCTATTTTTAAAACATGTGCCTACCCAGGTAGCCCAGGTAATGGACAAGTAAGGTGCATTTAGGACATGTTCCCACAGAGCCACACATCAAGGTCTAGGACTGAAATGGCCATATTGAAAATGGTCCTGGCAGCCATGTACCTTTGTCGACAAAACAAGTTGGGTGTCCTGCTTAACACTACCAGGTTCCAGGTTTCGGCATTGGAACGCAGGTCATGCTAGAGAAAATCAGGGACACTGTAGTTTCCCTCTCATTTGGTTGTACCTTCCAGGCATAGTTGTTCTAATCATCAACGCTGTCGATGTAATTACAGAAGCCATAATCACAATCCTAAAGATGTAAAAAAGACATTCATTAATTGCTTGCGACAAGGAACTTTGAGTCACTCTGCATGCCACTGAATGAAGACAATCAGACTACATCTGAAATTACAGGTCCTCAAGGCAGGTACGTACACACCCATATAATTTAAACCTTGACCATAATGAAGTTACAACTTGCAGAATTACCTCCGATTCTTGAAAATGTCTTCTACTTAAAGTATTTCTGTGAATTAAGATCTTTGATTGAGTCGCATCAAGAGTCCTTTAGCAGTCAAGGCTTTCTGAACAGATGATTCATCAGGGAAATTAAGCCTAATCTTGTGAAGCTCAGCAAATGTAAATTGTCTAAAAAGCAGGTCAAAGTGACCAAAACACTTGAACCTTTTCGTAACTGATTGGGAGAAGTGTTTGGGATGAGAACCGATTCTTCTTTCCATGATTCCTTGCCAAAAAGATCATTATAAGAATAGTTGAATTTTTATTGAATTTTTTTTCAGCTGACATCACTGCTCTTAATTTTTAAACCCTTCACATCCAGCTCCGTTCTGGTACTGTATGTGTTTAACCCTCGGTAAGAAGTAATCATAATGGTAACGTATGCGTCAGGTCCATAATATATATATATGTATATATATATATATATATGTATATATATATATATATATATATATATATATATATATATATATATATATATATATATATATATATATATATATATATATATATATATATATATATATATATATATATATATATATATATATATGTTTGTGTGTGTGTGTGTGTGTGTGTGTGTGTGTGTGTTTAGAATTATAGGTCTATTTATAGATCTTTAGAAACCAAGTTGACCTGCTGCTGACATAGTTGCTGGAAAGGTTTTGAATACATTGTCAACCCTGACTTTGGATAACTTGTTTCACCTTGAAAGTGCTGTAACAAATAGTATTCTAATTAAAGGGATCATATGGTGCTATTATGCTAATAGATCATTATTTTGTGTAACATAATACATTGACATGCTTTAATGCTCACAAAACACATTAATTTTCAAATACTGTACACTGTTGTAGTTCCTCTATGCCCCGCCTCTCTCAAACGCATAATTTTCTTCAAAACCTCTCCTTCCGACAAGTGCAGTCTGCTCTGATTGACCTGCTGACCCAGTGCATTGTGATTGCCCTAACAGCACATGCATGGGTCGGAAATGTAACGCCCCTTTCCATAATCTCAAGCTTCAGCTTTCTACATAAATGTAAAGACAGTACATAATGTCCTTAGTTTTACCATCAGTTCAAGCCTGAAAAAGGGAACAGTCGCGTGACAGACACAGTAATGATGCTCGTATGTATTTGCAGTAAACAAGCCGCGATTAAGAAAGTGAGTGAAACTGTCTCTCTCTCGCACATACACACGACCCAATACTCCACATGGCACAAAAACTCCACATTTGAACATTCAATAGCAAATACTTAAAATCATACTTACAGTAGCTGATTCAGTATAAGTCCCAGAAAGTCGTAATTTACCCTTTATTTTTATAAATAGCCTTTGCAAAGCCAGCCTTGTAGGATGCAAAGTTTTAAGCCTTGATAGTGAAAAGCTAACCTGGGTTCACAAAACTGTCATCCATAAAATGGGTTACAGAAATTCGAACATCTGGGTTGTGCTGTTCTGTTACGAATAAATCTTAACCAATGATTCTTCATTGCATCTACTTTCAGAAGGCCAAATAAAGTGCTTTTGCTTTTACACAGAAACACACAGTGTTACCCTGACATGGCTGCATCAACATTACTGCTATTCCAGAAAGCACAACTTCTTTCTTTGCTTGAAAATTTGGGCGGTATATTGGGCACAAATATTTCCACATTGTGACACAGAGATGTGGGGGCGTTTGAATAAGGTGTTTAGCCCGGTCTGGATCAGCCTTCTCTTTTAGAGCTTTTAGCTTTGTAACTCTGCAGATCTTATACATGCACAAATAGCTACATAACACAAAAAAAAATTATTGAATTCTTGAAGAAATCTAAAGTACTGTATAGTGAATTCCAAAGTAAACTCCAGCTATATTGCATCATCTGAGATATGGTCTCCTCTTTTATTGAGGCCTGTTATATTTGAAAATAAAGATGAATTGACTGTAGTATCTCTCCACTGTAATAATCATGCCATCGGACTCTAAGCTAGAGGAATTTCATGAAGTCTGTGCTTCCTGCCATCCAGCACTGAATAGACATCAAGCCAGAATGAATGTGACAGTTTGGAAGGATGTTGATTTATGGCAGTCCTGATGCCCTTTGTCCTCCCTTTTCTTTCTTCTATTCACTCGCACATGATCTCTCTATATCTCTGCTTCTCGTCGCTGTCCTGGCTATTGGCGTATCGGCGTAATTGCCAACCATCTTGAGGGCTTGATGAATTATGGGAGGGTCCTGTGATTCAGGGTTTTCTTGAGTAGTGAAGTATTGTTTGAAGACCACTATCTCTTTCAAAAGGTCTCGGTCGTAGATTATCGATTCAGTGTCATGCTGAAATGAGCCTACTCCTTTGACCTCGGAGCTATCCAGAGTAAAAAAATAAGATAGAACTGAATTATCTATAAATCTACCATTCTGGCTGTCCTTTTATCTATTCATCATTCTGTAATTTTGTCTGTTCTATCTGTCTGTCTATCTATCTATCTATCTATCTATCTATCTTGACAAACTTAGCTTTTTAGTGAAACATAAGTTATATGATATTCTTTGGATTTCCGTTTATTTAATTTTTTTTCTAGGAAATTGTGGCATGACTCTATTAAGCTCTGATGTTTCAAAGTGTCTGAAAACACAATTTTGCACTTTTATTTGTCAAGCTGGACATGTTTCATGCCACAGTCTGCCTGTCACATTAAGGAGGGACTGCTCTTTGTAATGCATAATGGGGCAAAATATGGTAATAATGTGCAGATAGTAGGCTAGACTAAATGGTCTACTTAATGGCATGTCTTTTTCTCTTTCTATTGAAGGATAAATAAGTGAAATGTCTTTCATTTTTTGTTTATTTTGATGATTCTTTGTGATGGTCAGAATGTTGAAATGCCTCTTATAATATTCTCGACAGGTTTTAAGAGGTCTGCTTCATTAAACAGGTAATTACAGACCTGTCAGTTTCCTTCAGCAAGTAGCAAAAATGTGCCGTGTAATCATTTAGGCCACCAAGAGACCATCCAATAAAAGAGGAGTGGAGAAAATTGGGCAGGACTTGAATATGAACATCTCATAAAAATCAGTGGATCGTATTAGGAAGCACTCAATCTTGACTCTGGTCAGTCGTAGTAATTGAGCTGTATTGAGAGTCCTGTGAATTTTTTTTGGGACATTTCAATGACAGTGTCGATAGAAATTATGATCTTCTGAAATTATGTTCAGAGCTAAATTTAGGGCAAATATATATCTGAGGTGGGCTATAGAGTTCACTGGAGAAACTCAAGGACAATGACTGGTTCCTCCATAAATTATATTAGATTTATAGAACAAAGCTGATTTGCTCTTTAGTAGACATAGCATATTATTTCAGGTTTTTATGAAATTGAAATACCCCCCAATTTCAATAGTTAAATCTAAGAAACTGCATACAGAACCATTTTACCTCTGTAATGTCATGTATTTACGATTAGATTACAATTTCTGCCCTCTAATCTGATTCTTGATGAGTTGGTCAATGAAACATTTACTCAACCAGTTCATACGAATCACTGATTCGTACATGAATGAAACAATAAACTTTATAAAAATAAATAATTCAATCATTCATTTAACCGATTCATTCAAAAAGTGATTCATTCAGGGGCTAAACAAATGGTGAGTCATTTGAATCATTCATTCAACCAATTTGTTCAACCACATACTTTTAATGAGTGAGTGAGTGAATCATTTACTCAACCAATTTGTTAAACAATACCAAATGCAAGCATGAAAAGAAGTTAATATTGAATCATTTTACACAGGTGGGGATGCCATATTTGTGCTTTTAACTGCTAAAATTTTTAAAGGTAAAGTTCATCCTTAAGAGCATTTTTTATATACTGTAGATAGTAAAGCTTCTTTTTAAATTGCTGTAATTAAATAACTTTAATCCACTGTGAGTTTATATAAATCTATACAATAACATTGACTTATCATACACAAAGGGATTTTTGGATTTTATGTTCAATTAAGGATTAACGTCTCAGGTTACAAATGTAACCATGGTTCCCTGAGTAGGGAACGAGACACTGCATCCTCTGCTATGGGGAACACCTTGTCGTGACCTGTGTAAAGCATACATTGAAAAAACACCAACGAGTTGGCCGGCGACAGCATCTCACGTCACTACCGGCTCGCCTATAAACAGGCACCAGGATGACACATCATTCACTTGTTCGTCTGAAGTTTGCGTCCGAAGCATGGAAGGGAGCTAGAGGACACAGTGTCTCATTCCCTACTCAGGGAACCATGGTTACAGTCGTCCTCAAACTGCGTCCTCTAGGGGGTGCTTTCGGGAACAGCATACCCACCCCACCATGCTGAGGGGAGTGCAGGCCAGGATCATGGCGAGCACTAAGTACCAACTCTACCATTTCCATGGGAGTTGCCCCTAGGACATTTAGACGGCTGTCTGTGACAATACCCCTTACGGACAAAGGCCTAAGCTACATACCCAACTTAATCGTTAGGGCCTCGGCCCGGGGTAGAGTTGAAGGCTTGCAATCAGGAAAGATTCATTCATTCAAAGGGATACGGCTAAGAACCTAAGAACCATTTTATACCAAATCTTGCCTGTCACACAAGGCTACCATTTGTTTTCGCATAAGCTTGCTGAAGAAGTTGTCTCAAAAGATCCCTAGTAGCAACATGTGACGTGACATACAGCCAAGTAAGGTGACTCAGAATTTGTGTTCTGCATTTAACCCATCCAAAGTGCACACACACAGCAGTGAACACAGACACACTGTAAAAACACACCCGGAGCAGTGGGCAGCCATTTATGCTGCGGCACCCGGGGAGCATTTGGGGTTTGGTTACCATAGCATGGATTTTAAAATACTGTTCTAAGGAGGGGCTCTCGTGGCACTCTGATAGAGCAGCTCATAGATGGAATGGTGCATCTAAAAACAGTATGTTTGAGAGTCATCAACTCGATCTGTCGAAATAATGCTGGAGCACTCTGGGGAAAGAAACAGAGAACTCAGTCTCATATGACAGGAGAACTCCGAATTCAGAGTAGCGCACTCATAGGTGACCCTTCTTGGAATGGGGAGTGCTACTAAACTATCACGAGAATTGCCCAAATAGCCCCTCATGTTGAGGAAAGCGATGCTTGAAGTGTATAAACAAATACACACTGGCTAAATGGAGCCCAAGTAACCAAGGTCTAATCATCTCAAGAAAGGGAACGAGGCGGAGCGTGTAACCCTTACCCTTAAGTTTTCACGTGCACACTAACCACCATGTGGTTTTCAGAAAGTACACAGAGCTTAGCGTGTGTACCTAAAGGTTCTTAAGCATCACAGAGGTGCTGAACCATGTTGGAGAGGCAAGCTCAAATTTTACAAACCTCTGGCGAGGGGAGCATCACCTGAGGCAGCATATACTGTACAAGAAGACTTCTGTAACTGCCACCTCCAGTTCCCCCTAGATCCGACAGCACAACTAAGCAACCAGGAGACCCTTCAGTGTGAGCTGGCTGGGCATCCATGGAATTCCCTGCAGTGCTGTACCAGGCCTGTTGATCAAGGAGGCTCCCACAGAAACTTGTGATCTCACCTGCCTAATACCGGAACATGAAGCCGGATGGCTGGTGCTGATGAGTGTTTAGTAAACACTGTAACTGAGCACTGCAAAGGAAACTCACATAGTTTATTAGTAGACACATAACCACCAGCAATTTAATACACATAAGTATATACGGAAAAGGTTACATACTCACCCACCCTCCTGCGCTGGAGCCCCGCTCAATGGGCGCCTACTTTTAGTACGGACCATCAGTATGGTGGTTGCTGTGAACATAGAACCAGCCAAAAACATTATAGGTCCAGCATAGGAGACTGTTATGTAAGAGGTTACCACCTAACCTCGATCAGGTGGAGAGCTGGTGGTTACACAGGAATTAGGAAGAGGAGGATAAAAGCAGAAGTAAAAAAAATCCCCTAAGGGAAAGAGTAAATACCTAGGTATCGCTCTGATTCGGACGAGAATGCTGCCTCGCCTGGATTACATACCTTAGGTTCTGCTTACCTCCTCGTGACCCACGATTTACTCTTACCCCTGCCCACAGGTGGGGGAGGAGCGCGAGTCACGACACTAGCAATCTGTGCCCATTTTTGATCCTCAGATCGAGACAGGCCAGGACCCCTATGTTGTTCGGGCTCAGACCTGGACCTTCGGGGAACAAAGGATCTGAAAGCAGCGGAGTGCTGAACTTCCCGATCACCTCAACAGAAATACCGAAAAGTTCAGAATGCGAAACCTGAGCATCAAGAAAAAAGCCTTTTCTTTCGTCCCGATGTCTGCCAGGTTCATCCACAGATGTCTCTCCGCTACCACCATGGCCGCCATAGTCCTGCCCATGGTGAAGGCGGCCTGCTTGGTAGCATGGAGAGAGATCCGTGGTGTGGCGCAGCTCGGCTACCTGATCAGGAGAAAGGCCCTCGCCTCTATCTAGGTCTCTTAGCAGATCAGTCTCATATGCTTGAAGCACCACCATCATGTGTTATAAAGCCACAGCCTGATCTGCTGATGCATATGCCTTGCCATTTAAGCAAGAAATATTTTTTTTATCTCTTTCTACAGGGGTCATCCTCTCATAGCCGCTTTCACGCATCACCTCGATGTTGGCACAACTCTAATGCCGAAACCGATGGAACCGCGAAAGGGAAAGTCCCTCTTTAAACATTCAGACAGATCCACCTGTAATTCTCACTAGCTCATTCTCCACCGTGCCTCAGCAGCGGCAGGTACTGAACCGCAGGAAGCAGATGGCCGCCTTTTTTCCTTTTTTTCCTCGGAAAGAGAGATGAACGAGAGCGGAGCTTTTTCATTGAAAAAATGCTCACAATACATGCAGATTGCCTCCTCAAAGACATCGCATGCATGTTCTTCACCCAAACAAATGAGGCAAAGATCGCTTGTGTCATCGGGTGTCAAATAACGCAGACACGGATGCACACATTGTCTAAATGCTTGCTAGTAGTCGCTGAGATAGACAGAGAATGACCGCTCTTACCTGTTCTTTCAGATGCACGCTTCAAAAAGAACCATCAGTGAAGACGAAGAAGAGAATGACTTGTTCTCCCGGTGCCTGTTTATAGTCGCGCCGGTAGTGACGTCAGAGGCTGTCGCCGGCCAACTCTTTGTTTTTTTTTCAATGTATGCTTCAGACACGGGTCACAACGAGGTGTTTCTCTAGAGGACGCAGTTCGAAGTTCCCTTGAAAGGTAACTTTTGCACCACCCTTAGACCACGCAAATCCTAATATCAAGATTTAAGTTTGTTTGACAGTCACATTACATGATCCATAAATCAAACTCAAACCTTTAGAAACTGAAAGGATTGATTACAGTCAAAATTTAGCCCACTTCTTTCTGAAGCTAGTTCCCCAAATCTGTGCTACTGCTGAAATGCACACACTAACCTCGACCCTCTGTTGCCAATCCAGCTTTATCATTCCGGCAGAGTTTTGGATCGCATCCCAGCCCTTCAGATGAACTAAATTGGGAGAGCCGGTGTGTCAAGACAGATTATTGTGTCACACCTCAGATTGATCAACTCCTCTGCACCTTCAGAGGGTTGGGTTGCATCTCAGACTCAACAGGGACATGAAAGCGCTTCCTGTTTTTGTGACTCAGTTTGTGTGGTCAGCATGGGGCGAACTGCAGCCTTCAACTCTGCTCTGAACTTCTGTCATGAAAGGTCATCTGAGAATGACAATAATGCAGACAGTACATTAGGTACTGAAGGAGACTTTTTATTTGTGTTGTAGATATTTTTTTTATTTGATGGCTTGATACATGTTATTTCTCATACAAGATAATGAGTATAGTCGTGGACTGGTTCCTGGACAGTCTTGGACAGTTTAAGAAGAGTAAAGGATGAATTCACTAAATATTTGCAATTTATAAGATTACATTTTATCACAAAAATAGAAATTTTCTTAATGAAGCACCATTAAATAATTATAGTACAGATCCACCAATTATGGTTGATAATGATAAGTTAAGTTGATATTTATTTTCAATCCAATTTGTTTGCTTTAAGGACCTATCAGTCTGCAACATCTAAAGTATCATAAGAGAACTTGGCATTTTTTTTAAGGGAGATAAGCATGCACAATTAAATGTAATGTTTTGTTCTTATACATTCAATATCAGATAAATGAAAATATAGATAAATTGAATAATGTTTGGGGTTCAGACACACTCTCTCTGTTTAAATCTAGATTAAAAACACATCTCTTTTGCCAAGCATTCGAATAATGTATCTCTTGAATTGTAACTGCAGTTGTATCTGATCAAATGCGCATACTTATTCTTTAGCTTGGGTTAAACTAATTCATTTTACTTTGTTGGAACAGCAGCTATGCTAATGATGTCTCTATTTTTTCCTATGTTTTACACAAGCTCCAGTCTGGATCGGGAACACCTGAGAAGAGATGATACTGACCCCTCAGAGGACCTCAGATGATGCTAACCCGGAATCAACAAACAGAACTAACAAATATTGCTACAAGCGTGACTGCATCATATAATAATTTCTCTTAATAATGTTCATCGTTTGGCTGACTACATCTTGTATAAATTTTTCTGAAAAATCCTGTCATACGCACACAAACTGACATTCACCACTTATAAGCTACTACTAAATATTGTTGAAACGTAATTTTCTGTAAAGTTGCTTTGTAATGATTTGTATTGTAAAAAGAACTTTACAAATAAACTTGAATTGAATTGATTTAAAAGTCTGTATTGGTGTAACACAATTTGGTATTGTTGTATTGTGCATTTTCAGTATTTTGATGAGCTTTTCAAGTGCATAGATAGAAAAATTAGGATTTGTGACCTGCAAATTCCATTTAGTGCAGCGTTTGGTCCGATTTGCAATGATACCTGAATTGCATTTTAGTGAGTCAGGTGCTAAAACAGTGCAGACATGCCAATAAATGTTTTTTTATTTTTAGTAAATTTGTACCTTAATTTTCTTACAAACTGGACACATCTCAAATAAATCATGTGTTAAGTATCTAAATGCAGGTTTGTTCTGGGAAAAATGGGACATCTAGTCTTGCTAAGCTAGCTTATGATGTGTTACATGCCCAAGGTACGTCTGCAGTCATTTAACTTGGTTTGCTCTTTTATTAACAAGAATCCGTCATCCGTGTGGTGGCGACTGAATATAATAATGTGTGGTATTTGCATGGCAAGCCCAGCATTTTACCACTGTCATTTTATGTCCCCTTTTCTTCATGCAGAGGAAAAAAATGGTTCCCTGTCACTAGGAATAAAATTAGAGTGTCTTTATATCATCTACTTAATTAGCAAGGTGGACAGTTGTGCCGTTCAAGGTCGATTATATGCAATGAAGGCGACTGACACGTGCAGCATTAAAAAGCTACTTTTTTTTTCTCAGAGCATTGAGCCTCAAAAATTAGGGGCCATAACTTTCGTCCTCACGGATGATGGTCTTTTTAGACTCAGTTAGCCATTAGTAATGGTATTTTCCTTTATATATTAGACTTTATCAGCTTAGAACTAGCCTTCTCTCTGTCTCTCTCACAATCGCTCGCTCTCCCTCTCTAATGACAGCTCATTAATGCTGTCACACTGACCCACAAGTAACTGCGTAAGTGAATGAAATATGAACTTCCCATGTTCGCCTAGTTCCGCGGCCACCCTCTTCATCTTCCAATGGCCCATAATTCCCTTAATGCATGCGAAATGAGAGACTTCATGAAACGACTAGGCGGATGTTTGTTCTGAAATTATGAAGGTAATATTTTTAAATGAGAGTTTATTTTTTAAATTACCCACCGCATTACCCTGTGATTTGATATTATAATGAAGGGAGTATTGGTGAGAGCAAGGGTTTGAGGATCAGCTTATTTAAAAAGATAGTTCACCCAGAAATGAAAGTGCTGGTATTATTTACTCACCCTCATGTCATCCAAAACCTGTATGAACACAAAAGTAGATATTTTGAAGAATGGTTCAGCTGTTTTTATCCTGACACTGGGGTTTAAAACGACACTGGAAGAAAGTAATAGAAAGTTTAAGAAAGTCTACATTTTGTTTCTTTATTTTTTAGTTCTTCTTTTTTAGCTTCCATGTCTTTAGCTGTGGACATTAGCATGCTAACAGTTAAATATGCATTAGCTGTTAGACAGTTAAATCATCTTTGGAAAGTTACAGTATGTCTTTATAAATTCATCCAAACACAATCAGATGGCACTTAGACTTTGGATCACGCCTCACATGATTGTCCTGCCATGTTGTTGTGTTTTCAAGACAACATTTTAAGTAAAAAAATAAATAAATTATAACTTTGTCTAAGAATGCATCTTGACCAAAAGTTAGCATCACATTGGTTCCCTTAACGCGCACACACACACACACACACACACACACACACACACACACACACACACACACACACACACACACACACACACAATCAAAACAATAGGATTTTTCCATTGGCTTTTGGAAAATTGCAAAAAATCATAAATTTTTTACAAATGAACATAACATTTATAAAATTTAAAGCCTAAATACAATCGACAGATATAAAAAGATAAAGTTATAAGCTGCATCACAGTCACTCGACTTTCAATGTCAACACTATTATTACACTTCCAAAAAAAGAAACCAGAAAATACATGATAATAATTCAAAATTTAAGTTGTCATGATGTAAAACTGAGTATGAAAACCTGAAATGAAATAACAAAATAATCTCAAATGCATGACAGTAACAGCCTTTACCATGCAATTCTGTGTTTCTGGAAAGATGAGATGTGAAGAATGGCCATTTAACGTCCTAACCAATAACAGATCCTGACTGTGAGTCAAACCTAATCTTCAACACGTAAAAGTCTCATTTCAGTGCAGATTTGATTTTCAGAAAGCCACGTGATGGCCAACAGTCAGTTTGTAGGCACTGCAAATCTGATCACGCTCGCACACTCTCCTGACTTGCTGTCCCACGGTTCGAGAGTCCGTGTCCTCTCCAATTAACCCGTGAGACTGCACACACACTACATTCCTGGCCCAACATGGACCCTTGCATCACCTGCGCTGTACATACAAATCACTGTCAAGCCACCTTACTCCCTGTTTTTCCTTTTGTTGTTGTTGTTATTCTGTCTAGAGAACAAGGTCATCCATCACATTGACAGATAGGTGCTGCACAACTCCGCCTGAAGCACAAAGGCGTCTGTCCAGGCCCCCGCGAGTGCATTTGCTGCTTAATCACATTTAAGATATCAAAGCCATGCTGTAATTCGTTGATCAGCCGGCTCATCAAATAAGTGTTTACCACTATTATTGCCATTATTTGCTCTGTGAAGTTGGCATAAGTTAAAAATACTGAACACTCGGGCACAACAGAGGCAGCCACCAAATCCCGGGAGATGAGATAGGCTAATCAATCTGTTATACTTTGTGGTGCCTAAAATTTAAGAGATAGCTATTGATTTTAGGATTTCTTGTGCCTTGAAGCAAAAAAGTAAACTTTCTGTGGAAGACGCAGAAAGTAGGAGAACTTCTTGAACTTATGTTTAATACTTTTTCCTCTTTTCCACTGATGAGGCAGTTGTGGCCTAATGGATGGAGAGTTGGACTTGTAACCCGAAGGTCGTGGGTTCAAGTCTTAGGTCTGGAAGGTATTATAGTTGGGGTTTCCTAGGCTCAGTGGTAGAGCATTATGTTATCAGTGCAAAAGGTTGTGGGATCAATTCCCAGGAAAGACACATAATGATAAAAACAATTAAAATGTGTAGCCTGAATGCACTGTACGTTTCTTTGGATAAAGCGTCTGCTAAATGCATAAATGTAAATATATAAAGTGCATAATTGTCAGGTCATGAAATGCCTATAATTTCACAAATAATTACAAATAAACTTCAAGTTATCAAATGATATTGAAACTATCTGTTCATATATAGTTAAAAGGCATTTTGATTTAAAAATCAGTTTTTCTTGTTTAAAATAAGATTTCAGTGTAGACACTATCTGTTGCATCTAGTGTAGCCATGGTGTAACGTAAACCGTGTGCTACGAAATGCATAAAAACATAAAAACTGGCCTTGACTTTGTTTGAGAAACATTGTCGACTGCATCGAAGTCTCCGACCTCACTAATATACACACCACAGAGCCACACTCTCACACACACTGAAACATAACACTCCGTCCAGGGTCTTTTGTAATTCATCAAAGATTTCATCTGCCAAGAAAGCACTTAGGAGAGCAGCGCAGTTGCAGAATTTTAATGCAGTTTTGCAGCAGTATGTATTTGATGTTCTTTACTCTGTGAACTAAATGCTGCACTATGGGATTCCAGCTTGAAACCAAATCACAGAGTCTGTTATGAAAATAGACTCATTTTAGATCTCAAACAGCACACAAACAGTAAAACAAATGGCTTTATAATCACTAGTGTTTTAAGCTTATGCTTTATAAACACAAAGGCATTTTTATAGTGTGTGCATCCTAGCAGATTGCCACCTACAAGGCTATTAAGAGCGGTTGAAGTGCTTGTGCTTATTTGCTTAGATAAAAAAAAACAGAGCAAATAAGAGTCTAAAAAGCAAAGATGACCTAGTGAATCACACTTTTGTGCCTCTTCAAGCAACAAACAACATGCAAGTGCCTAAAATACAGGTTAAGAGCATTGTGGAGCAGGTCAAGTTTAATTCACCATTCTTGATAGCACAGTAACATCAGCAAGTCAATGGCCCAAGGGTCCGGTCACCATGCAGACATCATTAGTCACAGATTGAGGGCTGTTAGATCTACCTGCACAAGAGTCCCATTGATTTTACAGAGACCTGGAAATCAACAGGCGCCATCCCATAGTCTAAGAGATAAAGGGGAGGAATACTTACTAAGATTCCAGATTAATCCCAGCAGCGTACAACTGGTATCTTTATAAGTGTAGCTATTGATTGCAAGGGTAACAAATTATTCAAAAGCCACTTTTGCAGCTCATACAAAGCGCGGAGCAAAGGTTAGCATTGATCTTGGCTCAGTCACGTGACTTTTTGTTCTGCTCTCTGTCCTAAAGCCACCTCTCGCCGCTTGAATAAACTTAGGGGACAATTTGAACGAGATGGATTTAAATTGAGTTGATATTTCTCTCTCTCTCTCTAAAAAAAGACATCTTATTGTAATTAAATTTAAGTTAAATTTTAATCGTTGGTGCATTTCAAATGCATTAAAAGAAACTGGGTGGATCATTCCTTCATTATTTATTTTTTGCATTTTTTCTGGTGTTTTATAAATATTAGATTATGGAAGTGTAGTTTTATAGATTTATTCTTCTCTCAGACTCAGATACACCATTCATATATAGTATATAAGAAAAAAATATAACAATATTTTTAACAGTAAATGGATAGTTCAGCCAAAAATGAAAATTCTGTCATTAATTACTCACCCTCATGACATTCCAAACGATACACAAATTAAGAAAAAAAGTATTCTCGTAGCTTCATAAATTAAGTTTGAACCACTAATGTCACATGGACTATTTTAATGATGTCCTTACTACCTTTCTGGGCCTAGAATGTTTCAGTTGCATTGTTGTCTATGCAGGGTCAGAAATCTCTCAGATTTGATCAAAAATATCACAATAAGTTGTGTTTGATCACAAAAATCAACGAAGGTCTTAAGCCCTAAACACACTGCATGATTTTCAGCTGTCCCAGATGAAAGATTGGCATCATGAAACAGACGTGGCGATTTCTGTGATCGTGGCTCCGAATCGGTGCTCTTATGTCATACAGTGAGATGGTCGCACAGTGTGTTTGGTGTTAAGATCCATGTTTACTGACCAACCAATAAAAATATGACATAAAAAAATTTACGGATCATGGCGCTAAAACATAAAAGTGCTTACCTTTTTCTGTGGGCAGGTGTTTCTGTTTAACAGTCCAAAACACGTTAAAATGTAATAAACCCTTTTCTCTCACTTCTGTTGACTGTCCTATGAGGAAGCATTCCGGCGGATGATGTAGGATGTCGGCGATGCATCATTAGTGACGAACGTGAAGAGAGAACAAAACAAAATGCCTGAGCAGATAATATACTCTTTAGCTGATCCACAACTGTTTTTGCAGGTGTTAAGGTGGATCCTTATAATGGTCTGGTCATGAGTTTTAAGTGTCGGAAGGTGTTTCCTGCATCTTCTTGAGTCTCTAATGCGGAAACAACAGTGGTCAGCCATGCATTATGCAAAAAAAGGACAGTTTGGTTTAATGGTTCCTGCTTTTTGTTTATTTTATCATGTTACAACTTACAATTAAGTGGTCATTCTGTATGGAAAGAGCATTATGAGAGCTCCTTCCATGTTTTAGACTAGGAAAAGCCGACTTTTGTTTTAGATGGACCGTTGATGGACTGCAGTACAGTGAACCTCAAGCTGAACGTGCCCGTCGTTTTGACAGCTACATTGACCTCGGATTTGCCATTTCATCTGTCAAGCCGAAAGGTCTGTGGGTTGGGCTGTCCATCTGAGGCCTCTTTCTTTGTCTCACAAACACACACACACACGCACACATACACCCACATTTATATTTTATTACTGTTACCCTCAACCTGGTCTGCTCTGCTTTCGAGCTCTCAATCTCTGGTGACATCACTTCTCTGACATCATTGCCTCCACCATTGAAAGAAAGGTTAATTAGGTCCAACTGTTCCCGGCCCATCTGATCTGGCCATCTGTTTCTTCAACGGCGTACTGGATTTATATGCTTTTTGTTGAATGTGATGCAGTCAGCGTTATGTGACAGTCCTCAATTGGTTTACATTCTGTTTGGGTGATATACAGTATATACATACATGCATGCATGCCTGCATACATACATATCTATCATCTTTTTGAAAGTCTTTTTTGACAATTCTGCAATTGCTTGATCAAAAATTTGTAAAAAAGCAATATTGTGATTATTACGATTTGAAATACCTGTTCTGTTTCTATATTTTAGAAAGTAGTTAATTGCAGAATTCAGTATAATATGCTGATTTGATGAATTTTATGATTAGATTCTGTTGAGAAATATTTTTTTTGAAAGTTAAAGAACAGCATCTATTAGAATTTTTTTTAAATATATTGTATAGATGTATTTATAGTCTGTCTGGTCACTTTTGATCAATTCAGATGATCTTTGCTGATTAAAATAAAATTCTTAAATACATTTCTTCAATCAATCAATCAATCAATCAATCAATCAATCAATCAATTAAACAAACAAGCTTACTGGCCCCAAAACTTTGAAAGGTGATATATACAATTAATGTATTTTAAATTATTTTAGTTCTCTGTTTTTATTCTTCATTAAAAAAGTATATTTTATATATTTTTTTAATATTTATTACATATATATATATATATATATATATATATATATATATATATATATATATTAATTCTCATAGAAAAAAGATTGAATCTTTCTTTCTTTCTTTCTTTCTTTCTGTTTTTGGTGCTTTTCGAATGAAATTGAAATATAACAAACAAAACCCCAAGCACACTTTTGGCTTAGTGCTGTCAAACATGATGCATTTTAAACCACAAATGGATTCAAAGAAAGCAACCCATTCAGGTCCTCCCTCGCTTATCATTGAAAGTTATCAGCATGACAGATTTGCAAACAACTAGCCTCCACAGAGACTCAGCTAAGCTTAACAGCGCATGACCAAAAACCTGCCGTTTCAGCTCAGGCTCTGTTTACATGTTTAGGGACATACATACATCTAAATGATTAATAAGATAACCAGAGCCGCATCAGACGGCTGACAGAAACATTATGAGTGTTCGCACGGTGATCCAGTGGCGAATCTGATAGTATCTCTTTCATTTCCTCCGCACAATGCCCTGAAAACAGAAGCCCCGCAGAGAACTGGGTACTGTGTTCAGTTCTGATAACCTTGAAGGGGAGATGGAAGAAATCATTTACTTTCATAAGGATATGGGCGCTCTAGTCCCGTCTTGCTGCCTGAGTGGGCAAAATGGATTTGACAATTTTTTTATTCCACCTGTGCTCTTGCTCTAACGATTTCAACAAGCCAAGGTTTTATACATTGTTAAGAAGCCGTTATTGCTCAAGATGTTAAATATTCATCCAGATGTGAAACGCTAAAGTTGTAAAAGGAAGAAATTGTATTTTTGAATACAGTGCATTTGTTTTTGATGATTCAAGGTGACTATAGACATGGATTTGGTGTTAAAAAAACCCGAGTTTCTGAGAAGAGGAAGGCCGCTGTACAATCGTGCAAACAAAGAGAACAAAAAACTCTTTATTTACAGTCGTACGTCAAATTCATTTTCCCACTCTCGCACTTTCTTTCACCTTCTCTCGTCTCTTTTTACTTTGATCTTTTCACCTATGGAGAAATTCTGGATTTCTGTTGAAAGCCTCAGAATGGATGCCCAAGAGGATGAAGATACGTCTTTGAGGTATAACACAATCCGAGATGTGAAAGTCAAGGGCACAGAAACAGCACTAGATGAAATGCATCTAAAATAGAACAAATAAGATTTGGGTGTTTCATAAAGAACAAGAAAGACTAAAGAATTGTTAAAGTTAAAAATAAAAAAATTATTTACACAATATATCTGTGTACTGTGTATAATTATTATTTATATATATAAATGCACACACATACAATATATATTTTGACAATGTATTAATATAATTTATATTATATATAAATACATTTTCTATAGAAATGTAACATATTTTTCTTAAATATATAAATGCATGGGTGTGTATTTATAGAAATATACACAGTAGACATAATACGAAGCTGTCATCACAAGAAAATAAATGCAGCTTTGACATTTCGATGCTTACATACTATTTTTGTATTACAACATATAGCTTTCAAAAGGCAGCTATGCACACATGAAACAGAAACCGACATGGGACTGCGCAGCATTCTGCTGCTCCTTGATAAATTATTGCTTAACGTCTGACACTGGGAATCAGAGATATCCTCGAAAATAAAACAACTGGTGTCATTTTGCTTTTCTTTAAATGAAGAGCTTTATTCTGGTGTCTGCAGCACAGAGTGTCGGCTTTTTAAGATTTACAACTTCAAGTGAAGCCTGTTCTATTTCCTACTTTTGAAACAAATCCAGAAGATTTCAGCAGACAAACATCCCATGTAGAAGGTCTATTGAGAAAGAAACGGCTGATATAGCAGGACCACATTACCCTCCTCATTGTCTCGTTTCTTCTCTTCTTCATGATGGAGGATTAAGCAGTGTCTTTAAATGGGTGCCAGGCTCTTAGCAAACAAACCATTCACAAACGGAAAATGCAATCGGGCAAATACTGTTAGCTGACAAAAGGTACAGGGTGCATGTCTGCAGACACAAAAAAGCCATTTCAGTTTGCTTGTTAGAGCACACAAGGGCATGAATATTCATTGCCCTATATTTTCAGCTGTGTTTTATTTATTTGTTTAAATGGTTATTCTCTCTCTCTCTCTCTCTCTCTCTCTCTCTGTCTAGCCCTCTCTTATGCTTTTCTTTGTCCCCCCCCCCCATGTACAGTTGCAGAAAAGCGCAGTTGAAGTCCAAAAGAAGCAGATGTGTTTTCTTCCACAAAGTCTCAGATTCGGTGCACGGAACAAAGAAGAGCGATGAATGGTGTTTGGCTTTGGAGCAAGATGCTATTCTCCGCAGAATTCCTAACAAAAACGCAGTGAGAGAAGTGCCTATACTTCCATTCTCACAATTAGAGTTGCCAAGCATAACTAAATGAATGTGTTATGCCAGTTGTAGCACTGTTTGTCTATGAAAATGCATAAGCAATCACAATTTTAATTTGATTGTTTAATTGCAGCCAGATTTCATTAAATATAATACTATATAGACATACAATATAAATGGACTGACAGCATCTAAAAAATCAAAAACATGCTTTTTTAGTGTCATAATCTTTTTAAAGAATATTAATACTTTTTAAATACTAAAATATGTACCAATTTATCAAATAACCCTTATAAATAGTATATAAAATCAGCATTGATAGTAATAAGAAATGTTTCTTCAGCAGCAGATCAGCATAGTAGAATGTTTTCCCAAGCATCATGAGAAACTGAAGACTGGAGTAATGATGCTGAAAATACAGCTTTGTATATCAAGAATAATTTATATTTCAAAATACATTAAAATAGAAAATAGTTCTTTGAAATTGCAAACATATTTCACAATAGTACTGTGTTTACTGTTTTTTTGATCATATGAACACTGACTGTTTATTTATTTATTTTTATTATTATTACAAAACTGAGATATTTTGAGCTCCAAATCTACCCTAAATCTAAATTTTTATTGAAAAAAAAAGAGAAGGCAAAGGAATGTACATTGACAATAGATTTACTTACAGTATAATATTGTACAATATGTACAATATAATAATAATTTTTGGCTTTTTGCAGTTTTGGTTGTGCTGTTCATCATAAATGAAATGTAAACCGTGCAATAAAGACAAATCCATCCACTTTTTTTTTGTTTTTTTACTTTCATTGATGCACATTTTCCTGGTTTTGTTGCTATGGCAATAAAGACATAGAAAGACCACAGAAAGACATCATCTTGAAATATGTAAAGTTATAATTTGCCTAAGTAAAAGCTAAACTGAAACATGTGCAGTGGTGTGCAACACTTTAGTATGACATTACAATGAATTTATCTTTACAACAGATGCAATGAAGTCACACATCAGTGGGCCAAAATAAAACAATCATTCATTTATAGCTTTAGGTATAAACTGACTCTGTAGCATTTTAGGGTTTTTAGTTAATTTCTGTAGCATTTATGATCCATAAATGGCAAAGTCATATTCTCCGATGAAGCCCCTTTCCGATTGTTTGGGGCATTTTTTTTTTTTTTTGCAGAATGCATATTCAGATATAAATCAAGGTTTATAAATATACATGTCAATTTACAATAGTCAAAATTATATATATATATATATATATATATATATATATATATATATATATATATATATATATATATATATATATATATATATTCCATTCCATTTAGATTTTCCAGAATTAATTTCATATTTGTATTTATGCATTCAGACTTAAACTTATATATTTATATTGTCATTTATATTTATTCTGAATTGTAACTATATATTCAGATTTACTTTTATATCTTCAAAATGTACAGTTATGTATTCAGAATTTATATATTTATTTCTTGTTTGGCTATTCATAGTGTGTGTAAGGGATGTCTGATACAATTAATTTAATATATGTTTTACATATAAAAATATATATATATAAAATGTATAGATTTTAACTTTAGCATTTGGTGATAATTATATATATATATATATATATAAAATCTCAAAAGGCATATGTAAAATAAAAGTATGTTTTTTTTCCCTACTACATATTTTCCTCTGTTAAAGTTGTCAACCACTGCAAATGTAATTAAACACATAGAGCACACAACAATAAAATGATTGCAGAAAGCCTCAGGCGTGCTGCTCCGGATCCATTAAAGTTCATCAGCAACTTTGACAAAATGCAGCCAAACGGGAACTCCAGTCACCGTCGCTCCTCTGAGAAAGCCGCGAATCCACAGCGGCATCCCCAGGTGTTTGGATAATGAATGAAATGTTTTTTGCCTGTTGTATCAGCATCATGCTTTTACATGCTGCAATGAGACAAAACAGTGAATGGATTCCTCAGGTGACTCATGAATAATTCAGCAGGAGGCGAGGTGAATCACCTGTGCCTGTGTGCAGGCTTCACATTGATTTGCAGCTCTTGAATGCTGCCCAGGGTCTGGCATGATGATGGTCTCCTTGGGTTACTTCATGTTTAGTGTGTAGCCAATGGAGTTATTCATTATCAGGCTGTTATTCAATTACACAAAAGAATCTTAAGGGGATAGTTCATGCAGAAATTAAAATCCTGACATTATTTGCTGTTCCAAACCTGTATCTTGTTATTTATTTATTTATTCTTTTTGTAGAACACAAAAGGGAGGATTTCTGAAAAATCTTCTCAGTTTTCTTCCATATTAGGACAGTTTATCCTTACCTTGTATGTCAAGCTCCAAATGGGGTGGATATATAAATGAATGGATAAATTAATATATTTCAAGTCCTCAAAACCTGAAGAACAGACTAAAATGTTTGGTGTTATTCACCAGGTTCTGGCTTGTGACGATTTTTTCTTGTTATTGCCACTTTATATAAATCGCCCGATTGCAACTTTTTTGTTTAATTATTTATTATAGGCATTCTAAGTAGTGATTTGACTTCATATGTCTTTATGTAACTTTTTCTCACAACTGCAACATCATCTCACAACATAACTTTATCTTGAGTTCAAGATTAAAACTATTTTTAATTTTTTATTATCACTGTGACTATGCAAACTTTTTTATTATATATTTTTAACTTGCAATGTGACTTTATATCTCATGATGTAACGTTTCCTCGTAATTAACGTTATCTCATGATTTTGACTATTTCAGTGTAAATATTTCTCATAATTGCAACTTTATATTTTAATGTGACCGTGTGATCATCTCAAGATTGTGTACATTTTTCTCGTAATTTTCTCATAATAGTGACTTTATATCTTTATATTATGGCTACGGTATATCTCACAATTATATATTTTTTTTATTGTAATTGTGACTATATCTTTTTATAGTGAAGATATCTCACAGGTTTTTTTTCTCATAATTGAGACTTTATATCGTATAGTTGCAACTTCATATCTCACCATGGGACTATACACTATCTTGTAGTTAGGCACAAACAGGCTTTTCTATATAGAGAGAGAAAAGATCAAAACAAGATAACATTAGAGTATGAAAGAATTGTAATTTTGAGGTGAACTTTACCTTTACTTTAAATATAAAATCTTCAGATACTGCATCACCAAATGTCATGAACTCACCAACCAAATGCACAGATATATAGACACACTCAAACGACCAAAGTGACAAATGCTGGACCTATTTTTAAACTTTATTAATGCCATACTTTAATAAAAAAATGAAGTTGAGGGTTTATGTAGTGTTTCTCTCTTTCTATGACTTACGTCACAGTATAAGCAAGTCAGAGGTTATCTCTTTTTTCCTCTCACATTTCTCCTCAACTCCTCTTCTGAAATAACTGACATAACTGCTAGAGAAATGATCTGGCTCAATACTATTCACAAGATACATAATTTATATCTTCTTCGGTTTCTCCTCCAGCTCCCACTGTTATTGAGATGGGCAAGTAAGTATAATCTACTTTTATCTACTGCAGTTATTGTTTTAAACGTTTAGCCATTTTCTCATCAAGCTGTTACAATTATAAGTTAAATGCACCATATATAAAAGGCAATAAGTTAGTTGTTGATTCAAAGTAGTTCAAATGAATAGCTTTTTCGCAGAGCGTTCATGGACTATTGACTTCAATATTTCCCTGATCAGTAGAGGGAGACGAAATGTAATATACGTTGTTGTTTTGTTTTTTTTTTGCACCAGAGTGAATCTTTCAAACAAGATCAGTTAAAGCAGTTCCAGCAAACTGTCTCTCATTACTTCCTGTTAGTCACTGATAAACACACTCCCATTAGAAGGAGAAAACCGGCTATGCAAATACGTGTTGATTAATATCTGGGTTGGTTTTATGCTAGTATATAAATACTCATTTTAAATTCCAATTTGAGCTGGTTTGTTTATCTGGTCAATAAGGGTTTTGTTGGAGCTTTGGTTATTTGCTCGTCTTTGGCCTGTCACTCTTGAGTTCCCCGAGAAGAGAAGAATGGTTGGAGTGTTAGCTAAATTTAATAAACGTCAATCTCCTTGACAAGCAAATTTACACATAAGCGAGGCATGCCAATTACATAGACGTTCATACCCTGTTAAACCCCGGTCACACTGGAGTGTTGATAAGCTCGCTAGGCGAACAAAGTACACACACACCACACACAAACATAAAATTTCTAGTATATATTTATCTATTTTTTCAAAAGATTTTACAAAATGCATGATATACAAATAAATCTTATTTTATATGTGCACTGCCATACAAGCCACTGCCATATTGTGAGGGTGTTGTGGGTATTTGTGCTTGCTAAGGTGTTGTAAGTGATTTTATGGTGTTTCTATGTTGTTGTGGATTATTGTTAAGTTGTTGCTTACTGACATACATGAAAGAGTCCACCCACTAGTTCAGGGCGTTGCTATGGGGTTGTTAGGGTGTTCTAAGTGTTTTAGTGTTGTGGGAAATAATGAGGTGATTGTTTATTGACAAGGCAGGTTTTTAGTTCAGGTCATGTTTAAATATATCCAGCAAGCTCGATGTTGATTTGAATCCCAGCACTTATGTACAGTCCTGCAGAATGATTTCACACAGGGAGGTTTGTCGCCTTTGGACACAAAAAGGGGCACCGATGCTACTTCTAACGCTTCAGAAAAGCTGCCTCAGCAAGGATTTCTCATACTTGGGCTCAATAGCCACCAACCCTACACCTAACCCTAACCCTCACAGGAAACTTTTACTTTCTCAAAAAAACTCATTCTGTATGATTTATAAGCGTTTTGAAAAATGGGGACATGGCTTATGTCCTCATAAGTCACCCTCTCCTTGTAATACCTGTGTCATACCCATGTCATTATACAGAGTTGTGTCCTGATATGTCACAAAAACAAGAGCACACACACACACAAAGCACCAGTGTGCGCAGGTGAGAATAACAGGAAGTGCTGGATGATGTAGTCCAGTATCTTCGAAGAGAGTAGCACTGTATCTTTAGTTTGAAAAGGCCATATTCAACACATCATCCATCAGCACTGTCACAGACCAGCCAACCTGCCTCCATTCCCACTGATATTTCTCTCTCCATCTCTCGATATATCTTTTTTTTTCTCTGGCTTACTCTCCATTTCTGTCTCTCACTTTCCTCCAGCCTCTCTTCTTCAAACTGTCTTTCTTTCTCTCTGTTCCTCACCTCCATCTCTCTATCCCAACCTGTCATGCTCGTGTTTAATAGATGAGGTAGCCATTTTCACTTCTTCCTTTTTTCAGTATAGCAGTCAGAGAAAGACTGAGGTGGAGCACCGGTGAAAGCTGCGCTGTCTATCACTGCCATCCCACCGGAGAGAAGAGGCTGACATATGGGCATGTATAATCTTGGATTGGACATCACGTTGTGGATTTTATCTGTGTTGCCAACAATCTGTTCGGGGCTACTGCAATGAATGCTGCTTATAAAATTCCCAACGGAACCTTTATGCATTACAGGAGGATCATGGGTACTTTTGAATAAATGAGAAAAATATGGTGCTTGAGGGCTTTAAGCAACATTCATATGCCAGGATTTCAAAGTTTGGGATTTTTGGGAAAGTTTGTACATGCAGTGCATTTAGCAAACAGCATGAGGCATGTTTTGAAACATACTAATAATGAGAAAGATTTTGTGGTAACACTTTCTATGAAGCCCGTATTTATAATACATTATGAGGGTATTCTTAAGGCATTATAATGAATGCATTAAAAAAAAAAAACTTATAATATGTTGTATCATCTCATGAATATTCATAAGAACAGTTTTAATATATTATAATATTTACTTATTTGTGGTTGTAGCTTTTAAGAGTATGATGATTTATAACACAATGGACAAGTTGCATCAACTTTTACAATGGATTATATTTCTTATTGTTATAATGTATTATAAGTCTCAAATCTTGCCATTTTTCTGATGCTACTTAAAATGGTCAAAGACCACTTATAAGTAGTAGTAATAATATTAATAATAACTTTTTTCTCTATCTCAAACAGCCATAAGATCAGATATCAGATCAGATGAATGTAATATGACACATTTGCTTCGAACTATTTTTATTGTAATATCAGTTTGATTATTTTGATGGTACCCTTTAGACAGCTGTTGATAAGTAACTCTGCAACTACATGTCAACTAGTGGTCACTGGATTATTAGTATGTCTGCAACTGTAAATATATGCTAACACTTTATTTTGATGGTCAACCAACAGATACACTGACTATAAGTGTCTTTGCAAGTATGTCATCTTATTCTACCATACTAGATTCGACCATTCTTGAGCACACTGACACTCTAATGAGAGTTCGTTGGCACGTAGTTGCAAAGTTACTTATAGTCGACTGATTAAGGGGACCATCAAAATAAAATATAACCATATAAAACATTGCATTTTTTTCAATTGGAATATTAAGCTCACGTAGTAAGATACTGTGCAGCTCTTAAACAATGTCAAGAAATGATACAGTCCATTATACTGTAAATGAAGTAGATGTAATATGGTATTCATTGTGTTTTATAAATAGTCATCATAAATAGTCACTCTTAAACTTATAACCGGAAATAAATATTATGATCTATTATAATTGTTGTTATGATTATTCATGAGTTGATATAATATATATATATATATATATATATATATATATATATATATATATATATATATATATATATATATATATATATATATATATTAAACACCGTGAACCAGGGCTTGAAAACGGAAAAAAAAAATAATTGCCTAATAATAATAATTAAGTACAGCGTTTTTTTACTCAAAAAGAAAAGGAAAAAAATAGAGATCTAATGTTAGCCAATAACCAGCTGCGCTTAGTCACAGCCAATACAGCATAATCTTTTCTAGATTTTGGCCAAATGTAGGCTTCTACATATATCAACACTTTAAATACATCAAAGTATTTGTAAGATATTTATAAATGTTTGCTGCATTGTAAAAAAAAAAGTGAAGCAGATGCCCACCTCTCTCATTCGGCACGAATCCAAATGTTTCCATGTTCCCGTCCTGACGTATCTGGATGCTTAAATATGATTTAGTGATTGTAGCCTACTTTCATCGACATAAAACATCATTCTTCACAACAGCTTTATCAGCACAGTGAGGCGCGGTCACGCTGAACGCAACATTTTGCACAACGGAGCAGTGAAAACTTTTTTATGTGTTTCTTTAACTGTATTTTATTTTGATAATGAACAGCCTATGCAAATGTGACTCTGAAGCTCAGCTGTGAACTCATCATAGACAAGCCGCAATGGCAATGCACCGCCCTTAGAGTTTATCTGAGGATAGTGTGAGTCTGAGATGAATTTAACAGATCACACACCTGCAGCACTTCTGTGAATATAGAAGACAGAAAAACTATAGGATTACATAAAAAAAGAATATAGGCAAACATATATTTCACTTAAATCATATTGACAGATTAACGAAACGAAAGAAAAAAATGTGCTGAATTACAGTTCATTGTGACACGTTCCAAAGTTTTCGGAGAGGAAAACAAAACAGCAGAGAGTAGTTTTCTTTATTTTGCAAAAGCTTTACAGTTTTAATTATTTTGCAAAAGATTGACAGCTTTGAATAATGTCTTGCTTCTGTATAACCAACCAGCCTTTGTATGACCATCGCGCCGACACAACATCATTTTACTATATTAAAGCCTGTTTATTATCATAATAAAATACAGTTATTTAATATTTCAACTGAAATATGTCTTATTTAATTTGCTGCCAAGACAACATTTCTAATTAAGCTTTGTTTCCATCTAATATTTATACTTTATTTTTTTTAGCTCCATTTCAATTACCAAAAATAATCTTTAGTATCTGTAGTTGTAGTTAACAATAACTTTATAAATGGACTAAACAGACAACAATACTCTGAGAAAGGATGACTATGATGTAATTTTGTACTAAAGCTTATACCGTAGCTCAATATGCTTGATTGATTGTTTAGCAGTTTAGTATTTATGCGGTCAGGCTGCACAGTTCAGGATGTTTAATGATTACAGCAGTGTTATAATGGCATTAAAGGAATGTTCTGGTTAAATACCAGTTAATCTCTATCGACAGCATTGAGGCAGTGCGTATACAGTAATGCACTTCAATAGGCCAAGACAATCTGAAGGCTTTAAAATCAAACATAAATGTTATCTAAACGGTAAAGTTGTATGAATCCTATTTTAACAGTGAAACTATTATTTCAGATAGATGAATTATGAGTTAGTGATTTCATTCCAATGTAAACAGACATTGTGGGCATATTTTGGTCAGAAGCGACCGTTTAAAAACTTCTTAATGATGGATTTGTTGATGATGGATACTGGAGTTGTGCGGATTACTGTTGATTATTGGGATTTATCAGCTGTTTGGACTCTCATTCTGACGGCACCCATTCACTACAGAGGATCCACTGGTGAGCAACTGATATAATAGTACAATTTTCAAAATCTACTGTGATTAAGAAACAAACTCATCTACATCTTGGCCTGAGGGTGAATATATTTTCATCAGATATCCATTTTAAGGTGAACTATTTATTTAATCCAGTGCAATGGTTTAACCAACAGACTTCCATTGAAAAAAATTTATTTCTGTAAACACAATATTTGCTTGTTTTACAAACCAAAGCATAAGGTGAAACTATTTTTAGCAGTAATTGACGGCACGGATGCTGTTGATCGAGCTTAACTTGTGTTGAATTCAACATTCCTTTTAAATTTAAATTTAAAAATGATTTGCACGTTCACGCAGCATGTCACACCTCAATTAACAATCTGTCTTTAAAATCTCCACTCGAATGATAATGAGATAATGCAATACTGTTTCTGTCCAAGTCCCACCTGACATAAAAAAAACTAAAAAAATAATAAAATAAAAATAAAAAATTACTTGGCTCAACTAATTAAGTTGGGCACAAATTAATTGCATTTTAATCTTTTAACATTCAATTGAGTGCCTCTGTATTTGAGAATGACAGAAACTAATTTGGTTCTGCTGCTTATGGAGTCAAATGCTCCTGATAGTTCACCTGTCTGTTTTCAGCTGCTAGGTAGTCGGAGATGCCATAAAAAACCTGCTGACAAGAATATCCTCTGAAGAAGAAAAATAGTGTTCTGTACACACTCAAACTGTGCACAACCAACTAGAAATCCTCATTTCTCTCTCTGCAGATAATTGATGTGGCGGCTTGCCGGAACGCTCAAACCTATTTCATATGTGAATGAGAAAAAAAAAAAAAAAGATATATATTGTGAAATAGATCTTTCTAGTTTTGTGGCAATGCATTAAAATAAGCAGAGATTTACCACAGGAGGATTGCATTCTGTGCATCTGGCTGGCAACATTTATTTCAGTAAATTTATGCAAATATTTGAAACAAAGATTCCTGGTCAGAGTTTGTTTGAGCTGCATTTTTTCATACTGAATAGATTTTGAAATTTATTTATATATATTTTTTTCAATTATACAAAATAAGTAACTGTGAAGCTTTAAATTGCTTTAAAAATTGTCAGAATAGTTATAAATTGCTTTCTTCTTTTTCTTTTAATTGTCAAGATAGATAGATAGATAAATAGATAGATGGTTAAAGTTTTCTGGCATTGCCACAAGTTAGTCTATTTAGTTTTTTATTTAGTAAATAAATTATTATAATATATATATATATATATATATATATATATATATATATATATATATATATATATATATATATATATATATACACACACCCACACACACATGTGTGTATAATTTAAATAAATAAATAATACTTTATTTATTTTACGTTTTCTTTTAGGATTGAAGTTCTGTAGGGGTTCTGTAGACATTCTTACAATTAAAATACAATAGCCATTTACCATATTATGATAAAAAAATAAAAAAAATAAAAACCTTTGTAAGTCATCGGCTATGATTGGCTGCTTATATACCTACATTCTTCAGATTAATTTCTGTTCAGCAAAAGAAGAAGACGAAGAAAAATACACACAGGCTTGGAACAAATGTAAGGAGAGTAAATGATGACCAGGGATATGGGTAAACTTTCCCTTTAATTGTGGGAGGAAAAAAGCCTATTAAACATTAAATAATGAACTTGCAAAATACAGGTTTATGTTGGGGTTAGGTTTAGGGGTTGGGGATGAGGGTTTGACAGGTCCATTTTCAGCCTGTCCTGATTTTCTTCCACAGAAAGAAGTGGATTAAATGCAAATGGAAGCAGAGAGAAAGTGATTTTGAATGCCACTGGTGTCCAACCGCTGCACGGTCCCTCAGTGGCTAGCAATACCATCTGTTGTTTGGATAACCTCTCACCCCAGGCCTTCCCTGGAAGCCACACGGGCCACCTGTGAGCGTACGTGACAGGTACTCACCAGTCAGCAGAGGACACAGAACTCGGATGCTCTCAGCCTAGCTGGAATTCTGAGCGGACCCTTGTAACCTACGGGATTACAAAATATCCCGCCCTGTTTGAGTGGTTGGAGGGAGTGAGAGCAGAACAGATGTAGAAACTGAGGCTGCTGGGCGATCACGCAGAGATGGGGTTTAATTACTTCCTCCGCCCAGACACTCCTGCAGCAGTTGCCACCACAAGCCCAATGCGACGTCTGATTGGAGGACTCCGAGCGAAGATATTCTGATGCACTGCCTTCAGGCGGTTGTTGCCTCACGCACATCCGTTTAAGTGTTTTTAAAGTCAAACTATGATAGGAATTAGAATAAGTGAATGAATTAAAACAAACGATTTAACTAAATTCATTAGGATACAACTGAAGGCACCCCGTAGGGTAAAAGGTCCATTTGATTTAATTTGTTTTTTTCATTCCTGCATTCACTAAGTAGTAAAAACATAACTAGAATGAGATAACTGAAAAAAAAAAACAGATCGCTCTTGCTGCTGTCTTATTACAGAAGTTGTTGCAAGCCAATGAACAATAATGCTGACAAAGATATAATTATATGTTGACTCACTTTTCCAAGAAACGGTTTGTTGCTTTGTGCATAAAAAAATACAAATAAAAAAGTGAAGTTTAATTGTAACTATTTTGCAGATTAATTAAAACCTCTGAAATCTCCAAACTGATGTTGGTTACTTTAACATACTTTATGTATATATACCCAAAATTTATAAAATATTATTTTAATATTCTTAATAATTTATATTTACTTATATATTGTTGTATGGTTTTTATATATTTATATGTGTGTGTGTGTGTGTGTGCCCTATCATCACATATGTGTATACACACACAAACACACATACTATATGAGTGTGGTAGAGTTTGGTGTGTGTGATCAGGCAGGACAATGAAGATGAATTCCACACACATTAGGCACACATGCACAGAGAAACATCAACAATAACCGACAACTAGAATACAAGAGACAGAAACTAATATAGGGGAGATAACGAGGGGCAGACAGTTGAGCACAATGAGGGGATTAACTAATAATAAGAACAGGAAATACCAAATATACACACAGAGGGAGAAACCAAAACCAACAGTCGACAGGGGTGTGATGTGTGTTTGTGTGATATTTCTTGAATCTTTGTCTTTATGTATAATACAAAATTATAATAATAATATTAAGTAATATTAACATTTTCTAAATGATTATTTATTTATTTAAGATTTATTTGTTTATTTATTTATTCAAGAGTTAAGATGCTTTTTTTATGCTCATTTCAATTCCAATATATTGCTAAATCAACATATACAGTAACTTTATTTTTGTCTGCATCATTGTTAATTGGTTTGCAACAACTTCTGTAATAAGACAGCAATAAGTGAAATCTGATAAAAATAAATAAAAAATAAAGTGAAGTGAAAGTGACATTCAGCCAAGTATGGTGACCCATACTCAGAATTTGTGCTCTGCATTTAACCCATCCGAAGTGCACACACACAGAGCAGTGAACACACACACACACACTGTGAGCACACACCCAGAGCAGTGGGCAGCCATTTATGCTGCGGCGCCCGGGGAGCAGTTGGGGGTTCAATGCCTTGCTCAAGGGCACCTAAGTCATGGTATTGAAGGTGGAGAGAGAACTGTACATGCACACCCCCCACCCACAATTCCTGCCGGCCCGGGACTCGAATTCACAACCTTTTGATTGGGAGTCCGACTCTCTAACCATTAGGCCACGACTTCCCTTAAAGCTTCCTTCGTCCCTGGGTGGGCTCGGTTAACAGCTGATTTTATCTTACAAAACTTTCCAGAGGTGAAAAAAGACTTTCAACAAGTGTGATATTGTCCCTGCAGGCTTATTTTTTCCTTTGATCAATATTTGATAATGCCGTTCTGCAACTAGCTGTTGCAGCCGTAAACCAGCACCATCTTGGTGTGTTTGGTTACATCTTCTGATTGTTTTTCATTAAGTCTCAGAGCTTTTTTTTGACTGACTATTGAGAGAAACCCACTGTGCTTTCCTCCACATAATACATACAAATAAAACCATGTATCTCTACTCTTAGAAATGCTGTTCTAGACAATATCTACTGTATATTCACACCTTGGCACTTCTGATTACCCTTACCAGACTAGGCATGACCGTTGCTAAGAAACTGTTGCAGCGGTGAGGGCTAATGCACAACAGATAAGTGGATTTCTATGTGAAAATACTGGGAAATTAGGGAGTTTGGATTATGTCCTCTCCTGAGCCACACTAAGCACAACTCATCCACTGAGGGGACTTGACCCAAGCTGAAATGCTTCTTTTTTATGATCCCAAAGATGTCTATAACAAAATCCACAATTCTCTACTAAACAAACAAATGACTGACTAAATAAATTAAATCAATACTAAGTGATTAAAAGGAAAAGACGAAGAAGAATGATGAAAAAATCTATTTCGCGGGACTTTTGGAAAGGCATGCAATACATTTGGTGGCTCGCCAGCTTGTTTTCAACAGACAAAGGTTCTGAGCACATCAGTTGCTGCATCGTAATGACAAAAATCCATTGGTCCAGGATTCTGAACATGCGTCCTTGGCAGGTGGCAGGCTTTGCTTTGGCTCGCATTTACATGGATTTCGTTTAAGACTTTTAAATGCATCGACACCGAACCTGCCAGGGATCTCTCAAACATACAGCACTGATCTGTGATGAAGCTACGGATGGGGAAACTTTGCGCAAGTGGTTATAGAAGAGAGCATTAAAGGGATCGTTCACTCAAAATGTAAACCGTGTCATCGTAAACTCACTCATGTCATTTGTGTTGTGTGATTTTTGTTGTTCTATAGATCACAAAAGAAGACATTTGTCTTTGTCTCCATGTCCAGTGAAAATGAAAGTCAGTGTTGTTTTGGACTCCACTGAATTTCATTATATGGACAAAAATAGATGAAACATTTTTCAGAATATCTCATTTTGTGCTCCACAGAGAAAAGAAACATGAGGGTGAATAAAAATTGACTTATTGGGATATGTGGACAGTTAAGAATATAAACTGAATATAAATTTCATAATTTTAATAATTCAGGAAAATAGATGACATGGAAAAAGGTACCAATTATCCTGAATTAACCATTTATACATTCTGTAAGCTTTTAAAAATGCTCACCAAGGTAGCAATTTTTTACATAAAAAATTTGGTAAAATCAGTATTATTGTGAAATATATACATATATATATATATATATATATATATATATATATATATATATATATATATATATATATATAATTTAAATAACTGTTGTTTATTTCAATATATTTTAAAATGTGATTTATTCCTGTGATGGAAAAAGCGAAGTTTTCAGTGTCACATGATCCTTCAGAAATCATTCTAATAAGCTGACTGCTCAAGAAAAATTATCTTATAATTAGCAATGTTGAAAACAGTCATACCATTTAATAATTTTGTGAAAACCAGGATTTCAGGATTCTTTTCTTGGAATTTCCATTTCACATATAACTTTTCTGCTGATGTAACAGAGAAAAAAAATTAATGAATAATTCATAAGTAAACATATACTGTATACATCAGTATGCAAATTATTCAAATTCTGGTCAATAAATTCAAAGCCTTTAATATTTCCTACTAAACATTGTGTTTTACATGTAAATGCATCCTATTATGGATGCTCAGTGCATTGCAAATGGCGTTTCATGTCATCTTCAATGCCGATTGCGTGACCTCAAACAAATTAGAAGAAAGGGATTGTAACTACACATTGTAATGGTCTGACGCGTTCGGTCATCTAGTTAATAGGAATTGTTGAGGAACATGGCAGCTAGATGTTCAGAAGAAAAACAAATTGAGTAGGATGACCTATCAAGTAAAGAAGACTCAATGCCTTTTATCATGACTCAGATTCCGATAACCTTATCAACAACTTAGCAGTCCATGTCGGCTTAAAGATTTTCTGCTTGAAAAGAGACAGGCAGCGAGAATGAGAGCGAGACATTGGGAGAACAAGGTAGAGAGAGAGAGGGAGAGAGAGAGCATTCTTTTATTTAGTTATTTTTTGGTAACATTTCCAGGATGACAACATGTGAAATCTCAGCGATAAGAGAAGGCTACGTCTTTGGAGCCTGGCCGTCATGCTTACGCGATAAGACAATTTCCGAAGGAATGGCTGCTGATGGCTGATTCATCTGAACCTTGAGGATATGTGCAATTAAATAAGGTGGAAAACAAGGTCAGCGGTGGGCTTTCTTGAACTTGCCTGCAGGTCACGAACTATGTAATCCACAATCTTCTTTATTCTCGTCTCTTTTGCAGTCAAGATGCTCCTCTTACAGTTTGAACTCAAATGTGGCTGTTATCTTGTATCTGTGGGATGTCAACTGTACTTTTTGTGCTTCACGTCAAGGAACTTTTCTTGTTTCTGAACAATCTTCAAAGGGTCAAAGTTGGGATATAGTTTCAGTGAGCCTGCTGGTAAATGTTGTTTGGTCAGTTTGTACCCAATCTTACCTCATCGAAGCTTTTAGTAAGGCAAAAGCTTTGCAAGCTTCCACTTCACAGATCATATGACTGTGCCATTGAACAGCTGCCAGACATTGTAGCCTATCACAGACATATCTGTTGATTTCTGGAATGCAATGGCCAATCAGAGAGGTTTATGTGAGACAGAATCCACTCTCGAAAACAAGTTTTTGCTCAGTTATACAAGCTAGCAAATCATCTCATTATAACATACAGTGTACACACAATGTAAATAATAGATTGATTATGCAGTGTATAGTCATTGATTATAGCAGAAATTTTGGACATTGTTACAAACAATTAAAAAATAGCGACAGCTGTCAGTGCCAATAACCTGCAGTGCTGTTGTGCATCGGGCTTCCAGAATTTGCATCCCGGCTTGTGGACTTTTCCCGATCACACCTTTGCTGTCATAATCTATTGTGTTTTCACTGTTACAATGTTACAATTTAACTGTATTATAGTTTTACATTATTTTTAAAGTATTAAAATTTTTTTTTAATTTTTAATTTTAATCCAGGCTTGTTTGCCTGGACTTACTGTTTGACTACAGCCTGCCCCGAAACTGTACCTGTTTTTGATCTTAAGCTTCCTCTTACATATGCTGCTCTATACTTCCAGTAATCAACCCCTGCCTATCTGTTTGCTCTCTCTGCTATTAATGTTAAAGCTGCATATGGATCCCACTCCTGATTTAGCCAAGTCGCCCTTACAGGAATACCCTTGAAGCAAAGATAACTCTCTCCAGGTATATTTAACTTGTTGAATGATTACAATAGATAATATTCAGTGGAGCTTGAGAGTTTGAATTAATCTGGGATTTGTTCTTTAAATGTGCTTTACTAGATTCAATTCGGGTAGGTTTTTGGTAAAAATTTTTCCAGTACTGTTATCAAAGCAACAAAGCAACTGTTATCCTGACTTGTCAAATCTGCTTTTTGGAATTGTTTCAATTGATATTTCAGGATCATGGCAACTCATCCTGCAAAGTAAGACATTTCAAGATTGTAATGCATCTCCAATAATGTGGGGCACATTGTTTGGAGTTGACTATGTAACTACTTCTTAAAAGTTTCACACGGTGATTATATATTTTATCAGTCAGTCAGTTTTGTGCTTATAGCTTTTAGTAGTTAATTAGCATGTAATGTGTTTGTGCTATGAGAACATGTTAACGTCATTCATCCAGCTTATTGAAGAAGGTGTGATATGGTGTTTTTGCATCATAGCTGATGCCATGTAGAAAGATGACTTTATACAGACTTTATAGAGTACTTTACATTTGCTGCTTTATATATAAACAATTGAGGCTTTATAAAAAAAAGTGGCTTTATGTCACACAGTTGCTACCTCATAATCATGATGTTTTTTTTTACCTCACAATTAGATCTTTATACCTGACGATTGTGACTTTATATCTCATAATTGTGACTTTATACATCACAATTAAAACTTTATAACTCACTATAGACTTTAGACCTCATAGTTATGACTTTATACCATACAAATGTGACAATTGCAATTTCACAATTTAATTAATTCTCACTTTTTTCATTAAAGCTTTATTAAAATCTAAACAAGTTCACATATTTAAACCTTCAGAGGTCAGATACTCTTAAACATGATGATGCACTTGCAACTTCAGAGACACAAATCTCCTATTCAACCTTTCAAAAAGACTGTGACCGCAAAGGTTTGCTTCGTCAACTAGCACCCAGCCGTCTTTCTGCAATGGTGTACAAATTGACCACATTTGAAATCCTGTTGAGTGGCAGAGCAATCTTGAGATGTTCAAGACCAGGTGAGGGTGACCGAGAAGAGGGACTCATGTCCCTCAGATAAAGAGAGAGGAGAGAGACGTCCATTCGCTGAGGGCAGGATCTAAAAGTGTTAGAGGCGAGGGAAGACAATTGCGTCTTTAAGGGTTTCAGACTAAACAGCTTATTTGTATTCCAGCCGTACTGCGCGCCTCCTCACGTGTGACTGAACGAGGAAGGGAGGCTGAGAGTGATGATAGTGGGGAGGGAGGTAAGGAGAGAAAGAGAGAGAGATGAGCCTAAATGTGATGCAGCAGAATGCTGTAACAGAACAGGCTTTGGTAGATGAGGGAACACAGGCAAGTGCAGACACTGTGTAGTCGTGCACATGAACACACACTGAGACATTAACAGAAAAACGAGAGAGGAGGAAAGCAACGAATGGCAACTTAAGTCCTCAGCGCTTCGGTTTACGGACGTACGGTTTCAAAACCTGAAGTCAAGGTCTTCTCGGCGGCCCTTCAAGGAAAGACTTGCGGCAAACAACATGCGGCATCTCTAATTCATTCCACAGGTGAGGGAGGAGAATTGAGTGAGTCATTTCGCTCAGAGAAGATACGGCCCTGAACTTCTGCCCTCTTAAGGCTGAAAAAAAAGTTCAAATTACATCTGGGTTTGAATAAAAGGAAGCTGTTTTTTTGACCCCCCCCCCCTCCTCCAAAAAAAGAAGAAGTAAAAAACGGATTTTGGAAGCTGCGTTTTTTTTATATCTGTGCACTGAATTGAAACTACTTTTGTGATAATGTCCCAGGAAATTGCAAGGTCAAACAAGCAATTTTGTGTGATCTGTGAGCACCGGAACAGAATGAAATGACTGGAATCCAGCATGTCATTACACTGACTTCACCAGTGGTGAGTAACTTCCGGAAAAACTTTTATGGCGTATTTAAATTACTGTGCCTCTCAGTTGTTGGATATTTTGGCTCATTTGTGAGCAACAAAAACTTAAGCATCCATTTTATTTTCATTTATTTTATTATTGTTTGCTTTTTTATTTTAGATTATTTTATTACTGTTTCATTTGGTCCTTCAACTAGTACATGAATCCATTAGACACTTTTACCAAAGGGATTTCGAAGACATGTTTTATCTGTATATGTGCTCCTTTGATTTCAAACCCATGACCTTGGTATTGTTAGCACAATTTGCAACCATGAACAGCAACACTTTAAACAGCATTCGAAAACAGGTGATAATAAGAGTCGCCTCTTTGTAAGCTCTCTCAAACTTGGTTATCTAATATAACAAAGACATAATTTCTGTGACAGTATTGGATATACTATGAATGACATGTGTTTGTCTCATATTTGTTGGCTCATTGACCTCAGAAAGCACTTTGGGCACATTATAAGAAATGGTGATGTACCAAGAAATCTAGAACATTAGAGAGATTTAAGTTTGTCCTTAAAGTTTCTTTCTCTTTTTTTTTTAAGGGAAAGGACAGCGCTTTGCTCATTTAAACAGACAATTTGTTGAATAACAGCCATATGCTGTATATCTGTAATGCTTTCTGGTTGACCAAGAGTGCATTTATGCAGACCGTTTCATCTGAATGATACTGCATTCAATTAATACATTTTATTGATGCATTTCTTCAAATCAAACCCATGACCTTTGTTTGAGTTACACACCAAGTAGCTTCCTGGTATGAGACCGATCTGCTGAACTTGTATAATGAGTCACTTCCTGTGGTTATTGGGGCACAAATGTCCAGGTGGGAATAAAACTCCACAAACTCTGCATTCATTTCGTCTTTGGGTTTTATCAAGTTTTTTTAAAAAAAACTTCTGCAGATTAGCCTCAGGCACAAATTCATATAATCTCAAAAATGCAGTTTTAACAGCTTCAGAAGCAAGACTGTGTTCAGACATCACAGAGAAGTGAATCTCTTGAGGGCTACCTTCCAAAACATTCTGCAAAATCAATGTCCAATGTCAGCGTTCAGGCCAACATATATAATATATAACAATATATATTATAATCTTTATATGCCTAAAGATTTATTAAATAATGGAAAGTATTTCTAAAATCCATTATTTCCTAAATGTTCTTAATATTTGTTTTCTCTCTGATGAAAACTGTAAGTCTCATTCATGTACATTTAAATATGACATTATTGACATCAAACCTGATCAAGCACATTTAAGAAATTGATTTATATCATGATTATTTTTTTTCTAGATGTCTTTTTATTATGTTTTTTCTATCTATTTTTCTATCTCTCTCTCTCTGATGCTGATCTAAAATCTCATTCATGCACATTCAAAAATGACACTGTTATTTGGATAAGTCTTGGATAAGAAGTTTTTGGAAAAATTTGATGTGAAATGTTTGTTGGAGGCATTTTTTAAATGTTCTGAAACTCTAGGCGAGACATCTGTGAGATTAATGGCATCTCAAAGGAAAAATTTTAGAAAAAAGTCAATTTTCTCTGTATTTAATCGTAATGCTGTCAAAAGCGAGCAATTGCGAAATGAATAAACGTTTTCATTTGTGATTTGTTCTTTGCCTGAAGTTCTAGTTTTTTTCACTTAGAGCCTCACAATTTCATTGTATTTCTAATAAAACTGGCAATAAGCTTTGGCGACAACAAACTAGGCATTTCTAGTCTTGTAACATAACATTTCTTGCTCTCAGATGGGGTTTGACTGTTTCACCCAAAGACAGAGCCGATCTCCTCTCCTCTGGTGGTCCTCAGAGGCGCGCTGAGACAGTTGTCTTGATTATGTTGTTAGTAGAAGTGCTCATTCCGTCTAAATGCAATTAGGGATGTGACAGCCTTCTCAGTGAGTTATGATGTTCAGTGCGCTGCACAGCTCAGTGTATCACAAAACCCATGACACCACTGTGAATGACAGCGTAATAACTGACATTATGAAAATGAATGTGGAGGTAAACTCCTGCTCCTCTGTGTCTATTGTAGATCACAGACAGGAGGTGGTCAGAATGTAATGCAGCTCATACTGGGATATTTTTTAGCCTCTAGGAGTTGTACAGTAGATACAGTATGCAAAAAGTGGGTTGGATATAAGATGCAGAACAACATGCACTTTTTTTTTGTTCTGGTAATATATATATATATATTTTTTCTTGTACTCCAGCTTTGGTAATTATATAAACTAACTAACTGTCTTTTTTGGTTGAGCTGTCCCTTTAAGTACATTAAAACATCAGTCACACTGGCCTGTTTAATAAAACCCTCCGCCTGGATAGAAGATTTGTCCTTTCTAGGACAAAGTGTGTACCTGAGACCATCTGTAGCTTGTGTGTTTATGTACAAGTGTGTGTGTGTCCATCTGTTAAAATGCACACTTGTCTTATTAGAGTCTCAATGTAACCATATCCCTGTCAAACGATGACAGCTCTATTTCCTAACCGCCCATATTGGCTGATCGAGTCTGTCATTGGTGCATTTGGACGATGGTGGAGTATATTCTTTTTGCTCAAAAACATACTATGGTTTCCCAGAGGATATTTCTGTTGCTTGAATGATGCTCTATACAGCTTATGACAGCTTATGAGTTCTCAGTGTTTTCTCTACTTCCTGTTGGCCTTCTGTAGCAAATTGTAGCTCCGTGTAGCTGTTTTTATTTTATTTTTTCTCTAGAATCTTTATCTTACTATCACTCTTTGTTTTTTAAAGTGGTAAAATATAACTTAATTCACACCATATTTCTGATATTATCGATCAATCTTATCTGATTAACTTTGATCGTTCACTTTTATTTTATATCCGTAAGTGCAGTACACCTGCAAAGCGTTAGCACTCGTTAGCTTGTCATTAGCGTTTTCATTCGAACCTATCGCTGTTTTCTTTTCTCCTCTCCCTCGCTCCAGTTTTTCACAAGTTCATCAAACAACCGCAGTAAGAATATTTCATCAAGCACGGTGAGTAATGGCTTCTCCCGTCATTGTTACTTGCATCTCTTGCCACATGTACAGTTTATCTATCTCTGTTGCTGATGAGGGATTCACATGTGATAAATGCAGGGAAATAGTTAGGCTGACAGAGAAGATTTCAGAATTAGAGACACGCATCCAAACTTTAATTGAGGACAGTAAGAATGTTAGGGCTCTAGATACGGCTTTGGATGCGTCTAGCTCAGGGATTCCTGTACATTGTTCGTTTCCAGAAACAGAGCCCCAGCAGCAGGGCAACTGGGTGACGGTGAGGCAGCGTAGTCGTGGGTCAAAACACCGCTCTTCTGTTCCGATCAAAACATTAAACAGGTTCTCCCCACTCAGTGATGCACCCACTGAGAAACCTGATGAAAGTGCTCTAGTTATTGGTGATTCTATTTTACGGAACGTGAATATAGAGACACCAGCCACCATAGTCAAATATTTACCGGGAGCCAGAGCGCCTGACATCTTGGCAAATTTAAAAGTGCTGGCTAATGCTAAACGTAAATACAGTAAGATTGTTATTCATGCCGGCGCTAATGATGTTCGACTTCGCCAGTCGGAGATCACTAAAAATAACATTAAAGAGGTGTGTGAACTTGCAAGCACGATGTCAGACACTGTAATATGCTCTGGTCCCCTCCCTGCTTACCGTGGTGATGAGATGCATAGCAGATTGTCATCACTCAATGGCTGGATGTCTAAGTGGTGCCCACAGAATAACATAGGTTTCATAGACAATTGGACGAGCTTTTGGGGCAGACCTGACCTGTTTAAAAAAGATGGTCTTCATCCCTCCTGGGGTGGCGCCACTCTTCTCTCTAGAAATATGGCAAATAGTCTTAGTGTTTATACTTGACTAACTGGGGCCCAGGTCAGGAAGCAGACAGACTGGCTAAACCGACCGTCTGCTAGCTGCCTCCCGTCACAGAGGTCAGTTAATTCTCAGCACATAGAGACTTTTTCACCTAGATATCACACTATAGAGACTGTGTCTGTTCCCCGAACTAGAAAATACAAAAAACGTCCAAACCAAGTTAAGATTAACAATTTAATTGAGGTTCAACAAATAAAAAACAGAAGCAATATGGATAAACAAATGATAAAGCTTGGCTTATTTAATATCAGATCCCTTTCTAAGAAAACACTTTTTGTAAATAATATGATCACTGAGCATAATATAGATGTACTCTGTTTGACAGAAACCTGGCTAAAACCTGATGATTACATTATTTTAAATGAGTCCACCCCCCAAGATTACTGTTATAAACATGAGCCACGTCTAAAAGGCAAAGGTGGAGGTGTTGCTTTAATTTATAACAACGTTTTCAGGATTTCTCAGAGGGCAGGCTACAAGTATAACTCATTTGAAGTAATGGTGCTTCATATAACATTATCCAGAGAAACAAATGTTAATGATAAATCCCCTGTTATGTTTGTATTGGCTACTGTATACAGGCCACCAGGGCACCATACAGACTTTATTAAAGAGTTTGGTGATTTTACATCCGAGTTAGTTCTGGCTGCAGATAAAGTTTTAATAGTTGGTGATTTTAATATCCATGTTGATAATGAAAACGATGCATTGGGATCAGCATTTATAGACATTCTGAACTCTATTGGTGACTTTGCTGCAGCCTGGAATTGAACTACTGGTTTCGTCTGGTCAGAGGAGAACTGGCCCCCCAACTGAGCCTGGTTTCTCCCAAGGTTTTTTTCTCCATTCTGTCACCGATAGAGTTTCGGTTCCTTGCCGCTGTCGCCTCTGGCTTGCTTAGTTGGGGACACTTCATCTACAGCGATATCGTTGACTTGATTGCAAATAAATGCACAGACACTATTTAACTGAACAGAGATGACATCACTGAATCCAATGATGAACTGCCTTTAACTATCATTTTTGCATTATTGACACTGTTTTCCTAATGAATGTTGTTCAGTTGCTTTGACGCAATGTATTTTGTTTAAAGCGCTATATAAATAAAGGTGACTTTGACTTTGACTTAAAATGATCTAATTATTTATACATGCATATTGCTTTTGTCTGTACATTGAAAGTCAGTAGGACACTGAGACAATTTCCAAAATATATTCTTTTGCCATTTGCAAAAGAAAGTCAGTCATATAGGTTTGAAAACACAAAATTTATACACACAATAAATAACCTTTTGTGCAGTGGTAAGCTTCCATTGATATTAGAGGTACTTCATGGAACCATAAATGCCAATAAAGAACCTATAATTGTAGAAATGTAAGAGGATAGAGTTTATAGCATTAACATGGACATACCATATAAAATTTAGCCTGGAGGAATTTGATAAGAAATAATAAAGTTCATAATAAAAAGAAAAAGTATCATTTGAGCATGTTGCATATAAGAAATTCTGCATATACAGCCAAGAAGTTGAGAGGAGTGGAAAAACATTAAGTTAAACAACTCAGAATATGATTTATAAGTCGTTCCCTAAAAGTTGACATTCATCTAAAACCAACCATTTATTCAATACACGCTGTAAATGAAAATGAAATATTAGCAATGAATATTGGCTTTCCTTTGTGTACAGCTTTCAAACAAATCAGTTAAAACACTAGCTAGAAATAAACAACTTCGGCTCATAATTAAAGCAAATCCACACGTCTGGCAGGAAGGGATGAAAATAATTGTTTTTCCATGCAATTGGAGATGCCCAGGGGGGTCGGATTAAAAACGCTTCAGGCTGCTTCATAAACTACCCTCCCTGAGGCCTTAGAGATCTGCCTTTTAAAGAAATGACATCAAAACATGGTCTTTTGCTAGGAGTATCTCACTTCCTCAAAGGCCTGAGACACTGGGCACCTTGCATCTCTTAATTGGAACTGATTAAAATTTTTAATGTTGTTCACTCCATGCTGCACTGTTTGTAGTTCTTTCCTGGCCTTATCCGACCGTTATTGCCCTTTGATGAGCAAACAGCATGTTTTTACATTCATGACACTTTTAACGCCACTGTTTACTAAATGTCGTAATCAAATTTTTCCAGGTCAAATGGCAATGTCTTCGAACTTGTGTTTGTTTTTACTTTAGGAGACCAGGTGTAAAAAAAAAAAAAAAGCTTTAGACTGTAAAATTATACATCGGTACTGTTTTAAAATAATCTATTGATATTTTGTGTAACATCATTTTAGTGCTGTTTTATTATCACTGTTATATTTGTTTTTGTTAATATTTTTAATTCATTTTTATTTGTATATTTTCTTTGACATTTGAATTTGACATTTATATATCTATCTATCTGTTTTAGGTTTTTTAGTACATCTAGTTAAATTTAAATGAGACATTGCCTAGAAAGTTGCTGAACTCAAATGTATTAAATAAAATATTTGTGAGAAATATTTTCTTTATAATTTTACGTTTTATTTTACTTCAGTTCACATTTATTTTATTTTAGTTTCAAGTCATACAATTTTCAATTTGTTTTAGTTTTAACTTTAATAAAACAAGTACTTTTCTTTAATTTACATGAAATGTACATTTATCAAAATCTATAAGCCAACTTAATTGGGCTGAATTTTCATTATTAATATATAAGTAAAGGTAATTATTTTTTGTCAAATTTCTGGTCAGTGTGTTTTCATGTTTAATAAGATTTTCAGGCTGTAATTGGGAGAATCTTGGCAGCAGCCATGTTGAGTGTCACCATAACGTGAAGGTTGTAAATGTTTTGTGCTAACAATTACATAATGTGATAAACAGAGAGCTTCCTCAGCACTGCCGCAACCTGCCGGTTCCTCATTTCAGATCACAGAACTTGCAGTGAAGTGCTGATTGTGCATTTGTGGGGCTGTAGGGAGATTTGTCGCTGTCACGCTCATTAAAATCACATCTCTCTGCCCAGGCCTTGTGTATTAGTCAGTTTCCCTGTAGTAATAGTTCAGATTATCATGCATAGTTATGCCTTTGATATCACTGCTGTAAACAGCACATTTTCCATCTTCAGAGAGGGGCAGTCGGTGTTTTGATTAGAAATGAAATAGATTCCTTTAGGTGTTGTTAGTGTTGACTTCAGGAGTATAAGTCATCGTAGATTTATGAGGAAAAATTATCAGAAAATACATCAGTGTTGGAGCTGAGCTCTATGCGATGAATTAAAAATGAATTCAGGCTTAAAAGTACAGATGAAATAAAGTGACCCTTTTACTTTCATAATGGAAATTTTTTTTAATCTTATTTTGAATTATTCATTGGTGTGTGTTATTACGAAGAATGTGAAAACCATTTTGAATCATACAGTTAGGCATTGATTTAGCTAGCTTACATTCAGCTTGAGTCTATTTTGATATGTAGCAGCTACTTTCATTGTCAAATGAATTCCTGATGTTTAAAATAATTTCCCACCCTATTTTTTTCCCCCTCATTAAAAAAGTCACTTCCTTGAAGAGGAAAAAGAATGGAAGCTTTTTCTGAAAAAATAAAATAAAATAGAATAAAAAGGACTTTTTAAAAATATACATACATATACATATATATCTGTACATATCTTGTTCCTTTATATTATAGAGTTAATGGAAATGAATGGCTACTTTCTGTGATTAAAGATGTTTCTCAGACTGATCAAAGGAGCAGTTATTGTTGTACAAACTGTATCTCTATGCTAAAAATGCATTTAAGAATATTGAAGTCTGGCTTGATATCATCAGACTGACAAATTATTATGCAAACAAAAAGACAACTCTAGATTCAACAATTTTTAATTATTTATATCCATATTTCTTTCTCTGATTTAATACTATTTTCTGTTATTGGTTATGCATTACTTTGAAAAATGTACTTGACAAAAGGAGTTTGACGATGACCTTTAGTACCAAGTTGGATGTGATAATGAGGTTCTTACAGAGATGTGCAGACAACGTCTTAAGAACGATTTTGCAATATAATGTGAAAAATCCTTATCACAACCATTTTGCAAAAATGTTTTTTACAATGTAAAGCCATTCTGCTTTCCGTGCTGTCAATTAAAGTAGAAAAATGTCCAATAAAATAAGCTAAAAAAGGGCATAGAAGTGATTTTCTATCTCTATCCTGGAATTAGAACAGTGTTATATTTCCTCAGTTGATAGTCAATACATGAGGATGCTGTAATCTGTTTAAGAATCTAACAAACCGACTAACATGCTGCTGCAACACAATCTTGACAAACCCAGTATCTGGTACATCTGTTAATCAGAAGTTTGTTTAATGCCGTGAAGTGTAACGCAGCATGAAGTGTTGGAACAGATTGAAACAGAGAAGGAGAAACTCTCAGCGCTGATGTATCTGGCAGACAGGACCGTGATTATTAAGGAACACCTGTTCAGCAAGCCAGGGCAGGTCTTGCAGACTGAACACAGGCTAATGAAGGTCTCCTCTGGTTAATTGTGTAAACTATAAATAGAGGAAGAAGATGGTGCCAAACACAGGCGTGATCCCCCAGTGTCAGGTCTTGGAGTGTTGAGGTCAGATCTCCTCCTTGGATCGGGATCACGTCTGTGACCCGTGCTTTTGTGTGTGTGTGTGTGTGTGTGTGTGTACATCTTTAAATTGCTGGTCTTTAATTATTCTAGGGGGCCATTTGAATAAATGGTCTTTTGCAAGGTATGACCAAGAGACTGTCAATTGTGATAAATGCCCATAGCTAATAACCAAAAGCAATGTTGGAAATAATTTTTGTTCTGTTTTTCTTTTCTTTTCTTAAATTTCTACCTAAATTCTGAATGTAGTTTAAGTCAGAATTTGCATATTTTACATTGATAATTAATATTAATGTTATAATTTTAAGGTTGTATTATTTTAGGCTGCTAAGTTGTTTGGTAACAACTTTTTCCAACAATATCATTTGGTGGAATTAAATAATAATAATTATAATGATAATGATGATGATGATTATAATATGATTATATATTATATATAAATATTTTATATTAAAAAGTAGTAATATTTTTTATAATTTTATTTTATAATTATATTTAAAATAAAATTATATTTACTATTTTTTATATAATGTTGCATTTTAGCTACCATTTCTCTGCAAAGTAAAAATTTACTAAAAGATAACTGAAGTACATTTAAAATAATACTACTACTACTACTACTACTAATAATAATAATGATAAACTAAAACACTATTTCAATTTTTTTTACTTCAAAATATCACATTTAATTCAATTTGTTATTTGCGGTTTCTTTTTAATTGTTTGTGAAATTTACTAGAAAACTGTTTCTACACCATTTTTCCCCCATTGACTTGGTAATAATATGTATTTTATTTATTTATTTATAGCATCATGTTTTTTGAAATCAGATTTTCAACTTATATAAAATCAATAAGCCAGTTAAGGCTTTGCAAAACAAAGCCTTACCTACTGTATTTATTTTTTTGCTTTAAATGCTAAATGTATACAGGAACCCATTGTAAATGTGTAAGTAACCTTAAAAAAAGAAAAAAAAAAAAAAAAAAACACGGGCACATAAATTAGTTTGCTCTTGTAAGCTGGAGCACAAAACAAACAAATAAATCATTGCAAAAAGTAAATGAGAAATGAATGCAACTGTAAATGAATAAATATTTGAACGGTCTCTGCAGTCTCCAGGAGACCGTTCAGGCAATAATTGTTCGCTTGCTTTTTATCTGCATGGGCACAGAGGCTTTGGCCTTTACAGACCGCGGTGGGTTTGTGAGTTTGCAGTTAAAACACTCCAAAGTGGCAGAAGTTTCAATCGATAGGACTCACTTCAAACCTCACGCAATCAATGACCTGGACAAAATACTGCTGACCCCTGAGATTCCAAAACAAAAACAGCTGGGAGAGAAAGCAAGCAACTGAGGACACTATTCTTGTAGGCGCAATTATACAGAGGTCCCGTTATCTGCGTCCGATAAAGGTTGTCTTATGAGTTGGTTTGTTAAAATTCATTATTACCTCGTCTGCAATGAAATAATTAAGAAGTCACAATGCGTCAATTAAATGAAACAAGTAAAGTTGACAAACAGGAGATTATGTGTCAAGATTTTGAGGCTGCGAGCAATTGCCCTATGTCACGTCCAATTATATCTGTTATTGTTTACCAAGTCTGTGCCAATTATGGTTTGGGATAACTCTATCTGTGCCTAGCCAAGTCTTTTTCCATATCCGTATATTCTTTTAGACACAGCAGGCTTGATTCATTATTTGTTTATTTCTTGAAAGTGAATAAATAAGCAAACGGTTGGTTGTTATTGCGACCACAAAAACGCAGCAAAACGAAATGCATTGAGTTTACATGGGAAGCTGTTAAAAGCAGGTATCTGCAGAGATACAGGAAAATGCTCTCGCCCCCCTTCAGAGGGAATTATTTATGTCAGCCTACACGAGTGAACGCTCCCTGCTAAATGAGCCCCAAAACTTCCCTTTTTCATCTTAAAATTCAGACAAGCAGCTCTTGACAAACCAAGTATTCCTCTGTTGTTATTTTGATTTCCGAAGTGCTTTTATGGAAGCATAAACAGTATATCCTTTTAAACTACTGAACCATAAATGTTTTATGGCGCCTTGACAAGTCGTATTAAACTCTTGCTCACTGATGCCTGATTAATTAGAGGAAAATAAAGTGAAGTTGCTTTAAGTTACTTGCTATGTTCAACAGTTCCTCATAGTAATGCAAATACATTGACTGTCACGTTGTTTCACTTGGCCTATCACTCAAGCATTAAGTTTTTTTCATATACGTGCAACTTTATAGAAATTATTGTCTTTAAATAGGTATTTATACAACCCGAATTCCGGAAAAGTTGGGACGTTTTTTAAATTTTAATAAAATGAAAACTAAAGGAATTTCAAATCACATGAGCCAATATTTTATTCACAATAGAACATAGATAACGTAGCAAATGTTTAAACTGAGAAATTGTACACTTTTATCCACTTAATTAGCTCATTTAAAATTTAATGCCTGCTACAGGTCTCAAAAAAGTTGGCACGGGGGCAACAAATGGCTAAAAAAGCAAGCAGTTTTGAAAAGATTCAGCTGGGAAAACATCTAGTGATTAATTAAGTTAATTGATATCAGGTCTGTAACATGATTAGCTATAAAAGCTTTGTCTTAGAGAAGCAGAGTCTCTCAGAAGTAAAGATGGGAAGAGGCTCTCCAATCTGTGAAAGACTGCGTAAAAAAATTGTGGAAAACTTTAAAAACAATGTTCCTCAACGTCAAATTGCAAAGGCTATGCAAATCTCATCATCTACAGTGCATAACATCATCAAAAGATTCAGAGAAACTGGAGAAATCTCTGTGCGTAAGGGACAAGGCCGGAGACCTTTATTGGATGCCCGTGGTCTTCGGGCTCTCAGACGACACTGCATCACTCATCGGCATGATTGTGTCAATGACATTACTAAATGGGCCCAGGAATACTTTCAGAAACCACTGTCGGTAAACACAATCCGCCGTGCCATCAGCAGATGCCAACTAAAGCTCTATCATGCAAAAAGGAAGCCATATGTGAACATGGTCCAGAAGCGCCGTCGTGTCCTGTGGGCCAAGGCTCATTTAAAATGGACTATTTCAAAGTGGAATAGTGTTTTATGGTCAGACGAGTCCAAATTTGACATTCTTGTTGGAAATCACGGACGCCGTGTCCTCCGGGCTAAAGAGGAGGGAGACCTTCCAGCATGTTATCAGCGTTCAGTTCAAAAGCCAGCATCTCTGATGGTATGGGGGTGCATAAGTGCATACGGTATGGGCAGCTTGCATGTTTTGGAAGGCTCTGTGAATGCTGAAAGGTATATAAAGGTTTTAGAGCAACATATGCTTCCCTCCAAACAACGTCTATTTCAGGGAAGGCCTTGTTTATTTCAGCAGGACAATGCAAAACCACATACTGCAGCTATAACAACAGCATGGCTTCGTCGTAGAAGAGTCCGGGTGCTAACCTGGCCTGCCTGCAGTCCAGATCTTTCACCTATAGAGAACATTTGGCGCATCATTAAACGAAAAATACGTCAAAGACGACCACGAACTCTTCAGCAGCTGGAAATCTATATAAGGCAAGAATGGGACCAAATCCCAACAGCAAAACTCCAGCAACTCATAGCCTCAATGCCCAGACGTCTTCAAACTGTTTTGAAAAGAAAAGGAGATGCTACACCATGGTAAACATGCCCCGTCCCAACTATTTTGAGACCTGTAGCAGAAATCAAAATTGAAATGAGCTCATTTTGTGCATAAAATTGTAAACTTTCTCAGTTTAAACATTTGCTATGTTATCTATGTTCTATTGTGAATAAAATATTGGCTCATGTGATTTGAAAGTCTTTTAGTTTTCATTTTATTAAAATTTAAAAAACGTCCCAACTTTTCCGGAATTCGGGTTGTAAATGGAAAATAGTGTTTACTACCTGGATGAATGCACCAGTTCAGAAAGAATCTGGAGGTACTTGTGTAGCCTATTTAGGGGGGGTTCCCTTTGTTGTCATCTTTGCCGAAAAGGGAATTTCCAGAGGTTGCTGATTGGCTGGAAGTTAAGTAGTCCTTGAAGTGATGTCTTGGGAAGCCAATGGTTGGGTGTTGGGTGTTGGTCTACTAATGATTTTCCTCATGGGTTAGTCATGATATGCTGTGTCTTTGACTGTTAATCTTGGTTACTTGCCCCAAATTTGATAATCGCTATCCTGAGTTGGGATTATCAATAAGTATTATTATTATTGTTGTGCTAGGATCAGATTTGAAAACATCCTGCTGTCTTGTGCTTTTCTGTCAAATTCGACTCCTCGTGTTTCAACCATGTTCTTGATCGAATCTTAAATTGTCTGATTCACTCTTGGTACCCTACACTGTCATCAACATTTCAAAATGGCATTTATCAATGGTCATCTTTTTTGGCTCCATTAGTCTGTTCTCTTCTCTGTTGAAATACAAACCCAAGCAGCAGGGCTTCCTCTGAAACTACACTGTAGAAAAGTATGACATGTTGTTGCAAACCCCACAAATCATGTTCATATAACTGTTTGTAAACTTACAACACCTTAGAGATTGTTAGCAAGGTCAGCAACAAATCTGCCATTAGATTAGCAGAAAAAACTAGACCAAGCGTGGCGAGAAATTTCAGGCATCATACTGAACGAACCGTAAAAATGGATACCTTAAGTGATATTTCGTACAAGGCCATGAAATACTCTCTCTTGGGCAATTGGGAACAAGCATACTTGTGTTTACTTCTTGAAGCATAAGACATTTGTGTTTTCTAGTGCTAGCTCTGAGAAATATCATAAGGAGCTCTGGCTAAAATAGTGTAGTAGAAAACAAGGTTTTGAGGTACAATAAACATGAATCTTATTAGTTTTTACACCATCACTTGCTTCGCAATTACATGTGGTGGCAGATAAAGGTGCCGTAGAATGCAAAAATCACTTTTATAAGGTGTTTGAACACAGTTGTGTGGCTGTAGTGTGTATAAACAACCAGCCTATAATGATAAATTCCACCCACTCATTGTTTTATAATACCAATAAGTCATATACAGTCTCACCAAACGAGCAGTTCTAGATTTCTCAATACTATGACATCATACTCGGGAAAGTCCCGCCCATTTGTGACGCTCTCTGCCCTATTAGCATATACACAGCCCTGAGTGAGAAGCAACAGTCTGCCATTACTGTTTTTTTTTGCTGTAGCATCCCTGTGTGTGTAATAAGCAAAGTTTACGGTGTTGTGCATCTGCCTATAGGTGCATATTAATGCTCTCTTTAAATAACAAAGAAAAAATATTGCGCCAGACTTTAGACCAGGTTTGAGTTGGTCTATGGCGCAGTCTATTTTCAGTACCTCAAAATAGCAATGTGCCAACAATGTGCCTGAACACAATTATTTTTTAGACCAACACGCCCATGGGCGCACAAATGGGTGCAAATGCATTTGCTATTCAAACAATACAGCGCAGGATGGGGAAATGAGAACTGCGTCAGGCTGAAACTAACAAACTTGCGCCGGGTGTATGATAGGGCCCCCAGACTCCAGACAAAGCATCGTGTCATATTTTGTTTTCCAAAGAAGCTTTTTGGTTCTCTGTAAGGCTAATGTTGCTAAAGCTACCATTATCGCTGCCTCTTTTCACTAATGCTGCCTTCACGTGCTATTAGAATGATCGTAAATGAGAATATGGTAGTCAAAAATTGCATTTAGAAGCAATGTGAGGTCAGTAACACAGTCACCATCAGTTAAACTGTAACACCGATATGCCCGCAAGCATGAGCTCTTGAAGCTCCGCACTCTTCTGTAAAGGGAGGCAGGAGCACCAGCTCATTTTCATTTAAAAGGGACAAACAAAAAAACTCAGTGTTTTGGCTCATATCCTAAAAGTGGCAATTTCAAAAAAGCTATAAAAGATTATAAGTGGGGTATTTTGAGATAAAACTTAACATACACACTCTGGGGACATCAGAGAACAATTTAAAATATTGTATCATTGCATTCTATGGCACCTTTAAATGTGTTACCTTGTGTTGTCCCATGTTTTTTGAAACCCACAAGAGCCACTGTGGAACTTTTCACTTTTTTTGAAAGTCAGAAAATGTTGGAGCTTCTAGGGAACACATTTGAAAGGGATATTGCGATACTGTCCAGAGAATGAACAAGATGGACATCACAAATGCTGAAGAGTTGGTCAAAGCTTTTAATCCAGTGTCTGAACAGACGAATCCCACATTGGCTGTCACCGCTTCATTTCCTGTCCGGTTCTTTCATGACATCCTGGTGACTCATCAGCGGTGAAAGCCATCAAAAGGACCATCAATCAGGATTTAGGGAAGCAGTATGACATTGGCTTGGAAAAGAACAGTCTGTACACAGCCAATGGGTTCGAAAACTAGTTGTTCCTATCGAAATACAGTAAATAAATAAATACTCAGTAATATAATAATAATAATAATAATAATAAAAGAAATGTAGGAGGCCATTCTTACTGGAGTTGTAAACTAACTTCAGATTTGAATTATTGGAATTACAATGCATATTTTATATTAATAATTGAAGTTATTTTTTATATTATTTATAATTAGATTTTATATTTATTATATTTATTAATATATTTAAATATATTATGTAATTAATTTTATAATTAACATTTTACATTAGGTTGCCTCATTGTTTATTTTCCAACTGAATAACTTGGTATATATATATATATATATATATATATATATATATATATATATATATAATACACACACACGTACAATTTTTAAATTTTTAAGTGCATTCTTTGCACATTAGAGTTTAAAAACTAGTTTCTACTGGAAATACAAGTGAAATCATATTTGTATTACAAGTGATTACATTAAAATTAAACATTTTATATTAAATACCCATGCAGATAACTAAAATACTAAGTTTTTGACAATTTATTCCTTCATAGTTATTACAAAATAACTCTGTTTTGATTACCTCTGAAATTAATTTGACACTTATTAAAACCATTTTCATACATCAGAGGCTATTCAGGAAGGTACTGAAATGTAAAAAGAATATTAAGATTCAATGTATAATGTATTTATCTTCACTCCCAAAAAATTTTCATTGAAATGTATCTGAGATGCCTGTCAACTAAACATATTTTAAGAGTTCCTGTTTGTCTAATGTCTTTTACCGCAGTCTCCTGAGAGAAAAGTGAATGAATAATTGCAACATGACAGTACTCAATTGGAATTCTTGATGTATCACTAAACCTAATTAATATCGTATTGCCCAAGTACCTGCCACTTCTCACTCCTAGTGAGCTGCGGAGATTATTGAAGGGCAAATGCACGTGTATGTGTGCGTTCACAAGATGAAGTGAAATGCTTGACTAATAATGCTCTAATCTGTACCCATTTCCACACTGAATTTGCAGAGCAGTGTGTCCTTAGGGGAGTTCGAGCACTCTGAGCTAGAAATGGCGTCCCACTGCGCTGAATGAAAGGTAGGACTAATAAGAAAAGGACAGGCTGTACTTCTCGCAGTCTTTGTTTATCTAACAGAATCTCTCTTGTCTAAACCACACCTTCTTGACCTTCCTTCGAATTAAATAAGCACATAAAATATGTGCTGTTGCATGGGACAACTTCAGAATGAAACTGTCGAATTAGTGTCAAATCAATTTATTATTGACATGCTAAAAAAAATTATTTTCAGTTAATTTGCAGTTACCTTGTCTTTCTCTGCGCCAAAAAGTTGTCCCTATGAAGGCAAAGCAGAATTAACCGTTAACTGTATAAATTATTGTTTTGCACGAATTGGTTAGTAAATGATTCGATAACTCGCACATACAGACAGCCGCTTGTTTCATTTCTAAATGAATTATTAGTGTTTTGAACAAATAGTTTGAGTGAATAGTTGAAGAGCTATTTTTTCATACTGCAATGATTCTAAACAAATCGTTTGAGTGAATGGTAAATTATTTGCTCACTTTTGATGTGTTTTTAACGAACTGTTTGAGTGAATAATTGTTTTGATTTGTTTTTAATGAATCAGTGTTTCTGCTTTATGGATCAGTCTTTCTAAACGAATCGGACGAATGAATGCTTGAATAGTTTGTTTCTTAACAGTGTTTTGAACAAATCATTTGAATGAATTGTAAATGGCCAGTTCACTTTTAATTAGTTTCTTAGTGAATCATGTTTTTAAATGACTCAGATTAGTGATTGGTTAAATGAGTCTGTTATTTTGATCAGTTTCTTAATGAATCAATGTTTCTAAACACATCTGCAAATCGTTAAAGGGTATAACTCATTTGTGAAAATATTCTTAATGAATATGTTTCTGAATGCATTGGATGAGTGAATGATTCAATAACTCACGATTAAAGAAGCATCGCTCCAAAAATCACATACTCTCTGAGTAGTACTATTCTAGTTGACTAGTATTTATTTATTAATCAATAAAAAGTATGTTCCATAAAGTATGAATGTATCTGGATGTACATTACAAGTGTCCATTTGGATGTGCACTTCAGTAATTAGTCAATTCTGTGAATTCAGATACACTACTCTCTTTTTATCACATGCAGTTTTTTTCCGCCTACTATATGTAAGGGCTCACTGTCCATTTTTGCTTGTGGTCACACCAAAGAGATAAAGCCATGAAAACTGTACAGTGTTTTGGCAGAAAGCCTTTGACACAGCAGAAATGATGCTGCCTCTATGTCAAGTTGCTATGGGAGAAGAAATCAGTGCTCTTGACAGGATCTCTTTTTCTCCTCACGAGTGCCTAACAAGCCCTCAGCCGTTATTCCCAGCAGGAAGACGTCACATAAAGAGCAGTGGGGATCAATAGAGCTGAGTGTTTAATATTCTCCACATAAATTATAGCAGTGCCGTGGGACTGCGGATGCTCTTGTCTGAGTGCGGAGTGAGAGAAGGGACGATGAATTCAATTAGAATTCAAGAATGCCCTCATCCGGGCCCTTTTTTTTTTTTTTTTGTAGAATCAGTGATAAGATTTAATGTCAATTTGTATCCTGCTGGATGGGAAAGTGTGAAGCAAATGACTGATAACAAGAAAAAGTGAATTTATACCTTGAAACTCTGTTTTCGTAAAGCAGAGTGTGAATTAAAAGGGTTCTGACTCTTATGACCCCATTTAAAGTTTGTAGAAATGCCATAACCGTGCAACAACTCTGTTTGTGTTGCAGAGCATCATGGGTCATTTTTGCCACTGTGTTGCATAAGTTTAGTGTATTAAATGGAGTGCTTTTGTGAAAAGTTTTGTCTGAAGATTGTTGTTAATTTTGCGATTCTCATTGAAATCTAGTTATAAAATCTAATATCTAAAATCGAAAAAATTTTCAATTTAATTATTATATTTGTTTGTTATATTCAAAGTCAATTGGTTCTAAAAATGCCTGTGTTTAAACAATTTAAAGCTGACATTAAAATGCATATGGAAACAATATCTACACAATATCTAAGCAATATGAACTTTGCAATTGTGCAGTATTTTTCTATTTATTTTGTACAATGTTTTTGGACTCTGTTTTACTTTATTTCAACTTTTTATTTATTTTTGATTGCTCATTTTAAATGGTTCAACAGTGTGACAGTTTTTGTGCAAACTTTTAATGTGGTTTTAAAATTGGGTTTGGTTTGGTTATATATGTTAGGTTTCTTATCACTTAACATAATATTTAAAGAATAAATTATGCTTTTACTAATATGGCTGCTCTTTATAGTATTCAATCTTATTTATACATTATATAAACTAATAATACTGAATAAAAAGAAATACAATACTAATATAGAAAGTTATAAAGTAATAAAGTAATAAAAACAACTGAACAAATTATTAGTGTATAATTTTAATAAACAATTTGACATTTATTTACATTTCATCACATTACTGGCCTTTTCATTTTATGCTTTCAAGACTATTTAAGGGTTAAACAAGTTAAATTGAAGAAAAGAAGAGGTAATACCCCATAGCTCCTGCCTAGTAACCACAAAAGTTGATTACTAATCTGACACTTGCAGATGTGAGAGACAAACCTCCACAGACTGCGTCTAAAAATGACCTCTATAAGTCCCATCATAATATATTCAGATAAAATATAAGCTCCACCTGAACAGCAAAACTGATCTCTCACTATTTAATTCACACCGAGGCATCCGTTTTATTTTGACACACCGAGAATATGTGTTATGTCGATAAAAGCCGTCTTCTGTTGCAAGTATGGCATGATATCCAATTGGCTCCAAACAGAATTCCCAGCTGGTTTTTACTTCAGTTCTGTTCTTTATAGTGGCTTGTCTCAAACCCTTCTTATTTTTTTTAATAAAATGCTCTTTCCCATGGGTACCGCTTTGCCTGGCAGCAGTCTTTATTTCTAGCTGGCTTTTCAACCTGCCAAGCTGTAGGGGATTCAGCCCTTGGGATGATCCTGATCTCCACATGCGCGTCTCCACTTACTGTATATGACGGTCCCCAGAGCTCTTCCATGATATTCATCACGTCATCTGCAAGACATTAGTGTTTATTGTGTTATGCAAAAGACTGGGCAAATCATTTAACAGTAAACACTCACCCAAGGTTTTAATAATGTAAAATGCATATCATTAACAAAAAACAGAAACCACTGGCATTTTGTTGGAAACTTGATTGGCTATATATTTTTTTAATTGATCACAGAGAAATTTAATGTAACATCAAAAGGGTTTTTGTTGTTCTTTTTTGCTTTGCTCAACATGTGTATAATTATCACATTACTTTGTTTGCATTGTAAATGTTTAACATTTATTTCAAATATATACAACAACAAAAAAGTCATTATTTCTTACACAGACATCCTGTGTCATTTATTAATATTTATAATAATTTATTTATTAAGGGCATAATCAATGCGATTTTGGTTTGTTTTTGGCATAAACATCCTAAACATTTAGTTGAACTAGACTTGGGAAGTTGACTTTTGAGAGGAGTGTTAGGGGAGCTTGTTGAGCATATTTGGGAGCATCTGTCTATAGCTTCTTTCTATATTTTTATGTGACTATTTTTCTCCTCCTAATGGTTACAGTTTTCCAGAGGGACCCTTAGTCAAGGATGCAATGGGTTTATAATGGCTAAAGGCTCCTATTGTGCCAGAAACAATGTTAAAATGATATAGAAAGCTCTTCCTGGATTATATCAACATATTTCACTTGGTCTTGGTAGATGACAGTTTCCCACATGGCCGTGAGCTCAGAAACCACTCCTCCTTCAATCCACCGCTGCGGTTTTGCATCATTGACCAGTAACAATGACCTTCTATTGACGGTGATTGCATTTCTGCACCTTATGATAAAAAAGAAAACAATATATTCATCCATGCTCATCTATGTCAAGGACTGTAATTAGTCTAACCAATCAGAATAAGAATGCAGCTAAATTAGATTCATTCATCAAATGCGGTTTCTTGATTAAAAGTATTCATTTTTGAAGCACACAGCTCATCTGCTACCAACACTGAATGTCAAAGAGATGCAAGAAAATATTCATTATGCAATACTTCTAATATGCTACAATTAATAATCTTTGTTTGAAAAAAAGTCATTGGCAACATTCATGATACATTTTATTTATTTTTCACAAAATGTTAATTTATCTTGTTTTAAATGTATATAAAATGCATATAATAGTACAAATGAAACAATGTAATATTTAAACACACACACACACACACACACACACACACACACGCACACACATACATATATATATATATATATATATATATATATATATATATATATATATATATATATATATATATATATATATATATAAATATATATATATATATCAGTTCTTAATCATATGTAAGTAATTATTCATTAAGTATTTAATATTATTAAATGTTATATTATAGTGAATTATTTTAGTGCTGTCAAACGATTCATCGTGATTAATCACATCCAAAATAGAATTTTTTATATACCTAATATATATGTGTACTGTTTATATTTATTATCTATATATAAATACACACACATACAGTACATATTTAGAAAACATTTACATGTATTTACTTATATTCATATAATTTCTATTATATATAAATATATTTAATATATACATGTAACTTTGAACTTTGAAAATGTATTGATCCTTTTCATTTTAGATGTATTATTTTGCTTTAAAAGCAAATTCATTCAGTGTCCCTTGTTGTTTTGCTAAATATACTCATGTGTGGCCAAATAAGACATTTAAGTTGCTCTGACATCAGAAAATGTTCTGAAACATGAACAAGTGTGTTTTTCTCTTCTTTCTCCTCTTATAATATCTGCCCTTAAGCCCTTCTTCAGAAAGAGGCTGAGTGAAGCAATATGCACATGTACTAAACTAAAGATGAATAATCCACACAAAGCGTGAGGCCACGTCCTAATAAGGGGAAACGTCAGTGCCTCTTTAAGGCTTGCGAAATATAAAAGGCTTGTTTGAGACTATTAACACTGCTTGAAAGCATAACATTTTAGAGACCTCTGCAAATGACTAAATATGTTTTCCCCTCAGTCCAAAGAATAAATGTACCCTTAACAGCTTCTTAGTAAGCCACATATGGAATTTAGGAGAAAGAAAGGAAAGGACATGTAACATAAGCAGCTTTTAGTAAAGTTTAAGATGGTTTGCGATGCGGGGGGGGGGGGGGGGTTCATTTGCCAAATCCTTTATTAAATTAATAGCGTGCGACACTGTCTTTACCCTAGATACCGACCGACTGAATTTATAGGGCCCTCTAAAATGAAGCAGTTTATGGAAAGGCAAAACTGGAATCAATGCCGTGGGCCCTCAGCAGAATGAGCGATATCATCATCTCTGATGAGTTTAGCATTTCGCTCCTGACACCCATTTGAAGAGTGGAGATCACAAGAGCGTGTAATGTTTTTTCAAGTGACTTTCTTTTTTCTTTGTCGCCGTGCAGGCGTTTTAGAACTGCCATGGTAAATCTCCCAGAAACATTCACTCCCTTTCTGGTTTCCATTTCTGTTTTCTTTGATTCAAAGGTTTATTAGCGATGATGTCGAACACCTCCCGTCGGCTTCCCTGCTTTATATCCCACTGTAAAACATTCCTCTCAGTTGCGAGGCTTTGAACCAGCGCCATAAATGTCTCTGTGACCTGGAAAAGCAGGAGTCTGAATTATTGAGACTGCAGAAATGCATCCGTGTTTTCTTGCTGAGCTTAGCCATAACCCATCTCAGATGTTAAATCTATAAACTGTGTAACTGTTTGAGCGGACTTGATGCCCATAATGCAGCATCTTGATTCAAATGGAACCACATATATTTTTAGCAAAATGTATTACTGTGTTGAAGGTAAACCAGGGGCATTTTAATGAAGTATATGGTCAGTGCAAGATCTATCTGATGTGTTATTGTTTGTCCCAGTAAAAGGTCAGAATTCTCGGAAGTGACAAGATGTGGACCTGCATGACTGAACAGTGAATGAATTACTGTTCCTGCACCTTTCTGTGCTAAAATACCATAAACTCAAAACATAAAATCAACATTTCATACAAATCCATGGTCTAACGGTGCACAATTAAGAGTTTGTCTTGTTTATTTTTCAACCCTCTCCTCAACAACCTTGCTTCATTCTGTGTAGGCTATTGCTGGCTATTCAAAATCCAATCAATTCCAGATGGATCAAATCACATTTTGTTCTTTTTCCTGTTTCACTTGAAAATATATCAGATTAGGGAAATACTGTAAGTAATAGGTTGCAGAGTCAACTTTTAGGTCAATAATTGGATAATTGTAAATATTTATTCTAATCAGTGTTATTTTAGTATTATTGTGATACTATTATAATTTTTTAAAGAAAATAGAAAAACATTTAGTTTTTTTTTTTTTTTAATATATTTAATAAAATATATTCCTGGTAGCTTTCTGCCATTATCCATTATATTTTATTTTATTCAAATATTCAAATTTTAATGCCTATTTTAATTTGCTATAGTAATATATTTATATTGTATAATATATATTTATTTTATATTTTTTAATTTACTTTAATTTACTTGTTCTACTATTAATTTTTGTTTTTTAAACGCCTATAACCTATAGTATTTTTTATGAATTTCAGTTAAATAAGCTGCTGACACACAAATCTTTACTTGGCACACAATTTCTGTAAGCTGACACTCGAACACCAGAACCACACACCAAATCTGCAAAACCTTACACTAGTTCACTAATACATGTTTTGCAAGACACAACACACAAATCTCTATTTAACACACAAACGTTGAGCAGGAAATAATATTTGCAAGAGATGTGAGGCATTTTGCATTTTGTGTCTGCAATTCTTGGATTTGTGTATAAAGTAAATAAAAAGAAAAAAAAAGAGGCAATGTTTTGAAAATGTGCAAGCAGAAAAAAAACCCTGTAAAACAACAAACAATATTCTTTCAAAAAAACATAGCGGGAGATACAAGATACTTTGAGAATTTGTTTAAAGCATAAATAGTGTTAGTATAATAGATTTATTTGTATTTAATTCACAGTTTACCAAAAAGTGTGCATATATATATATATATATATATATATATATATATATTTATTTATTATTTGTATGAATTTTTATGATTTTAGTTACAGTGTTCTGCAATACATACATACAAAGAGACATAGGTCTATATACATACAGTAAAGGTTTTATTGGTCGAAGATGAGTGAAGAGTTTTACTTAGCTGTTTTTTCCTCTCTTCATCCTGCTCGTGTTGACTAGGCAGCACTCAGGTATCTGTGACAGCTGGCGGTTCAAAGGTTAAAAGAAGCTCTCCCAACCTCTGCGTGAGATTCCTTTACCCTGGGGAGCTCATTGTTCCCAGCCCTCTTATTCAGCATCACTGGGAAGGATCCTAACCTTGCCTCGCTGCTTTAATTTTCAAAACGCTGCTTGAAGATTTGAATTTCTGCACATCAATCTCCGGCCGTGGTGCTGGCGTGATTAATGGCCACCATCGATCATGACGCCGTGCTGCTCAGAGGCCGTGTGCCGTCACACAGCTTTGCTTTGGAATAATGGGTGTGTTCCTACCAACATTTCTGGAACTGTTTGCACACTCATTCCCGTATTCCCATCATAGTGTTCCCTCCGCATCACTTGTGACTGTGCATATTTTCCATCTGCCTGTCAAGTGAGCAGGTGGATGTGAGTTCATTCAGGAACAAGTGCCGCAACACAGATTCTTATACGTGCAAATCATAATAAATCAAATGAAAAATGCGTCAGCGGTAGATATTTTTTTTTATTTTACATGGCTTTCAGCGGGCAGTACTGAATGTGACAGTGAAGATGAACTATGGATTAATTAAAAAATGCAGTGTGGGACGTGTCTTGAAATATTTGTTAATAGTCAAAAATACATAAATATATGAAATCCAAATTATGTGATTATCCATAACAGATGTTATGGATAATAAAGTTATCCATAAAGTCTGACATTAGTCCAAATTTTCTCTAAATAAAATATGTATCTGTGTGTGTGTATAGTGTACATTAAATATGTCCTCTGTCAACTTAATGTGATAGTTCATTTATTTTTTCAATATATATAGTTATATATTAGGTATATTATTTTAGGTTTATTATTTTTAGATTTAATATTATTATAGGTTTCATATATTAGATTTAATATTATTAAAATTATGTTCATCACATGGTTGTTTAAAATATACAGCATATATATATATGTGTAGCGCCCCCTAGTGCTAACCAATACCAGAACAGGGCAACTGACATCTATCTAGGTCCGAGGTGTGGTCTGCCTTGAGTGACTCACAAATAGTTAGTATTGAGTTGAACAGTTGACAGGTTTATTGCATCTGGAAACACAACAATGATCACAGTACTATAATGTACCAAGAATGAAGGTAAAATAAAACAAAAACAGAGCTTTCAGTAATAAAAGAAAAAGAAAATGTCCGTGTGAGCTGACACTTCAGCTCAATGCTCCTTTAAGTTGAGGAGTATGAAATTGAGTTCAGAGTTCAGTTCCTGGTCCTTTTGTGTGTGTGTATAAAGTTCAGTACTACTGCCCGGGTAGAGTTAATAGCGTAAGTGTATTCTTATCTGTATCCTGTCTGAATGAAACTAATCCGACGTCCTCGGTGGCTGGTCCCACGGCTGGCCACACCGTTCTCACGACCATCCACCGTCACTCTGGGCTGGGCTCGCCATCTTTGATTCGTCTATTTCTTTCGTAGTGATCAAAATAACAAAAAAACCAACCAGAGTTTCAAACAGCAACAACCCGACTGAGGCTGCTCCTCTCGTGCTCACAGTTGATGCTCAGCAATTGTTCACAGCTTACACGCGTTTTCAGGAAGAGATCTACCAAAACATGAAAACTACGCGTAGCACTCTCTACCAATCCTGATACACTCTGTTTATGACTCTCTAATGAATTGCACCCTCTGGTGGGCAAAACATAGAACTACACCTCTAAACAACATCACTACGAAAGAAATTCGTCTATTTCTTTCGTAGTGATCAAAATAACAAAAAAACCAACCAGAGTTTCAAACAGCAACAACCCGACTGAGGCTGCTCCTCTCGTGCTCACAGTTGATGCTCAGCAATTGTTCACAGCTTACACGCGTTTTCAGGAAGAGATCTACCAAAACATGAAAACTACGCGTAGCACTCTCTACCAATCCTGATACACTCTGTTTATGACTCTCTAATGAATTGCACCCTCTGGTGGGCAAAACATAGAACTACACCTCTAAACAACATATATGGGTTTAGTAGCCCTATGTTTCATATGGGTTACACCCTCCCCCCTTGACTCTGCATGGGTCCCTTCATGCTTGGATATGGGGTCCCTTTGGAAACTATCATTACCCTCAACGATGTCAAGTGCTTGGTTAAAGCTCTCTAAAAGACTCTGTGCAAGGGATATTAAGGGTTTCCCCAATTGAATGTACTGGAACCGGTCTGGTGGCCGCCGTGACCTCTCAGATTTGCGTGTAGGGTCATCTGTTTCTCCATCCTCAATAGTTTCACTTTTCTCTGTGTTTTCAGTTGTCTCAGAGGTTTGTGTTTGAGGCAACTCGTTTTGTTGAACTTCAACAACAGCTTCTCCATTTTCAGGGTCCTCTAGACTAACAGGAGAAACATCACTGTCATACTCAATAACCGCTGGAATTACATTCGTCAGGCCCGGTGAAGTTACATCGGTTCCGGTAGCAGTTTGCTCATCCCTAATCTTTGGCTCATTTCCTTCAATCATCTCAGGAGGTGTCCCATCAGGTTCTGCAGGTGACTCAGGGGGACTGCCTTCAATAGGCTCATCCTGAGGCTGGGAGTTTGAGAAGGTCATTGGCATGACTGGTAAATTGTTACCCCCTGTGGCTGGAGTTAAAGTGGTTTGCTGCCTCTTGGGAACTTCATACACTTGAAAGAACCTATCCTCAGGAATGACAGACCGCTGGGTAGGACAAAAGGGTGAATCATCCTCAGACTCCGAGTGCTCTTCATGTGGCTGAGTTTGACTATGCCTAGTTCTTGGCCGATGGGCCTTTGGTTCGGGCCGTTCCATTTCCTCTGTTTCGATTAAATCACCACAAGGGAGTAGGAGATCCCTATGTAAGGTGCGACTGGGACCATCTCCGTTCAGTGGGTGTACTGTGTACACAGGTAAGTCGCCCATCTTTTTCAGAACTTTTTACATAGTGGGCTCCCACTTATCTGCAAGCTTATGTTTGTTTCTCAACCGCAAGTTCCTTACTAATACTTGGTCACCTTCCTCTAGCATTGATTCTCTTACTGCTTTGTCAAAGCGACGTTTGTTTCTCTCAGCAACCTTTTGTGAATTCCTGATGGCGATCTGATAACTCTCCTCAAGGCGTGCTTTCAGGTTTCTCACATACTGGGAGTGAGATTTAGGAGCACCATCTTTTACAGGTAAGCTAAAGGCAATATCTACTGGTAACCTTGGCTGGCGCCCAAACAGCAACTCATACGGACTGAAGCCAGTAACCTCGTTCTTGGTGCAATTATAGGCATGAGTTAGGGGTTTTACATAATCATGCCAGTGATTTTTATCCTTTTCTCTCAAGGTTCCTAACATGCCTAGCAGTGTTCGGTTGAATCGTTCAACCGGGTTTCCCCTCGGATGATAGGGACTTGTGCGTACTTTGGTAATGCTGGCTAGGGTGCAGAGCTCTTTGATGAGTCGAGACTCGAAATCCCTGCCCTGATCACTAAGCAGACGCTCTGGAAACCCGTAGTGCACCAAATACTGCTCCCAAAGACATTTTGCAACTGTGGTAGCCTTCTGGTCTTTGGTTGGTATGGCAACAGCGTACTTGGTAAAGTGATCTGTTATAACCAAGATGTCTTTGGTGTTGCGACTGTCCGGCTCCAAAGATAAAAAATCCATGCATACCAATTCCATGGGACGAGTTGTCTGGATATTCACAAGAGGTGCTGATTTTTCAGGTGGTGTTTTTCTCCTTACACAACGTCCACATGACTTGATATTTTTCTCCACATCAGTGGCCATCTTAGGCCAATAAAATCTTGATTGGACCAAGTCAAGAGTTCTTTCCAGACCCATATGTCTCATATCGCCGTGGAGGCATGTAAGAATAGCGGACCTTAGGGGCTCTGGAACCACAAACTGGTAAGTTATGTCGTCTTCTGATCGGCGGGTTCTGTAGAGAAGACCATTTCTCATCTCCAAGCGTTTCCATTCCTTAAGCATTAACTTAAGTTCCATAGAATCGGGACTGAGATTGGGGTTTGCTTCATCTCCAACCTCCAACAGGTTGACAACATGACCAGTGACTGGGTCAGACCTCTGATGTTGCTGGAGTTCTGCCTCACTGTACGTAGGTATGGTAGAACAACCCACCGCTTCCTCATCTGCATAGATGTCAGGCACTGCGTCTGTGTGAAGGGCAAGGGACTCTACCAAGGTGATAGAAGGTAGGTTGTTGTCAGCCTCACTTAAAAGATGGCGGTGCCACAAGACATTGACTGTGTCAGCTGGAATGTCTGCTTGGGCAGGAGATGAAGCCAGATGGTGAGAAGCAAATTGTTTAATTCGCTCTCTCTCCTCGAGAGAAACATGGTCATCGGCCAGAGTGTCACATGGCTGCCTGGAAAGGCCGTCTGCGTCTTGGTTGCTTTTCCCAGCCCGATACTTTATGTTAAAGTCAAAGGTGGAAAGTTAGGCTAGCCAGCGATAACTGGCAGCATCAAGTTTAGCTGACTTTAGCACATATGTTAACGGATTGTTGTCTGTTACAACCGTGAATGTGTTTCCATAGAGGTAGTCTTGGAACTTTTCCACAATGGACCACTTCAAAGCTAGAAATTCCAGCTTGTGGGCTGGATACCGCTTTTCACTTGGCGAAAGCCCTCTGCTAGCATAGGCGATTACTCTCATTTCACCATCCTGTTCTTGGTACAGGGCAGCTCCAAGACCAGAAGTGCTTGCGTCTGTATGAAGAACATATGGTAGTTTTGGATTAGCGAATCCAAGTACTGGTGAGGAGGTGAGTTTGTCTATAATTGCCACAAAAGCTTCTTGGCAAGCAGGTGTCCACCGGTCGGCAAAGGGTTCTTTGGGGTTGAAGAACCTCCCAGGGCATGGTGTTACTTTTCTACCCTTCCTGCAAGGTGGGTAACCCCCGGTGAGGTCATTCAAGGGTTTGACTATTTTGGAATAGTCCTTTATGAACCGGCGATAATACCCTGCGAAGCCTAGGAAGGACTTGAGCTCGCTGAGGGTTTGTGGTCTTGGCCAAGTGCGGAGTGCACTGACTTTTTCGGGATCAGTCTCCACCCCTTCTCTGGAAACAATGTGCCCTAGATAGCGCACTGAGCCTTGGAAGAACCGACACTTTGCTGGAGAAAGTTTCAAGCCATTTTCTCTCAATTGCTGAAGGACATGTAAAAGTCTGGTTTCATGTTCTTCTAATGTACTTGAAAACACAATGATGTCATCCAAGAATACAAGTACTTCCTTCAGATGGAGACTGCCCATACACCGCTCCATTAATCGTTGGAAAGTACTAGGAGCGTTGGTGATGCCTTGGGGCATACGGTTGAACTCGTAAAAACCCAAAGGGCACACAAAAGCAGTCTTAGGCTTGTCACGTTCCTCCATCTCAATCTGATAATAACCAGACTTGAGATCCATTACTGAAAACCACTTGGATCCAGCAAGGGCTGAGAATGCTTCCTCAAGGTTAGGGAGAGCATATGCGTCTCGTATCGTCAACGCATTTAGCTTGCGATAGTCAATGCAAAGGCGGACTTCTCCATTTTTTTTTCGGACCACCACGATTGGCGATGAGTAAGGGGACTCTGATTCTTGAATCACTCCTGCATCCAGGAGTGTTTTCAGATGTTTCCGTACTGCCTCATAATCGTTTGGGTGAATTGGTCTGGACTTTTGTTTGAAGGGTGTTTCGTCTTTCAGGTTTATGTGGTGCTTCACTTTGGATGCGTGTCCAAAATCGAGGTCGTGTTGGGCGAAAACATCAGCATAAGCATGTAGACTCTGGGTTATCCTATCCTTCCACTCTTTTGGAAGAGGGGAATCACCAAAGTGAAATGTTAGTTTTTCCTTGGTAGGTTCACTGACTGACTGAGAAGCGGCAGTGCAACATTCCACAGGATCAACATTTTTGTTTGAAGCAGGTAAGCTGTCATAGATCTCCTCAGTAATGAAAAGCTCTGCAAGGACACAGTTGGAGGGGAGTGTCACGTCATGCTCAGTTTCATTCCTAATCCACACAGGTAATTTGTGGGGGTTCTGCTTAGGCAAGGTGACAAGACAGCACTCCACAAAGATCCCACCCGGCAGGATAGATAATGTTGGCTGTTCAACTACTGCACATTCTTCAAAGGAACTAGCCTTGACATTGCCCTCAAGAAGGACTCTTCCTTGAGCAGGTATCACTGGCTGCACTTTGTCGTTAAGGGTCACTAAACCCATTCTCCCTGAAGAGCTCACTTCTCTCCTGAGCTTAAGTGTGCGAAGGACTTGTTTATAGCCATAGACAGAAGAAAGGTCGTTTGGGTTTTTCCCGTGACAATGTTCATCATACAAGACGTCAAGTGCCTATGTCCCAACCAGTACAGGTAAGTCATAGTTAATGCTTAAGTCTGGAACTACTAGCACTAAAGTAGAAACTTCAGGCTCAGATTCAACAAAGCTCTTTGGAAACTTGAGGATGAGAGGTACGTAGCCCAAGTACGGAACATTTTGGCCACTAGCACCCTCAACATCCAGACCGTCAATGGGCTGAATGGGGTGTTCTGACAGATTGCTGTTGTAGAAGGAAGCAGATACAGTGGTCACTTGAGACCCAGTGTCAAGGAGGCAATTACAGTTAACCCCTGACACAATAACATCAGCTGTACATTTCTGTCCTACAAGTCCTTTAGGTAGCTTAATTTGGCGCTCCACTTTGTGAGGGTTGTTGAAGGCTTTAGTCAAGGGTTTTGCTTTGGGACATTCATACTTTATTTCAGTTCCTGATAGTCCCTCCTCAGAAACTGAGTTCAGTTTAAATCATGCCTGTTTTGTTCTTCCCAGGCTTGTTGTTTTTGTCTCAACTCTTTACGTTTTATCTCAACTAGCTCAGGATTTGGTTTGTTACTGCAGGAGGATGCAATGTGGCCCTCCTTGCCACACTTGAAGCAGTATCCTGGGCGAGGCTTTCTTGTGAGCTTTGACTCACCTGAGGATGAGGATTTTTCCTCAGTTGAGGCCTTGGTTTTAGACCTCTGGCTTGGCTTAGCAGAAGCTGGTCTTGAGCTGCTGCTTAAAGATGCTTTCAAAGAAGCTATTTGGGCCTGTAGCTTTGCAAGTTGCTTTTCCAGCTTAGGTGCATTGATGGGGGATGTCCTATCTGCAGCAGTTTCTATGTCTATGTCATCAGTGACATGGTCTCCTACTGAGAGAGAATTTGACTGGGCTTTGGATTTAGGAACCCCTAAGTGCTGTCTCATGCGGCTGGACTTAGCAGCTTGCCGGTCCTCCTCAGTACGTAGCAAAAGAAGTAACTCAGAAAACGGGGGTGGGTTGTTTTTCTTCTGTTCAAGCTGGAGACTTGTGATTAGGCTGTTATTCCAGCAACCTCTACAGAATTGCTTGAGCAGTTGACGCTCTGACTCGCTGGCTGCAATGCCACCTCTTTTGACTACTTGACTCAAGGCTGTCTGCAGACGTTGCAGATACCCAGAAGGCCTTTCACCAGAGTTCTGATTGGTGTTCAGGAATTTTGCAAAGAGTTCATCCCCGTCGTCAACAGTACCATAGGCGGAGTCGAGAAGGCAAAGGTAGTCATGGGGAGTAGAATTAGGCCCAAGGTGCTTAATCACATTAGCAGCAGGCGGGAGAAGGCTCTCCACTATCTTCCTGACAGTGTGTTTGTCAGACACGGTGGCATCTGTGAGATGGAACTCAACATTGTTGCGCCATGTGTCATAGTCAGACTCTAAATAGGGACAAGGGACCTTTCCTGAGAACGGTCTGAGTTTGGTATGACCATGATACTGAGAAGACATGTCGCTATTCTTAATGACATGTTCGACCACTACCTTCTGCACTTCCGGAGTGATGAGCTGCTCTGAAGGTAAGTAGAGGGTTCATTTCCCCTGTGAGGGTGATGGTGATGCCCCTGCACCGGCAGCAAATGGAAATGAGACATGTGCAAGGGGGTGGATCAGATCACCATCTTTTTTCATAGGAGGTTGGTCAACATTGGCAGGGGGTTCAGTTTGGTCTGGGCTACTAGCAGGCTGGGGTTCCTGGCTAACATTTGGCAAATTTAATTCAGTTGTGTCATGTCTCTGGGTAGACTCCTGAATTCTAACCAGCTCATCTATCAAAACCTTCTCAAAGTCTGCTCCACTTAGCTTAGCAATATACCTCAGCTCAGTTAAGTAAGACTGGGTTAAGCTTGAACTTTTGTCAGCAGCATACAGCTCAGAGAGAAGCCGAATATGGTGGACAACATTTGGATTACTACTGGGTCTTTTACACGGCAAGGTTTCCCGAAGGAACTGAACGGCTTCGCCTGACTTGAATTCCACAATGGCTGTGTCTTTAAACTGGGGCTCAGAGCTAGTCACCTGAATTATCCTTCCAATTGAACCAAACTGCCCTAAATACTCCATAACTTCATTGTCTGCCTCATCACCAGTTACACCTCCTACTAAGACAGAATCAGGTACTTTTACGTTTTGGGATTGAATTACATCCATATTTACCCTTGGACAGCAAGATAAATTTAGGCAAATTACCAGTGTGGAATGCAATAGAAGTGACAAACTGTTCAACTTTCACTTAATAAGGACTCAAAACCACTCCTGGCTGGCTCGCCAAGTTTTGTGTAGCGCCCCCTAGTGCTAACCAATACCAGAACAAGGCAACTGACATCTATCTAGGTCCGAGGTGTGGTCTGCCTTGAGTGACTCACAAAAGAGTTAGTATTGAGTTGAACAGTTGACAGGTTTATTGCATCTGGAAACACAACAATGATCACAGTACTATAATGTACCAAGAATGAAGGTAAAATAAAACAAAAACAGAGCTTTCAGTAATAAAAGAAAAAGAAAATGTCCGTGTGAGCTGACACTTCAGCTCAATGCTCCTTTAAGTTGAGGAGTATGAAATTAAGTTCAGAGTTCAGTTCCTGGTCCTTTTGTGTGTGTGTATAAAGTTCAGTACTACTACCCGGGTAGAGTTAATAGCATAAGTGTATTCTTATCTGTATCCTGTCTGAACGAAACTAGTCCGACGTCCTCGGTGGCTGGTCCCACGGCTGGCCACACCGTTCTCACGACCATCCACCGTCACTCTGGGCTGGGCTCACCATCTTTGATTCGTCTATTTCTTTCGTAGTGATCAAAATAACAAAAAAACCAACCGGAGTTTCAAACAGCAACAACCCGACTGAGGCTGCTCCTCTCGTGCTCACAGTTAATGCTCAGCAATTGTTCACAGCTTACACGCGTTTTCAGGAAGAGATCTACCAAAACATGAAAACTACGCGTAGCACTCTCTACCAATCCTGATACACTCTGTTTATGACTCTCTAATGAATTGCAAAACATAGAACTACACCTCTAAACAACATATATGGGTTTAGTAGCCCTATGTTTCATATGGGTTACATATATATATATATATATATATATATATACACACATATTTATTTATTGTGAAAATAATTAGAAAAAGCTGATGTTTTTAGCAATTTTAAATAAAAATAAATATAATACTACAGAAATATGCATTCAAATATGTATAATTAATATTTATTTTTTTATACATTATATGAGAAATATTAGATAATTATTTAGCTCGCTGTTTCTTTATAGTAGTATGTTCATGTTCACTGCAGTCTATGGAGCTAGCCATGGTTTCATGCTACCTATTCATCAACATCAAGGAAAATATTAGTCTTTTTTCACTGTGCCTTTGTGGGCCTCATTACGACCAGACAGGAGCACAAAAACAGGCAATCCCGGCGGACCACACGACAGGGAAGAACTGGGCTCTTTTTAACTAAGACATCATGTGGAATTAAAATATTGAAGTCAACCTTGTTAGCATATGCACCAATTTTCCCGATGACACTAAAATGTGGTGCTTTCTGAGTTGCTCTCCATCTTTGGTCGCATGGTATTTGCTGGCATTGTTTCGTAAATGTCGCTTCCCTTTTACAATGCCCACAGGGATGAAGTTGATATGTGGGAGTATTATATTGTTGCCTGTTGCTGACATTTCAACTGGATATTGCCGTCTTATTCCCCAAACAGCAAGCAGACTGCTCTAATGCTTGTCTCAGCCTTCACACCGCAGGAAGCATGCGGCTCCGCTGTCCGAAGATCTGGGGGAAAATAAAAAATAGAGCACGGCTGTGTTAAATTGTCCATGAAGAGTTCAATTCTTGAATTAAATTGAAATAAACAGAGCCCCCCTGATTTTCTCCGTTTGGATGCCTGAAAAGACCCCTTTTGTGAAGCATTATAATGCCTAAGCTGTTTCCAAACTCAATTTGGAAGTTAATATGTGTCTGCCGTTTCTGAAAAAGGGAGAACGGATGAAAGGAGATAGTCTGAACACTTTCTCAAATCGGTTCCTTTGCGCGCTAAAGAGATGATTAGTCAGGATTTATTTTTTTGGAAGTATGTGTGTGTGTGTGTACATTTACTCATCACCAGGCCCTGACTTTTTATGCATTTCAATTGATTTCAGAGAAAAAAAGAATGAATTCTGAGAAATAAAATGACACTGAGAAGACTGATAGTTGAAAATGCAGTCAAATAACAAAATATTAAATAACAAACAAAGTAAGCTGCTTAGTTCACTATGGAAGCTTATTTCCAATATGGAATAACAAAAAAAAATCATAATTTCAACTTTTGGGTCGACTTCGACAATTCTTCAATTATATCTCACTGTATTTTTTTCCCCTCAGAATTGGGAACCATTAAATCACAACTGCGAGTTTATATCTCGTGATTGTGAGTGAGTTAAAATCTAAAAACTCGCAAATAGCAATATAAATACTGAATTAAAAAAAAATGTGAGTAATAAAGTTGTGATTGTGAGTTTACATATTGCAATTCTGTCTTATTGCGAATTCATAACTTGAAAACTTGAGATATAAATTTTGATTTGAGATATAAACTAATTAAAAATATATTGTTACTTTATCTCACAATTCAGATTTTTTCATAACATGTATACGCGTTAATCGACTTAAGACGGTTAAATCTGAGTTTATGTCTCACAATTGTTTTAGAGTAACTTGCTTGCGTTAGAGATTTTAAATTAATATTTCACAATTCTTAGATGAAATGTCGGAACTGTGAAGAAAAAGTTATAATTTTAACCTTATTAATCCAATTACATTCAATGCAACTTTTATCTTACAATTCTGACTTTTATCTTATCTTCTCAGAATTGCAAATTGAAATCTCAGAATTGCATGTTAACCTCCCTGACTTTTTCATATATTTTTACTTATTTATTCCGTGATGGAAATAAGCTTTCATAGATCACTGCACTTTAGGCTACTTTCAATGAATTCCCTTTGCAGTAACCTACTGGTCAAATATCTGCCTTTTTATGCTGCCCTTAGTTATTGAGTCTGGGGTTTGGTCTGAAATTAACTTCAAAAGGAAACACTGAGTGTTTTTCAACAGGTCACAATGTGACCTCTTACACTGGCCCGCTCTAGCCCCAATTGTTTGTGTTGCTATGATGCCTTGGGAAAGTAAACAGCAGAATTGTGCTAAAGAATAGGGATGGATTCAGAATTGAACCCAAGAGACTGTACTTATACTACAGTCACTGAGAGATCAAGTGCACAGCCGTAGGGTTTGCCGGACCCCAAATTGCTTCTGTCGTATCCAGTTCTGCAGCTTGATTGCTCTTAATTGCTTCGCTTTCAACTTTCTTTTTTCCTTGTACAGACCCATTTTGTGATTTTGATCACATTCCTAAGAAAAATAACAGCATATACTTTGAGGAAAAGTTCAAAATGCGGTCATTACTCAGTAATATATTTGCAGTGATTAACATCTAATTAGATTGGAAGATAAGGAAATATATGCAATAACAATATCTCATGTATTTATTTCTGTTTGTTAAAGTTATATGATTTCTACAGTGTTTTCTCACTTTCAGGAAAAACCCATGTCATTACCTTCCATATTTTCAATTCCAAACCACTAAAAAGCTACTAGTTCTGGTATATAAAGCGTTTTCTACCAGCAGTGCTTTTAGATGCACACTTGCTTCAGCTCAGGGATACATGAAATGAGAGGGGATCATGACTCAAAGGCTCAGCCCAGTGCATGATTATGGGTCACAGAGGGACCCAAGCCTCCCTGAGGGTCCGGGGTGGGTCATGTGACCTGGAGATAAGAGTGTGACCTTGATATGGTTTCTTGGCTCAAACACCAGCATTTTCATGTTTGTGTTCTTGTGTTGGGACTGAAAGAGAGAAAAGGGATAAAGCATGATGAAAATGGAAGACAGCAGAGTCCACTGGCTTTCCGTGATGAGCTTAGTGCTGTATCGAGGCAGAAGAAAACTAGCAAACTAAAGAGCAGCCTGTCTAAAAATGCACAGCATTGTGGTTTCAGATAAATTAATCTTCCGTTTTGGAATCAATATTTATCAATATTAACTTATTTAATGTTAATTTTACTAATTAGTTAATTTACATTAGCTTATACGTTTTTATCATCAGTATTGACACAGCAATGGTGAATTTTGAATTTTTCATCAATGGTGAGACTTAATTGACCAAAAAGACAAATTCTAATTCATTCCTAGATTAATTTGATGACCATTGCAATGACGATCACTGATTGTTTTTTTTTTTTTTTTGAGTATAATGGACTATTGAATCTATCAAATAGATTTGTTTTACACTGAATCATTCAAAACAGAAATCTCTTTTTTTAACATTCTTTGCTAATGTCATTTTTAGACACACATTTAATACATTGGGATTCACCTCCACTTTTTATTCTTGTTGAACAAGAATGACTCACATCTTACACTGAACAAACAACAGCACTCCTTTGTTTCATTCAATTCATAAACAAGATGTCCAAGTTTATTTTATGTGATCACAAATTAAAAGTCTCTTTCAGTGTCCAAGTCTAAGAGTCAAAACTTGACCTGTATCATAAAAGTCTATATTCGTTAATCCCGGACGAGCCCCCATATTTTTCATGGTCAGCTCACAACCACTACAAATGAGGGAGGCAATTTGAACAACAGCATAGCAAGGAAAGATTTATTAATGAAAATATAATTTATGAGACATAATTATGAAATAAAGCACAAATAAAGGATAATTAACAGAAACAATAAATAATGAGGTCAACTTTTAACAATGTACAGGCCTGCAAACAAAGTAAATTCTAAACTTATCTAATGCATTTAATGAAAAGAACAATGAAGAAACAACCAAAACTATCAAAAAACCAATAGGAATAACAGTAGAGGCAAACCGAAACCAAAAATTACGCAACTGTCAACAACCCGCCCCATAACCGGCTAAAATCATAAGACCAACCAAATATTTGCAAGAGACTTCAGTAATAAAAAAAATGACTTTGCTAAAGATAAATGGGAATAGATTCCCTGGCTTGTAAAAAACAACTTTTGCATGCTCACTGTCAGAAAGTCATCTAAAAATGTAAGCTCAAAACTACAATTCAGTTTTATACTTTTTCATTTTGTGTTTTGGTAATGCAGCACTAAGGCGTCAGACACCTGAAAACGCGACCTACTTCTACCCTTTGAACAGAGAAGGTCCTTGCCTCCTTTTTTGAATGCATACACCTTCCGCATGAATTTCTGGGTATGTGCACCCTTAACACTTGACTGTTTTTTCCCCGAAGACCTGTTGAAAACCTTAGTTCTTTGCAAGGAGCATCTGTTTGGTGGTGACTTCAGAGGCCTGGGCTGCCTGAGAGAGATTGGCCTGCGGTACAGTGAATGCTTGTCTTGTCTTAGTGCGCCTATGTGTGTATGAGCAGGTAAAATCCCACCTTCTTATTGCTTATCCTTGGATTAAAGCATCTCAGCCCCATGGTGCTGGCTGTCAGAGAGGGCGGCATGTGGAATCAAATCCGTCGGCCTTCAAAATGAAAATGCAGGCTACCATGACTCTACCTTAGATTTTCTCCCAGCTGCTCACACTGGGCCTGTCATTTTTTTTCTGTTAGACATCTCTCCAAGACATCGGTCTCTTTTTGTCCCATTTTTTTCCAAAGCATACTGTACAAGTTTAGGATGGGGCTGAAATATAACAAGCGGGAACAAGGATGAAGAATTGAGTTTAAAATCAACTCTCTTAGGGTTTGTTCAGGGTTGTTTCTTAACATTTATGAATACATTAAAAATTGTTGTTTACTGAGCATTTACGATTATTAAGTAAGCTTGTTAATTTTACTGCATGTAATTATAGCTATAAGACTATTTTAGTGATATTGTGAAATTATTTAAATCAAAGCAATATATTTTTGGGGGAAATATATAATGTAATATAGATTAATTAAAACATATTTAGTATTAAATCCTATATATATTTGGGGAAGTCGTGGCCTGGTGGTTAGAGAATCGGACTCCCAATCGAAGGGTTGTGGGTTCGAGTCCCGGGCCGGCAGGAATTGTGGGTGGGGGGAGTGCATGTACAGTTCTCTCACCACCCTCAATACCATGACTTGGGTGCCCTTGAGCAAGGCATCGAACCCCCAACTGCTCCCTGGGCGCCGCAGCATAAATGGCTGCCCACTGCTCTGGGTGTGTGCAGTGTGTGTGTGTGTTCACTGCTCTGTTTGTGTGCATTTCGGATGGGTTAAATGCAGAGCACAAATTCTGAGTATGGGTCACCATACTTGGCTGAATGTCACTTCACTCATATAAAAATATAAAAATAAAAATATGTTTGTTAAATAAAAGTGTGTGTAATTTTGATATGTATTTACCAGTGCTGTCAAATGATTAATCGCGATTATTTTGCATCAAAATAAATGTTCTTGTTTACATAATATATGTGTGTGTGCTGTGTATATTTATTATGTACATATACATACACGCACATACAGCATATACTGGAAATATTTCCATGCATATACATTTATATGTTTAATTTCTTATAATTTATATAATATATAAATATAGTTCGTATAAGCATAACATATTTCCCTTAAATGTATACATGCATGTGTTTGTATTTAAATATACATAATAAATATACACAGCACACACGTATATTATGTAAACAAAAACTTTTATTTTGGATGTGATTAATCGCGATTAATAATTTGACAGCACTGCCATTTACTATATTACTTTTTATAATTTATTTAAAGCTGTATATGTATATATGACAGACATATCACAAAAAATAAAATAATAATAATAACCTAACTGTTTCACATAAAAACTCTATGAAGGGCGTTACATTTCTCCAAGATAGTGATAACATATCAATTACCCATAATGCCTTTCAACCTTAATCAGAACTATCTACACTATTAAGATATCTTTCAGAACTACCTTTCAATAGCTGTCAGATTTTATTGCTAATTTTTACATTATTTATGAATAATCCTTACAAATTGTTTTGGAGATTGCAGTCTTTTTCCATTTAATTAGAAAGAAGCTAGCATGACTGTTATCTACAGAGCAAATGGCATCTTCCAGGTGTTTCCAAGATGTCCGCCAAGTGAACTGACTTTCCTTTTATTTGGGCCATTGGTTTTACGTTAATGTGTGAAAATCAACAGCATCAGCTGCTTAGCTGTCATTTTAGGATTATTATATTGCATCATTAAGGACATACAACATGAAGATGTAAGTACTCAACATTTTTTGGTTTCATTCAATTCGTACAGCTGAGTCTTTACTCATTTTCAAGAAACATCTAAAGTCTCATCTTTTTCGCCTGCACTTAACCAACTAACACTAGCACTTTTTCTTTTCTTGTCTTTTCATTAAAAAAAAAAAAAAAAAAAAAAACCCTGACTATGTGTTCTATACTAGACTAATTGAGACTTGTCATGGCACTTGTATACTGTAGTTTTTCTCTTGTTGAACTGACTGCTTCTATTGTTCTCATTTGTAAGTCGCTTTGGATAAAAGCGTCTGCTAAATGATTAAATGTAAATGTCATTGTATTTTCTCAGCACTTTTAGAAAACCTGAGGAGATCCAACTTCCCTACCAACATGAGAGATTTCCAATCAGAGTATTTGATGGTATTTGTTAGTATTTTTTATAGAGAGTTACTTGTTTGAATCAGGGTTTCAGTCTGGCAGAGAGTTGGTTTCGTTGCTCTCCGGCTGTCCTCTCTAGCATGCCAGCTAATTAGCATGAGGTGGTATAAATAGTTTTCCCGGCCTGTTGAGAAGCTTCCTGTGTTATTGTGGTCAGGTTGTGGGATTCTTACAGCTCAATAAACTGTGAAGCTATGAACAAACATTAACGTAGTTATGCTGTCTGTCCTTGATCAACAAGATTTATCATTCTGTTATTGTAGTAGGCATTTGTGACCCAAAGGATGTTGAAAACTGAGCCAGCAATACTTAATCTTTTATTCTATGTCTTATGTTTACTTGTGTAAAAATGAATGTAACATGTTTTGGGTAAAAATCTGGGGTTTTAAGATTAGGATATGTTTAAATGAAAAACAAAATGGAATAGTTTTTCTTTTGCGTGTGTGTGTGTTTTTGATAAGTTTATTGTAGATCACAAAAATCCCTAAAATGCTGTATTACACATGCCAGCCCTGCTGAAGAAGAAGAAAAAAAATACAATAGAACCATCACAGAAAAATTTAATGGTTTCCACTACAAATACCAGTGCAGACATTACAAACCATCAACTTTTAACCATTAAAACCATAAAAAAATGTCTGTATTGTATTTTGGGACATATTGAATTGTGATTTATTTATTTTTCAGAATTACCAGTAGAGATCCACAGGGTGCATTACAGTTTCCAGTAAAATGGATACAAATCCCATTATAACCAGTAAAACCCTTAAAATTTCTTAATGGTGTCTATAGGTTTTTATCTATTTTTTCTTCCAGCAGGGAGGACAGTAGTTGGTGCTGTCAATTTGTAAAGAAACTCACACATGTCTATAGACTGGACACATAATACATATGCATGAATCACCGTTTTTACAAATTCAAGTTTTTATAATTTACACAGAGATGATGATATTCTTCTCAAAAACTTGCACTCTGAAGTCCGGTTTCAAAAATTGTGAACTGTCTATTCATCACAGTTTCCACAAATATATTGGCAGCATGACATCGATGAATATTTCCTGAGCCGAAAATTATCATATTAAAATGATTTCTGATAGATCATGTGACACTGACTGGAGTAGCTTAAAGGCTGCTAAAAATTAAGCTTCACATCACAGAATCTAACCAGAGCTGGGTAGATTACTTATGAATTGTAATCAGTTACTGATTACAGATTACATGAACAAAATTGTAGTCAGTAATATAATCTCTTAGATTACACATTTTTGGTAACGTAATCTGATTACTTTTGGATTACATTTAGATTACATTTGTGCTAACCCTTATTTAATATCACATATATTCAGTTAGCTTAATCTTGTACTTTTTTTGAAAATATATTTAACATTATATGTATTTAATTCACCAAAAAGAGCCACAATAGCTTTTTGTCTTTACACATACTTGTCTTTAATCTTAAAAAAAAAAAAAAAAAAAAAAAAAAAAACTAGAAGTGATTATGACTGTATCAATGAAAAACATCAAACAATATAGCTACATAGCAAACATGAATTTTGAAAAAGACTAAACTCACACAGCGATGACATTTCTATCCATCTCAAACCATTTTAAATGCATAGTAACAATGAGAAAAAGACAAACATTACAAAAATGAATATTACAGAGGATGAAACTCACAACAATAACAGAGCTTGTCATGTAAAAAGTAAATAAATAATTCACTTGTCCGGGTAAAAAAGTTACTAATCTGGGGGAAAAAAGTTTTGGCACAAATGTAATATATTCTGAAACAGTCTCATCAGTGCTCTATCAGGTATTATTTTAATCAACATATTTTTTTATATTTGCCTTAAATTGATTGCTGTTACACTTTTTAACTTTATAAAGGAAAAATATTTTCCTAAACTGATTAAAGATGTCTACATTTATGTTGAATTCTTACATGTGATTAATAGGCTTCATTAAATTAGAATAATAAGACATTACTGTTGTTATTATTAAAATGAAAATAGTATCAACAAACTCCATCTGTCCAAATGCATAAATAATGTTATTAGATTCATGTTTTACTTTTTTGACATACAAAATATGAAATGTTGGAAAAATGCAATGATACTTTTAAATATGACATTAAACCACAAGGAGGTGGTGGCAAGTCACTGTCTTAATGAGTGAATCATTGATTCAACCGATTCGTTCAAATGGCTGATTCATTCAACAAATGAAGCAAGTAACCATTTTTGTAAATGGCTCACTGAATCAATGACTCATTTAACAATGAATAATTTAGTAACGAAAGACTTGTGTGTTGCTTGTGGATGCGGGACTGTTCTGCTGTGGCTTTGCTTGTAATTATTTTTGTTTGAAATGAAGTAAAAACGATCCACAATGTCTCTAAAATGTAAGTCAGTTAACATTACTTGTTTATTTAACTGAAGATGTATAAAATCAATATCACATTTGCAATCGAGCTGAAAGTCGGGAAAACATCACTCCTGGTCGCGTGATGTTGGACATTTTATACAGAATATTTCGATTTTTTTTCTACCGCAGTATGTTTGCTCATGCTGTTGCGCTTATAGTGTTGATTTCTCCGCGAGTCAGACAGACTGCACGAGCCTCAACTGACTCGACCTTGCCTTAGTTATTGTTTGTTATTAAAAAATTTTGATCAGGTTACTTGTCCGTTCGGGCAAGTAAAATTCTCTTTCACTTGCCCCTACACAAAATCCACCTGTCCCAGACAAGCATTAATGTCGAGCCCTGGCTAATATATAAAGAACCTTTTCCATGTCAAATATTTTATCTCAAAACACTTGAAGTGCATAAGGTAGTAACAATGAAGAAAAATCAACATTAAAAAATAATTTAATGAACATGAAATTCCCAGCATTAACTTTGCTAGCTCAAAGATTTCCATGGACAGCAAATTGGTGGTCAGAGTTTACACTAAATAGTGACATTTTTTTCTGTGTCTTTCTTTAAAAAGGCTGCATTCCCCTCATCAGAGGTGGAAAGTAACGAATTACATTTACTCGCGTTACTGTAATTGAGTAGCTTTTTTGTGTACTTATACTTTTTAAAGTATTTTTTTAAATCTGTAATTTTACTTTTACTTAAGTATATTTTGTTTGAAGTATTGTACTTCGCTACATTTTAAAACACATTAATTACTGAGTAAAAAAAATAAAAATAAAAAAAATAAATCGCTCCCTGGAAACTACGGCAGTAAATAATGGGGAGGGCAAACTGGCGCTAAAATCACAAGAAAGATGCAGATGGACAAAACAGGCGTTAGTGGTGCAGACACCGCTGAAAACGAAACCCCGTCATATTCTGAAGTTGAACTCGAAGGAAATGAAGTGAACCCCTGGCCATATGTATGCTCTATTATGCAGTGTAAGCTGTACTTGCCTAGGAAGACCAAACTAGCGGCTTATAAAATCTCGACAAGACATCAACCCTTCGCAAGAATGTAGAGGTAAGCTAAGTAATTGCATCGCTGCATTGGTGGTTAAAATGAAGCTTTGACATTTTAGCAAGAGGTTTTGCACAAATTAGCCAAAAAGATAGTGGTGAGGAGTGTGCTATTTTTGTTTTAATGATGTGCGCGCGCATTTATAGTGCGTTCTTTCACTGTGTGATTCAGTCTCCTAAAATGCATTTAGAATGATCACAAAATTTAAGATATAGGGGCAGAAAATTCACATGCTGCGTTGCAACGTGATCTCATGAGAATACGTGTCTATTTTTACGTTAAATGTGGTTCTACCACACGTACATTTATTTACGTTTTCATGCACATAAAAACGTACAACTTAGACGTATATTAAATCAAAATCACACAAAGAATGCCATCTTTTCCTCCAAAAATCATCATGAATATATACATATATATATAACAGTTCAGTAAACAAGTTAATTAAGAGACTTGCGTTTTAGACACCATATTGCCTTTTTTAGCTCTATTTCTACAACAGAAAATAATTCCAAACACAACCGTTTAAATGATTCGGTTCAATCGCAATGACTCACTTATTAACAGTGACTTGCTGACACATACTGGCCATTTTAATTTCACATTTAAAGTATCTTTAGATTTTTTTAAATAATTAAATTCAACATTTTATGTCTTGTATATCAAAACATTATTCATGCATTTGTAACTGCAGGTTAAATGCATTCTTGTCCTGCACTAAACAGTGTAATACATCTAAATGCCACTTCCAATTAATCTTCTGCATTAAAAGATGAGTTTGTTGATACTGATTTGCCTGGTAACAGCCCAAATGTTTTATTATTCTAAATAACTGATTCCTTTAATTAAAAACAACTAGTTTGAGATTAATAGACCTATCCCAGGGGTGTCAAACTCAGTTCCTGGAGGGCCGTAGCCCTGCAGAGTTTAGTTCTAACCCTGCTCCAGCACATATATCATGTAGTTTTCAAATAAACCTAAATGATTAGATTAGCTGGATCAGGTGTGTTTAATTAGGGTTAAATCTAAACTGTGCAGGACTGTGGCCCTCCAGGAACTGAGTTTGACAACCTTGGCCTGTCCCATTTTTGACTCCCTCCCACTGTTAAAATGTAACTAAGTAATTTTTACTCTGAGTAAATTTTAAATGAGCTACTTTTTACTTTTACTTGAGTAGATTTTTAGACTGGTACTTTTACTTGTACTTAAGTAAAATTTCATTAATGTAATGGTACTTTTACTTGAGTAGAATATTTTTGTACTCTTTCCACCTCTGCCCCTCATAGACTGTATAAAAACAGGTTCCCCTCCATTTTCCATTATCTTGTTGCTGATTTCTTCTGAGCGCAATTCTGACACCCCCCTCAGCCTTGAAAAACTCGAAGAATCACGAACGTATATAAGTGGCAGGTTTAATTAGGAAAATATATAAACATAAAAAAAAGAAATTTAGGAGAATCAGTGAATTGTGAACGACTTATTACCATTGTGCAAATAATATGTAATCATGTAATCCATAAAAAAGTAACTGTAGTCTGATTACGAGTATTTTAAAAAGTAGTTTACTCTAATTACAAGTACTTGAGTTTTGGAATCTGATTACGTAATCCGTTACTACCCAGCTCTGAATCTAACTGCACTTTAAATTAGGTTTGTATAAAAATCGAAAAGTTATTTAAATAATATTGCACCGTTATGCTGGTTTCACTATATTTTGGTCAAATATATTCATCCTTGATGAGTTCTTTAAATAACATTGATTTCTCACAATGAAGAAAGAGATGTAGCATTATTTGCAGAGATACAGATTAGTTAGCACAAATTGGGACTTAGCTATTCCTTTACTTTTCAGGTCTATTGTAAGCTTTAATTTAGATGTTGGTTGCCTCCTTATGTGTTTACTTAACAATTGACCACTTACTCAGTTGTGTGGTGTGTCAAATCGCTAATCAGCGAGGATGGCCGCACATCTGGCCATTAATTACTGCTGTCTGGAGTTTTTGCTGACTCTGAGAGCAAACGCTGACAACAGGATTAAACTTTAAAAACAGAGGCTGTGTTTGATAGCACAGGACATGGGAAGCTAAACTGAGACTGATAAGGGCTGGAGAATTAGCTGTACAGAAACACTCAGACGGCTGACAGTATTGTGATATGTGGGTTTCGTTTGACGAGTGTGTGTTTGCATTTTCTGCGTTTGTGAATGGATACACTGTAAAGCTGTGTCTGCCATTATTGTTGACAATGGGGCAATCAACTTGACAGTTTGTGGACTGAGTTCTCATTGTTTCTTTCTTTCTCAGACTTTAATTTCTTATGAGCTCGGTTGCAGCTAACAGGTTTTAACCCTCTAGCCACAAGCCAAAAGGTTTTTAAAGCCCAAACTGAAGAAATAAAAAAGTTTACCTGAGATGAAACAACAATCTAGTGTTGTGCCATGGTTGGAGCTCAAAATATGTACTTGTCATAATGTAAATATACAAATAATACATTCTGTGATTTAAACTACTTCCACGTTTTCTGTTATAAAGAGAAGTGACCAATTTGAAACCTGACTTCTGACCATTTATAATAATTGTAATATCTCTCACTAATCCATGTCAGTGACATCTGTATCTGTTTCAGTCTGAACCTGTTTCCATATTCATTATTATTAAATGCCGGATATGATGCTCTTATGAAGCTTTCTTTCTTTTTTTTCCTTCAGATGTGTGATATATTCTTAACTTTTTAGATGATGTGACTGTATTCCTTGAAAATGAAATATGCATGAGCTCTCTTGGGTTTACCCAGTTGCTCCGTACCTTTTCCCTCCGAATTATCTTTGTTTTCAACGTCAGTTTTGTGCCAAATTTAGAGCTTAGCCTGCTCACTTTTATTCTTCCCTGTGATAATGTAATCTCTTCATCTAAAAGACTAGGTTTACCAGGTCATTTCATTTCAAGATATTTCTAATTTACCACATCTGTAACACAACCAAGCAGTGGAAATAATACTGATAAAGAATGACAAGAACAGCTTTATTCTTTCTTCACTTTGTAGTAAAAACAACAAGGATTCTTCACATTGCTAAGTAATTACCCCATTAATTTAATTTAAATCCTAAATGTAAATTTTAGTGTTCTTTATATACTATTATGTAGCTGTTATATAGCTTTTATTTTTACAATTGTCATTTTAATTTTAGTTTAGGTGTTAGTTATTTTGGTATTTTTTTGTCAGTTTGAGTTTTTATTTTTTTATTTATTATTGTTTAAGTTATACTCATTTTATTTCAAGCCAGTATTTATCATTTTCATTTATTTCATTTTTAAGCTCAAGCTTATCCACCTAATATTTTTTATTATTTTCACTTTTCATTTGAATTTTTTAAAGTAATATTAATACTTCAACTTATTTTATTTCAGGCCAACATTTTTAATTCTAATATTAGTCTAAAATGTTTATCTAATATTTATATTCTTTTTCAGTTTCATTTCAATTAATGAAAATGATTTAAGTTTTATATTTGCTTTGGCTACAGTAAAAAAATTGTAAAAATCCTATACACAAACGTGTATATATATAGTTTTGTTATATTTATAGTATATTTATAATTTTAACATTTTATATTTTAATATGTACATTTTGTATACAATTTGCTAATTGCAAATTAATTAAATAATAATAAATTGTAATATAATATATTGGCTCAACCAATGGTGTAACCATGTGTGTTTTTTTATTTTTTTTTTACCTTCATTATTTGTGTGTTTTTGGTGTTCGGTATTGCCCATGGTGTGAAATTACATTTCAACTTTAAAGCCTTCTAGCACTATTTATGAAAGCAGAAAAATGAGAACTACCTGGGTATGGTGGTGTTGACTGTTTTCCATTCCGTAGTCGCCCAAGTGGAACACAATGTCAACTCTATTCTGTTGTGTCTCCACCCGAGTGCCCTGATTCTCCAGAGTCCTCTAAACAAAACAAACCATGCCCGCACATATTTGCTGGCAACAAACATGTGTGTCAGTTCTCCCAGTCTCTTCTCAGCCTTGAGTGAACGTAATTGGCTATATGCTGCAGTATTCTTCTAATATGACTTATCAGTGCTCTGTGGCACTCTACACCCTCAAGGTTGCATTTGCTCACTGAACAAAGTTGGACAAGAAGGGAAGGTTGTCTGCCGTCTCCAAAACTGGCAAACTAAACAAAAACATAGCACAAATAAGCTTAGGTGGAGAGAAGAATAAAGCCATGGAGATTCTAGTGGCTTTACTAGCATCTACTGTACAAGCCAATGCAAAGTTAATTTGAGACGAGCCGCTATTGACCGTACAGAGCAGCTATGTCAAACTTTTAAGATGATAGGATGTATGAGCTTTCAGCAGTCAAGCACTAAGTGAGATCCTATTGTAACATCCATACAGTACATCAAAGTGCTATGCTTGTCCTTCATCTGCTGTAAAAAAATGTATATATATATATAGAAAACATAACTGACCGGTCTTTACGACCCAACCGAGCTCAGAATTTTTTGGACAAATCCACCAGGTAAGTTCTTTAGAAGCATTAGGCAAATCTAGACATGATTTTGAACAACAGGGACAATTTATTGAACTTAATAGGGAGCTGTTTTGGAGAACTGATGCATAAGCTCATTTTTAAGTTCTTTTCAGGGTAATTAGCTTCAGGAAACTTACAAACTATTATAATTAAGAGTCATTGTAAACCTTTGGCCTCATAGATTGATAATTTATTAAATTCTTTTTTTCCCTGCCCTTTTAGAGTGTAAAAGTATGATTTGCAGCTAAATTGTTCAAGATAGAGGTTGCTACAATGTTCTGAAAACTTATTGCTTGCCCAACATAGTCAAATGCATCCTTAGAGAAATTAGCTGTTAACATAAAAAAAAAATATATATATATATATATATATATATATATATATTATAATATATATATATATATATATATAGGTTACAATTAACAACAGAGCCCAAACTTAAATACTATGTATTAATCACAATTTATTTTTAAATATAATAATCAACAATCAAACAAAGAAGTGTGCAAATGTAAATTGCACATGATGCTGTTTATAAATTTTCTGTTTGTTGTTGAAATGTATTCATTTACACCATAGGCGCCAATTTATGTTTTTCTCCGTGGGTGCTCAAGGGCGCACGCCATTTAAAAAATTAAAAAAATAGACTAGGCTATTAAAAAAATATTGCATTTCAGAACCTTAGGCTAATGGACAGCGGCCGATACAAACAAACACAACAGCGTCACTTCTCAAAAATATTAACAGGATTGGAGATGAAAGTTTAACTGACACGTAACCGCTAATGCGTTCAGCTTCTTGGGAAATGAATGTTTTGTAAATATTGATTAAAAAACTATTGCGAAAGGACAGCGTTTCCATTAACCGATTGTTGCGACTAAAATAATGAGTTTCTAGGAATGTCTACCTCATTTATGTTTCGAGGTTTCTTTTGATAGTGGCATGCCTTTTCTTTGAGGTTTCGAATCCATTATTCATATAGGCTAAAAAAATTATTTTTTTATTTTATGTATTTAACAAAGAACTCGTATTCTGTCCAAAAGTAGGCTACTTTTGTGTCCATTAGTTTTTCCTCTTTTAAACCGTATATAGGCCTATACTTGAGCAGAAAAATTTTCCCATTTAAACCCTGTTACGAACTTTAAGGAGTCTAGGGAATGTACCGTAACATTTACATATTAACGTACTGCTGGGTATGAAATGAGGTGGAAGAACATGACAGACAAAACTTTGAAAGAGAAAAAATACTGGACGTTTATTCACAAAAAGCCAAAGCCACTAGATCCAGTAAAATAACAATAATAATGTGCGCTATGTACAAGGTGAAAATGTAAACAAACAAACAATAAAATGGGAAAAGAACGAAAGCGGCGCCAAAGGAAAGAACAAAATATAAGAAAACAATCCTTAATCTAAACCTAATCTAACCAAAGCAAAATGTAGAAAATAAACCGAAATCTTCAGTGCAGTTTTTTTATAACAAATCTGTTCATTTTAGTCTGATTAATGATTAGTGATTACGGAAAGCAGTAAATGATTACATACTCGCACGGCACTGTATAGTGGGGGATGGGACGTTTTCAGAAACGCTGTGATTGGTGGATAGGATATGGAACATGCATGCGACTGGTTATGTCACTGTCACTGACAACAACATAACCAATCACAGTGTGGCAGACGCTTCATAGCGCCAACTGCAATGTTTAATTTTAAATAAATGTAGCCTACTGGCAGTCTGGCACTGGCACACGTGGGTGCTCATTTTCCGTGGGTGCTCGAGCCCCGGAGCACCCACGGTATCGGCGCCTATGATTTACACAGTGGCTGTTTTATAACAGATTTATTTTAAACATACTGTACATTCAATTATTAAGATGTCACTAACAGGTAAAGTAAAATATAATGAGTATATAGTCTAATATTTCACGAAAAGCTCTTATCTAAACTTAAATTCTCTAGTGAACTAAAGAGCTGTGGACACTTATGACTTACCTGAGGTAAATTAAATGCTACATTAAATTTGGTTTTCAAGGTGTTTTATTGATGTCTTTTGGCAGTTAAAACACTGATTGAGTGATTGCATGATGCATGAGATGTTTATTTCACATTAAAACTAGTACTAAAGTGGAACTTACTCACATTAGAAGTATCATTTCTGTTTGTAGCACAATTTATTTTATTTATTTTATACAATGCACTTTTGTAATGTGCCAGTGTGCAAATCCCAGAGGCCTTATGTTATAATACCATGTTTGAGTTCTTTGCTCTGTGTTTGTTTAGCATAGAATAACAAATCATGCACTGTATGTACTTAAGTGGCCAGCTATGCTTCTATCTGAAGTCTTGTTTATGCCACAACCTTTTTTTTCTCCATTGGTACAACTTAAACTTTGACTCCCGAGGCTCGTTTTATGTCTGAGTCACCAATCTTCCGTCTTTATCTCTCAGCATCGCATGCTGATGTTTTTCGGCTTCTTACGGCCCGCAGCACAGCCCCTCTGAGTGTCTGTCTTGTGATATTGTCCTCCCAATCTGTCATTTTATTTCAGATGAATCGGCCATTGCTTGACTTGCCGAGCTTGTGCCGCTGCATTCACGCAGAGGTCGCAAACATTTTGACCGCACTGAGCCGGTGCGCCCGAGGTCATGCGAACAGCACTTGCATAATTCCCACATAACCATTTGGACCTTAATGTAGTCTGTTACGCTCCAATTATATTATAGATGGAGCAAAAATGCAGATTTCCACCCCCCACTTTTTTAGCCACTGGCCAGTGGATGACAGAAATAACAAATGGACCTATGTAGGAGCTATTTCCTTGGAGGGAACGGAGAGATAACAGCTGTTTCGACTGGAAGGGCTGAAGTGCTATGGCCTGCTACAAACAGCCCTCAGGAAACAGGAAAAATATACTACACCTGTTTGAACACGCATCGACTTCACATGAGCCTCCAAGTAGTAGATGAATTCCCATCAAAAATGGTTTGGGAAATCACATTTGTGAATTGTTGTTGAGTTAAAGCTAAATTAAACTGAAAGCCTTAGAAAATGGATGCTAATGTCTTGATTCCAATATCTATTTTACCCAAATGCATTCCACTTTCTTAACTCAGACTTCATTAACTCAAACGCTTCAGCTTTTTTATAAAGGGAGATGATGTTATAAGGTGTTCTTCCAGCCTAATGATTAAGTAGCTTGGTTGTTCAACATAAAGGCCTCTGGTTAGCCCTGAGCACAGGCATCCCTTGAGTTGGGAATTACTAAATCTACAATCCTGCCCTTGAGCAAGACACTGGCGGAATATTCCAATGGGACTGTCTCTACAATTAGTGTACAGTAAATTACTTTACACGAAGAACATTTTTAAATGACTATCAGCATTAGGAAGTGTTTTAATGTACTTATTTGGTGACCAAACATGCTTTGTGTGTCATGAAGCACAGGATCTCTTACAACACAGTTTCTCAACGCTTGCCACACCAAAAGCAATCCCTTGAGGAGAAGGAAGTTTTTGAGTGCCATGTGGTGAAAACTACCACACAAACTTAGTTTTAACACTAAGGTCTAGGCAATAGAAGGTTGAATCTCGCAACAAAATGTCTAGGTCATTTTTCACCCCCAAATGAAATCATAAATCTGTTTGTGCACAGAAAATGTAAGCCAATTAATTAAATTTTTTTTTTACATGTTTGTGTTTTATTGTCATGGAAAGCATAATGTGCAAAAAAGTATTGATGAACTGTTTGAAAACATTGTTAAGACAATTGACCACATTTTCGTTCAACAAATAAATAAAAATAATAATAATAAATAAATAAATAATCAGCTAAATTATATTATGACAAGTGAGGGCTAAAATGTAATACATTGTCAAGGAAATAATTTCAGTGCAAGAGCTTAATTAATAAAATAAGATCTTATGACCTTGCTTAAACTAAAAAGTCATGTGACCTTAAACAAGAACATATATATATATATATATATATATATATATATATATATATATATGTGTGTATGTATGTATGTATGTGCATTGTGACTCTTAGGAAATTGAGCAAATTTCCATTACTAATTCTAATTACTGCAGTGTAAAAATAAATAAATAAATAAAAACAAACAAACAAAGATAAAAAACTAATTACTATCATGTGAGGGGAAAGGCCATATCTTATTCTGTCCAGAAAACAATGAAATATTTAATAATAATTAAAATAACTCATAAATGAGGATAAATTAAAATCTGACAGTTTGTGGAGAAAATGTGGTTTATTGCCATGGAAATAATGTCATTATGAAAAAGAAAAATCTTAACTGCTTGTTGTTGCTTAACCTACATACAGCGTTTGGTCATGTGCCCTAATTAATATTAATAAGTGAAGCCTAGAGGAGTGCATCAGCCCCGGGGAGACCTGAAGTGTCCTTGTGTATGACCATAACACAAACAAACAACTTGTCTATTTCAGTTTTGATATATTTCAGTTTATCAGGAAAGAGCGAGGAAAAATCTAACTGCATTTGTCAGCGAGCTCCGAAACCCTGTCTCACATAGTCCCATGCACTACTGCAGTTCAGCCTCACCAGAATCTAGTTTTGTGAGATTTATATTATATGGCTGAATTTTACCACATATCTCTCAGTGTATTGTGCAGCCACCCTGAGAATAAGTAAAGCCGACAGAGGCTCAGCATTGCGAGGGACTACTGAATGTGCAATGCTACCTCAGAAAAGGCTCAGTTCACTCAACTTTCCATTAGGGTCAGAGCTGGTGTAAAATTGCCCCTGCTCACCAAGAATATAATGTGCCCCAGTCTTTGCCCTGCTGTGATATGATGGATTCTAGACATCTGGATCATGTCAGTACTATCATAAAGCCCTTAAATGACTTCACAAACAATGTTAAATGGGATTTGCAACTTGATGTGCAATACGATGTGCAATATTTCAGAGTGAATCCGGATGATGAAAAGAAGGCTGTTGAATTGTTGATTATATAACTGACCAGCCAGTTGCGTCAACCTCCAGTCAAGTATAGTTGTGTAATGAACATTTAACTGTATATTTCAATTCCATTTTTACTTCTATATACGATGATTAGAAATTAAATAAGTGTGAATATATGCTGTAAGTTTGTTATTACAAAATAACCCCTTTTTGGGTGATTCCAGACCCTTTAGCTTCAAGTTGACGTTAATTCAATTGATTTTCTGTTTCATTGTAATTGTTTGTAAAAATGTATTAGCAGTTGTTGTTGTTTCACCACCATTTAATTACAGTACATTTTTTTAAACACTTATCTAAACTGACTTTATGGAACATTAATAACATAATAATAATACTTATTATTATTATTATTATACTTATTATTATTATTATTATTACTTGGCCTCATGTTGGGTGTTTGCTTATCAATTATTTCCCGAAACTGACTGTACATTATTTCCAAATTTGGCCTCAACTGCATATCAAATACATAAATACATCGATTTCTAGACACATATAGAGTAAGCGGTGGCCTCTTTTGACTAGAAAGCACTAGAAACATCCTAGCAACTACATACAGTAGCAATGCCCTGGTAATCATTTGGGTTGAAAAATAAGGCTTATTTGCAATAACTTAAACTGACCAATCAAGCCCAAAAAAATATAGGAACCTATATTAATAGTTACCAGTGTCGTTTTTGATTTCTTGTTGGATATGTTTTTCAAAAAAATCACATAAAGCAACACAAGTTGTGTGGGTACTTTGAAAGAGGTTCATTAGAGTTCTGAAGCCAGTCATTGAAGCCCCTGGAGAAATTCAGGTTTAAGTGTCACAATAAAGGACAGAAGACCATCTGATCCAGAGGGGACTTAACCTACTTCTGGATAAGTGCTTTGCTTTACAAACACTTTTTGAGCATCCTATTTATGCCTGTGTTGTGTGTTGTGACATCATGGCTCAACCTCACTGCCTCAACCAATGAATCTTATTTTTAGACCGAAGTGTTTTCATTATTTTCATTATTGCTTTTTTTGAATCACTTTGTTAATACTGTATAATACATGTCGATAAGCACTGTAAATATATGCTAATATAATTGCACCCAATATCTAATTAACAGCTAATAAGTACATGAAGGATATCAAGCGTATAGCCTCTAGTGTAATCATGCCTTTTAAAAGTAGAGAACTTTAAACACTTTTTAATACTGCATGGAACTAAACACACACACACACACACGCACACACACACACACACACACACACACACACACACACACACACACACACACACACACACACACACACACACACACAAAGTAGTACTTTGCTGTTACAAAATTCCCCAAATAACTTGCTTGGTTCATCAGCAATGCGGTGATGTGAAAACTTTAGACATGGCATGTGTTCAAGAATGGAATTAAAAAAAAAAAAAAAAAAAAAAAACTTGTTAAAACTTTGTTAAAAAAACATGTTCACTTAAAATGCAAACTCTGTCATTGTTAACAACACAATTTTAAAGTTGTTCTAAAAAAAATTTCACTTTCTTTCTGTTGTTACTGACCCCAAACTTTTGATTATTCACTACTCACAAAAAAAAAAAAAATAATAATAATAATAATAATATTAATAATAATAATAATAATAATAATAATAATAATAATAATAATAATAATAATAATAATAATAAATAAATAAATAGGGATATTTAACTTCCGGGTGAAACTGGTGGAAAATGGAAAATGTTCATGCTAAAGCGATATTATATCATGAAAGTAGAGCATTTAAGTAGAAGCATTCAATTGTAATTTCTTCATCTCAAAAAATATATCGAAACAAAAGCCTATAACAACAGTGTTGGGAATACAACAACAAAAAATGCCAATGTCTTAATACATTGTCATTGTCATGTGTCCTTGAGCTTTAATTACAGCTTGACAACGACGTCTAATGCTATTCACAAGTCAGCTGAGGCATGGAATTCCACTCTTCTTGGAGGAAAATTCTGACAATTATATTATATGTGTTGCTTCACAATCATATTATATGTGTTGCTTCATTTCCTGCTTTAACTGTGAGGTGTTGCATGATAGTAATAATAATAATAATAATAATAGCAATAATAAATATAGTTATGCATATTTAATGCATGTAAAAGCATTCTTCTTCTTTTCTATTTGTTAATAATAATAATAATTTTACATGCGTAGGTACATTTTTATTATTCATATATATGTTATAACGATTAATCAATTTGACAGCACCAGCTCTTAGGGCCATTGAGTCCGAAATTTTAACTCGTTGAAAAATAAAATGTGACCTCACGTTGTGTCAGTTACGCACTTCCTCCGAAAACATTGGTCTGCTATATAAAAAAAAAAAAATGGATCAGATGCATTTTGATAGGAAAGGATATGAAAAAAAAATAAAACAAAAAACCTGGAAACACGCACATGAAAATTTCGGCCTTAGTGTGCAAGGTCCTTTAGTCTTCACCTTTATTATATATATATAAAAAAAAAAAAAACTCTTTCAAAAATTCACCTTTTTATATTTCACAAAAAATCATTCACATTTTGTAAGTGCTAGCCAGTGATGACCGATTTTACCTAACCCTGTCTTGGCCTTTGGTCTCTCTCTCCCTCTGGCAGGCGCCCTTCAATATTTCCTGTGCCACCCAGAAATGCTGATGTGGATATAAGTGATGAGAGCAGCGTGTCTGTCCCTTCATCTCCGGCCTGTCAGCTTAGTTTTTGTATAATTATATTAATGGGGTGTGACAGGAGAGTAACGTATCTGCACTCAGAGATGAGTAATCGGCCAGAACCCATCCACGACGTGCGCGCATCAGCACGACCTCCTTCATCTGCTGCGCTCGCGTTTCTCTTCTCGCTACTTGAACCGAGCAGCGACGGGGTCGAGAACGATTTGGTCTTTATAAAGAGAAACATGTGTAAGTGTGTGTCCATGTCCTTCTCCCTGTCTGTCTTGTTCTCTGTCTCTGTATTTATCCATTTTTTCCCCCCAACTAAGACACACACACACACACACACACACACACACACAAACACACACACATACTCTTCTTCCTCAAGTGTTCAAGTAAAGTCATGCTTCTCAGGTTAAAGCCTCACAGTAACGCCTTATATCTTGCCTTTCCATTCCCTCAATATTGTATAAGGGCTGAAATATTAATAAGGCACTTTTTTGTGTGTAGAAGCTCAGCTATGTAGTGACACCCACGTTCAGGCCTGAAGTGTGAGCTGAAGATGTTATAGCCCATGCGGTCGGTTATTGATTGGTTGACGCTGACTCCGATGTGAGGAAGTCTGAGGCTCATCCAGAGCTGTGGCTGTCTGTAATTGATTAATTCTGGACTTACAAGGAGGCTAAAATGCTTTTAGAAACTCCATTTTGGCAAAGCAAGAATAGTTAGGCTACTTAATGTCAGGATGGCCTTAATAGCCTCTACTGGTAGATGCCTTTTTTCCTTCTTTAGCAGTTTCATAAAATTCTAATGCATTCAGAAAATTTATTAAGTATTAAGTATTTTATTACAGATATTAAATATAATAATAATAATAATTATTATTATTATTATAAATGCACTAACCACAACAATAAAATGATTATTGCTGTTATTATAAAATATTATTAAAATGTTACTATTATTATTAACATCAACAATAATAATAACATTAATAATAATAATAATAATCATTGTCATATTTTTATCATTTTTAATTACTCTTAACATCAACAACAACAAATATACATACGAATATACAAACTTTCAAAATGTATTGCAGCATCAACATACATTTACAGGAGGATGTTCTGTCCTCAGAAGAGCAAATAAGCCTTGTGATTGGCCAGCATTGGCAAGGTTGGGAAAAGTTCCAGACATAATCTGAAATGTGACATATTCCAGATTAACAGATTAATTCGAGTTTTATATGGTCTGTGAGACATTTTACTTTTTTATATACAGCCTCTGTTTGGCACAGTGAACATTTTTTATTGATCTATTGGAATTTGAGAGGGGTGTAAATTATATTACATGATAGAAACTTTCAGAAATCTACTGCCGTCCGGTATGCATGACATGATGCCACAAAATTAGTTTAGACCAGCACTTCAACAGTAATTAAAAGATCTTGTTGACTGGGCAGTAATGAAATCTCTCTTTTAGACTACATATTGATCCATGTTTGCTGGAGGAAAAATACTTGGATGATTAAAAGCTTGCTGAAACAGGCCTTTCTCTGTCACTCATTCATCACGATCTAAAAAAGTCCCCCCCCCCCCTAAAAAAAAAAAGATTAACATGATTAAACAATGACACTTTTTTTTTTAAATGTCTACATTAGAAAAAAAGTTATGAGCATGATAGACCTCAGCACTGGACAAGAAATGGTGACTGAGGCAGGGTGTGTGTGGATTTCAACATGCTTGCGTTTTGGAAATCAGCAAACAAGTCTGTGATTGGCTACATTGCTCACCTCTGCGAAAATGCATTGTAAAATCATTTGATGCTTTCCAAAAAAAGAAGATAGCCTACACTGGATTGTTTGCCAAATCTCGTTGTGCTATTATTACGAAGAAAACAGAGGTTTGGGTAGCTTTTCCATCTAAAAGCAAGCAGAAGCAACAGCAGGCAGTTGTTTTAGTTAGACTATAATACACTATAAACTCAAGTCCGACCGTCCCCCTCGGTCCAAAGGGGGCCTGCTCATACTGCTTGTTCTCCCCTGGTGTACGATCGCTTTACTCTACTGAATATTCAGTTGGTGGTGTCCGGTTGTTTGAGTCGTGACCTCTGAGAAATCTGCCAGCTGCATCCTCATTATGTGCAAGCCGCACAAAGGAAAATGTGTTACCTGGGCGGGTTGTGTTTTCTGTCTTGTGCCGGGGTGCCATGTGCTCTGAGGAAAATGTGTTACCTGCCAGGGTGTCTGTGCCTGTTGAAGAAATGCTGAAGGAAGCATAGGATGTTTGCTTGAGGCTTTGTGAGTTTAAAGAAGTTTGGAAAGTATCCTTAAATCGGGCTTCATTGGTGGAGACCGTTGATTTGATGCTGAACCTAAGGTGCTCATACTTCATTCCCATCTATCCATCCTCATCTGTGCCAGTGCCAAAATCTTTATTTCCTGCATTATGGAAGTCTGGTAAACAATTCGACTTTGTACACAACTGCACCTTTTCCTGACTCCATTGCAGTGACAATGGCATTGATTAAGTCAAGATATCTTACATATAAGTCTTATAATTCTCTCTCTCTTGAATTAGACTTCTTATTTGTAACTGAGATTTGGCTGGGGAAGTCGTGGCCTAGTGGTTAGAGAGTTTGACTCCTAACCCTAGGGTTGTGGGTTTGAATCTCGGGCCGGCAATACCACGACTTAAGTGCCTTAGAGCAAGGCATTGAACCCCCAACTGCTCTGTGTGTGTGCGTGCGTGCGTGTGCGCATGCACACACAATGGATGGGTTAAATGCAGAGAAGGAATTCTGAGTATGGGTCACCATACTTGGCTGAATGTCACGTCACTTTCATGTTGGTGAAATGACTCTCTGAACTTTCTCCTCCTGGAAGTAGATTTTTTAATACACCAAGGTCTGTTGGGCCGGGGTGGGGGTCTTGCTGTTATTTTTGAAGACAGGTTCAAATGCAGACTTGTAAGGCCCTGGTATACTTCAAAATAAATCGAAGAACAAACTGATTGTTTAAACGGAAAATGATGTCATTTTGAACAAAATCAGTTCGAAAGGAAGTTCACCAAAGCAAACTTTCCGGGGTGTTCTTTTTGGATCCTAAATGACTTGAGCTTCCATTGGTCCGTGGAGGTTATGCAATTGGTGGGTGTGTTCTTAAACTCCGCCTTCTTCGTGCATTTTTCTTTTTTGGTTCGTTCCTCATTCTGTGGAGGTCCTGCAGGAGAGCAACATTTCCTGAATACACTGGAGTGTTGAATAGCTGAGCTGCACAAATATATCCACACCTGTACTATTGCTCCCTGAGAGTTTTAAAGATTCATAGAAAGTATTTAAATCCTAGAAAGAAACCGCAACGAAGCTTGGTGTCGAAGACCCAGAGTTGTGCAAAAAGCAACGCAGAGAAACATCTGAAACAAGTTTTCCAAAGCCATGAAATGAATGCAATGAAAGAATAACGATATGAGTTAGCAAGTACCAAATAAACATGTTTATAAAATATAAAAAGGAATAACAATTTATCCAGTTTAATAAAATAAATGAACATTAATAAAATAAAGCAACAAACTGACTCCAGTATTATTTGTCCACATCATGCTAAAGTGTTCAGACTATGAGACATTCACACTTCCCATAAAGGACTGATTATGGAATGGTTCTTTTGTATTGCAAATATGATACTTGACCCTGAACTGCTGCTAATCATTATTCTTTTGTCTATAATATTCTGACCATTGGGGCCTGTCTCACACCTAGTTTGTCTACACTTCTTAATATCAATGTTGTTTTGTTTTGGGGATAGGCACGAGCGTCGTGGCACATTTACATTAATCTACACCCCGCCTCCAGCAGCGTGGGGGTTTTGGAAAGTTTGTTAACAGTATTCCGTCGCTCAGTATTCCGTCGAACTTCTTTTTCCCACAAAACAAAAAACTAAACAAAATTTTTATCTGTTATTGTCCCTTCTTTTGATATTATTTTTTTTTATTTCAACATGTTTGTTGCCCCTCAAAGCCCCTGGCAAAAGAGTTTTTTAATTTCTTAGAGTCATTTGATCTTTTACGGTGTGTTTCTGGTCCAACACATGAGTGTGGTCATACTCTTGACCTTGTATTATCTTTGGGGTTTTCAGTTAGTTGGGTGAAAATTGCAGACACTGTTTTCTCTGACCACAAGTCTTTTTTTAGCCCTACTTTCCCATGTAGTACACAGATTATGCACGTTTCTTCTTCTATTGCTTCTCGTGCTCTTACTCCGAGTACTGTTAGAAACTGTTCAGCCACCTTTGAAGTTTCTCCTTTAATTACCTTGAATGAATTTCCCTCTTTGTATTAGACCTGAAGAGTTTTTCAATGAGTTCAACTCTACATGTTCAGATATATTAGATTTTGTAGATCCATTGAAAATTAGGAATAAAAAGGTCAAGACACAGCCCTGGTTAAAAAGTAATACACATGCTCTCAGGCAAGAGTGCAGGAGGGCTGAAAGTAAATGTCTTAAAGATAAACAACAGGTTTCTGATGAGATTTTGAAGAGTTGTTTGAGAGTTTACTAAAGAGCTGTTAAATTTGCTAGATTTAATTATTTTTCTGATATTTCGAAGAACAGGTATAATTCTAGAGTTTTTTTCTACTATAAAAACTGTACTCTGTCTTGTTATGCCATAACTCTCTCTTCTTCTGCTGATACATGTGAAAAGTTTTTACAATTTTTCATTGATAAGACTGCTGGAATTAGATACCAGATTTCATCTGTTACTAATGGTTTTATTGTATCCTCTGCTTTTCCAAATCAATTGACTGGTTTTACACCAGTTTCTCTTCAACAGCTCAAAGAAATAATTATGCACATGAAGCCCACTAGGTCTCTGTAATGTCATTCATTCTTTTATTTAAAGAGGTGGTTAATTGTACATGCATTTTAACTATTATTTATAGTAGATTGACATTAGGGGTTGCTCCACTTGGTTTTAATCTTGCAATTATCCAGCCCCTTCCTAAAAGAGCTGGTTTAGACTCATCTTATATGAATAAATAAATTTTAAAAATGCCTTTTATATCAAAGATACTGGTGAAGATGCACAGCTTAATGATTTTTTTTTTTTTTTTGGTGACGGACAACATTTCGGTTTGATTTCTGTCAGGGCCGGCCATAGTACAGATTCAGCTCTTTTGAAGGGTAGTAATGATAATCTATGTGGTACTGATTCTGTAAGTTGTGGTGTTCTGTTACTTTTAAATCTTCAACACAGCATTTGACACTGATGACCATACTATTCTCATTAATTGCCTGGGATACCATGTTGGTATTCAGGCTTATCTTAAAAGATAAGAATATTTCAGTCAGTTTAGTGAATTACTCTTTATCTGTTGCCCCTCTCATGTCTGGGGTTCCTCAGGGCTTAATCCTGGGACTGGTTTTGGTTTCCCTTTATATGCTTCCCCAGGATACGATTTTGAAAAACATGGCATTCATTATCATTTGTATGCTGATGACTCACAAATTTATTTACCATTGAAACACAAGGATCATTTATCCATTTAATCTCTGTATGAATCTCTGGCTGAGGCTATGTGTTGGTTGGTTAATAATTTTCTCTAACTGAATGAGAGTTTATTTTATTTGGTAAAAACGGATGTGTGGGTGATGTCACTGATAGCCTGCGGTTACTTACTGGGAAAAGTATTTCTAGAGTGATAAACCTTGGTGTCATTTTTGACTCTGATCTCAAATTTGATCGTTAAATTAATGCCATTATTAAAAATATAAAAACTTAAATATACTTAAATCTATATCTAAGTTGAAGTCTATCCATTGTTTTAAATACTTTGAGGAGAAAGTTGTGCATGCTTTTGTCTCATCTTGTTTGGATTATTGTAATGCATTGTATCTGGGTGTGAGTCAGGCCTCTCTCTCACCTGCAGCTTGTTTAGAATTCAGTGGCTATGCTTTTAACAGGTACCAAGAAGACAGAGCATATTACTCCTGTTCTTTTCAAATTACATTGGTTTCCTGTACAATATAGGATTCATTATGAAGTGCTATTATGTTTTTAAAGCTTTGCATGGTTTAGCACCAGAGTATATATCTGATTTAATCAGTTTGCATCAATCCAATAGGTCTTTGTGTTCTAATGATCTGTTAAATCTGATGGTTCCTTGATTTTGTTTAAATGCAAAGGTGATCAGGCCTTTTCTGTTGCAGCTCCAAGGCTTTGGAATGACCTTCCTCTGTCTGTAAAATTTTCTTTTACACTTCCTGTATTCCAGAGTGCACTTAAAATTAACTTGTTTTCATCAGCAATTGAAAATGTTTTGTAATTTGTACTTTGTTGTTGTGGCATATGTTTATAATGTTTTATGCTTGATTGTATTCTTATGTTTTTCTTTAGTGTTCCTTTACAGAACATTGGTCTTCATACTGTAATCATGAAAGTGCTTTTATAAATAAAGTTGAAGATGAAGTTGAATTAACTTTTTTTTTTAAACTCATTAGCATAGTTTTTTTGTCTTTTAAACCATTTTTTTTCTTTATTAGATAGACTATATTATCTATATTAATAGTGTTTTAAATAGCTTTGAAAATTATGTATGTTTTGATGTTTTGCTTCATACATAAAATGTGATTCAAGATTTACTCTTATTATTATTCTTATCCATGACTTAAGATAACTAGGTTTACCCATACTGTCATTTCGGATTCAATCAAATTATTTGCAAAGCTATACAGTATGCTGCAAGTAGTTTTTTGCATTAGAAAGACATTATAGGTATACAGACATTAAGCTATTTCAAGTACTCATGTTACTTTAAATCAAAAGTTTTAATGCTGTGAAAGATTAAACTATATTTTTACAATTTCAAACTTTTTACTGTTTGTACTCTTCTCTCAAATTTCCTATTTTCCTATCATCTCTGCCATTTCCGAACATTTTCCTCCTCTGCCATAACAATATTTCCCTTACCCTCTGCAACTACATAAGGCACAAACAAGGCAGACAAAAGGTGAGAAACTTAACTTATTCCATATGAGAGGTGCAGCTCTCACAAGCACGGCAGCTCCACACATTCAGTCCCAGTCGGCTCTCAGACTGTCCTTTTGTATGGAGTGATCGCTCTCGGAATCTTCCCTCTGTGCTGGATAAAAGCGCAAGGTCAAGTATTTCATCCTGACATCATCCAAACATCCCTTCTCCAGAGCCTGAACATAGTTTTGCCATTAGATTTGTGTCTCTCATTCAATCTAGAGGTGGAACATCTCTAGGCATTCAGGCCAGCTGTGTATCTGTGCATGCATGAATATTTCATCCTCCAGAAGCATTCTAGCAGAAATTATATCATGGAATTACAAAATAAGGATCCAAAATTACATGCACCAAAAATCTTTGCTTACGGCCTAAAATCTTGGTTAAAAATGTATATGGAAATGCAGTGTGTTATTTTGGGATCCAGTTTTGAGATATTCATGTTTACAGGCAAAAACGCTTCTGCTACTAAGCAGCCTGGAACCTTTTGGGGCTAAAATGCATTTCAAACCCTTTGGTAAGAGTCTGAATTTAGCTCTTGATATGGCACCAGAGTCATGTTGTTTAAGTTTATTGTCAGATTGATTTTCCGCCTAAGGTTTCAATGGAACAATCAAGTATACCCATGAGCCAAACATCATTGGAGCTCCCCTGATCTGTGTTTGAACCACACACCACCCTCTCTGGGTAAAGATCAATGCAGCCAGGTCTTTTCAATTAAAAAGATTTGCTGCAGTCTTCCTTGTAAGATTGAATTATTGACACGCACGTGACCCAAGAGCTTTGATTAAATCTTGACCATGGAGTTGTGTCTTTTATAATGTTTGGCCCCAAGACACACAGGGCCCCTTTTTAGCCAGTTTGGTAGGACAGTGGGGACTGGAATTCTGGTAACATAACACTGCTAAAGATTTGATTTTAAATGTAAATATCCTCACATTTTCTTGTATTTTCATATGTTTAAGATGTAATGCAATTGAATAAATATTTCAGGTTTTGCATCTGAACAGAGTTTGTAGTGTCGTTGAGACCTTTTTTTATTCCAGTGATGACATTTTTGAGATTAATGGAGTGTTTTTCCTCAGGAGAAACATCTGAGAAGCAAGAGACTTAAAGGGGTCACATCATTAAATTTTTTTATTATTACATTTTTCCCAGAGGTCCACTTACAGCGTTAGTAAAGTTTTAAGTGCCAAAACCACTCGTAATCACATGGTCATTTCCTACAATCTCTTTGACCCTTACATTGTCCTCATCTAAAAATATCAAACTCTTTGCAAAGTCTGACAGGCTTAAACAGCTGGAACATGTCACACAAACTGTTAAGGAAATGATAAGGGACAGTGCTAAAGATAAACTTCAGCTCCATGGTTTTTAATGGGAAGGTCGTTCAAAAAGGTCTGCAGAGTTGTACAGTTTTCACTACACGTAGTCAGGAACTGCATATGTTTGGTGTACTTTCCCACATCCTTCACAAAAGACTGCAGAGCTGTAGGTTCTACATGCAGGCAAGAACTGGATACGTTTGGTGAACTTTTCCACATTTAACCTTTAACCTCTTGTGCTGTTTTAAGCCTAGCTTTCTTCTCACAAACTTGCAATGACTGGGTAGACCACCATGACTGGTTCTGATCTTCTAATATTTAAATGCAGACATCTGCTTGAATTCAATAAGATTTGAGAGTTCAACTCATTTTGAACTCTCAAATCTTTTTGAATTCAAGCAGATGTCTGCATTTAAATATTAGAAGATCAGAACCAGTCATGGTGGTCTACCCAGTTTTTTGCAGCATTATTCCAATCAGTGCTCTTTTTGTACTATAGGATGTTTTGAATTCTGAAAAAAAGTTATTATATTCAGATTAAGTGCTTTTATCTCAAAAGATCAAGGACAATTTGATTCCTCATGATAGGACTTCTATCTAGGAGAAGCAGTTGAGATATTAAAGAGATGTCATTTGTGATTTGTCTTTCCTGTGGGTTTGCGTCTCTTCCAAAGAACCACTGACATAAATTAGGTTGAGGAGCGACACTCAACTCCATCTGGAGTTCTAGAATTAGAACAATGAGAACACTTAGAACTGCAATTATCACAGCTGACTGTGATTCCGCGTTAGTTGATGTTGACGTTAGTTTTGCTTTCAGAGCGAGAGGTGACTTTGCACCAGGAAGGAGGAGGAGGAGGAGGAAAGAGAGGGACCAGATTTACACTTCTCTGCAGTCCCAGTGTATGTCATTAAAGGCAGGGGTCCGTGTAGCAATTCCCCTCCCATCCCACCTTCCTTGCTGGCCCGGGAAGCTTGACTCTGATCTGATTTATCTGCCCTGTCTCTCAGCCCCGGCTTTTCTTGCCAACGGGGAAAACAAAGCTGACTAGATTTACGCCTGGAGATGAGATGAGGCATTCGCTTTGGCATGAGCACATGGCTCTGGTGATGGTTCAAACCACTCCTCTCTTCGCCCCTGTCCCGCCCTCCCTTCCTTCCAATCTCCGATTGGGCATTCGTATGGCCACTGGGTCCAACTGATGGATGCTCACTTGCACTCTGCCTCTAAAAATATTCTGTGGAAGAGACGCTGAAATTAATTCTCTCTCACAAAGCCTCTGTTCTCCCTGTGTGTCCTCTGTCCCCCAGTGAACTCTTGTCCTCTATATTCTCACTTTTTTGCTTTGACAACACTATTTGCCATCTTTTTACAATATAAGGGTTGGAAGGTATGACCAAAATCTTTCATATGTCATATGGTTTATGCTTTACCACACTAGGGATATATGTAAGGTATAATGAATTGTCAAAACTGTCATTATCACCAAAAATAAACCCTGACAGGATGAACAGGACTTTAATCTCAATGTAGAATAGTGACTTTAAATTATTTTCCAGTAAAAATATCTGTTAAAAATAATGGTTCTTCATTCTTAAAAAAAAAAAGGATCCAAAAGGAGATTTTTGTGGTGTGATGCCATAAAGGTTCTTTGGAGAAGCTAAAGTGGTTCTTCTAAGTGAACAGTAAATTCGGAGAAGGGCAGCGTAATATAGTTACCTACACAATCTGTATATGATATCAATAAAAACATGAAGTCAGATTATATTTGTAAGGGTCAACAAAAAAATGAATGTTGAAATTTTCCCGTATTTTGGATGAGTAACCCGGGAAATTTCCCTTATTTTCAATGTTCAATGTTGACTTAAACTATATAAAGTAGTCCGAGTAGCAGTAAAGGAGGCCATCAACATGGCGGCCAGGGCAAGTAATGAGGTCACGACACCCAAGCCCTATTGCCGTTTCCATAGACATCAGAGTGTATTTTACAAACTGTAAATGTGTGGTTTTGCTAGTACTTATGTGTATTTAAATGTCTTAAACCTAAAATAAGCATTATATGGGTGAAAACACTGACTATTTGTGATAATATGACAAGCGCTCAGTGCGTCCGATCTGACTCTGTGCCAACCAAAGCGCGAAAGCAGATTTAAATTCAGCAGTTTATGACGTGACGCACTGAAAGTTCTAATCACACCAGTGTGATCGTACGCTTCAGTGGTGAGCTAAGACTGATCACACCGGTGTGATCTTACGCGTTAAAGGGTTAAGGGAGCTTCTTCTATGTCATTGTTGTTTATACCCTTTTTTCTTTTTACCCTTTTATCTTTATTTTTAAGAATGTAGATATATTTCTAGAAAGTTTACAGAATTAATTCTCCAAGGGATATTGTATTTTCAGATTATGGATATTTAAGGTTATTTTACTGCACTAGCAGATTTTGTATCATTTAAATACTGTATATACAGCAAGTTTAAAACAAATGTGCAATGTGGTTAAAAAAGTTATCTTTTTTATCAATAAAGGTCATACTAGGGCTTGTCTCATTTTGCTCAATTGAATTCCAAATATGCAAATTATAATTTTGCTAGCCAGCATTAAAAGCAATACTCCAACTTGTTTTGTGCCTAACAGCATCCCTTGACAGTTCCCACTTTTCTTGATTTTGACCTTTTAACTCGTAAAGCTGACATAAAGCAGTCTTGGCAGTGCAAATATATCTGCTGCAGTGTAAATGGTATCACAAAATTGACATTTTTAACAGCATCCTGCCCAGACCTTATATATCTACAGCATTATGAACTATCAATTTTTTACCATCCCACTGCTCAGATCTAATGTATATCTCTCGCTCTCTCTTTCTTCTCTCAGTGCCTCTCAGCTTCAATTCTTTTATATAGTGCAGGTCGCAAGTGGGCCTACCTGTTAGTATCTGTTTAATTGTTGCAACAGGGTAAACCATGCAGAGTAAAGAAGATTAATCTTCTCATACAAACCAAGGTCTGGTTGAAGCTCTTATCTCACAGATAAATGACTCTTTACTCACTAAACATGTTGCATTGTGTAGTTTTGAATGGTCTTGTTTACCTCCAGTGTACCCCATTCAGGACTTGATTTATGATAGCACCGTTCCCGGCGCTTGGGTTCTCGGTATAAATTTTTTGGTGGTTTTTGATGCTCATTACTAACTGTAAACTCTTCAGATTCTGTATCCCCTCCAAAAAAAAATTTCCAGGGATTTGATTTCTACTTTATGGGTGACGCAAATAAAAATGACACAGGTTTAAGGTGCACCTACGCAAGTCCAAACTATGCTTGTACTTCTGAAACGAAAGACCTTGGAACCTTCAAATGTTTCTCTTCCATCGCTCACTCGTAGATTAATGGTGCGTAGCGTGCCGACATCTTTCAAATCTCAAAATAGGATCTCAGGTTTTAAAAATAGTTTTTATGAGCCCTTTCCTGCTGATCTGTGAACCCAACGATCATTTTTAATAATGCGCTAATCATTACAGGGACTCATAAACTGCAGCACCCACTGCGAAGTCAGGGCGAGCTGGGAGTGTATCAGTTCAGGTCTTGGCAGCTGTTCGGAGGCCGACAAATACAGCAGCCAAAATCCGGTGGCCGTTATAAATGGCCCTGTCCTTCAGAGAAAGATAGCAAGGACTTCAAGACTGCTGGAGACGAAAAGAGAGGAAGGGAGCGAGAGAGAGAGTGTACTACCTGCTTGGAGAGTGCTGTATTTGGGCGAAACATATGCCGATGACCTGAGGAATCATGTCAGAGTCTGAGGGATCGAGCCGCCCCCGGTGTTATGGATTTCAACATCCAGGCAAACACTGCAAAAACTCTCTCCCACTCCTTTTCAGTCATTTCATAGCCCGCTATATATACTGCAAATAAAAGTGTCAGAAAGGCCAAAAAATAGAAATCTATTTACTGTAAAATAGTTCACCCAGAAATGAAAATTCAGCATCATTTGCACACCCTCCTGGCATTTCAAAACTGTATCTTTCTTCTGTGGAACATAAAGATATCTTGTGAAAGGCATGCATATATATATATATATATATATATATATATATATATATATATGCAACATCATTTCTACTCTGATGGAAAACAGTCAGAAATCTAAATATTGCACACAGTTTTGTTATATGTTGTTTATAATAACCTTCTTCTTCTGCTTATCCTCCTCCTTCTCCTTTTCCTTCTGCTGCTGCTTCTTCCTCTTCTTCTTCCTTTTCTCCTTCTATAAACAATCATTATTGGCCTTCCACTTTCATTTATAGTATGATTGATTTAAAGTTGATTTGTGTTATTTCGGTAATAAATAAATAAATAAATAAATAAATAAATGTGCTGTCGGTCAAGTGTGTGCAAAGTGAGGATTCTGGCATGCAAATAACGTTATCATTAATAAAACTTTGCAAGTACTTCTCAGAGCTCTTTGTAAGTACTTAAAAGGTCAAATGAGAAACGGCCCTCATTTTCTCAGGATAAATAATCTGAAGTGATGGCCAAATAACCTTCTCAATGTACATTCACTAGAAAGCAATTCATAGGAAATTCAAGTGCCTCGGTTTCTTTGACACAATGTACCATGATGAGAAATGACAGAGAATGGAAAATTAATCTCGGCACCTTCTAACATCGATATTAAACACCAAAAAAGGCACAAATAAGTACGTCTGTGCATGTATTTCAGTGCTTACAGGAACAGAATAAGCTGTGTGCTGTAATGTTCAAGTTACACCTCATCAGCCATCGCCACATTCCCAGACTGCTTTGCATCCCAGACTTATGGCCGTGGATCTGGGGGATAAGGAGCGTTCAGCACTTTGCGCTTAATAAATCTGTCCGTGAAGGTGACATTTTCAATTGATCTGCTGCAATTTACTTCGCCGAGTGTCAGGCCTATTTTCATCCGCTGTTGTTTTAAGGTGCTCAGCAGTGCCAGTGTGTTTGGAATATCAGAGGCGCTCTCATTTGAAGGGGCTTTAGGTAAATGCACCTTGTTCTGGAGCTTGTTCCCATCTCTTTCCAAGGCAATGAATTAATTTATTTACTAATTAGTAAAACGTGTTTGACATGATGATGAGAATTTTTTTAAATGTATCCGTTGCATGATAACTAACAACAATGCAACAATTGCAACTGTGCAACTGCAACAATGATCAGACACTGCAAAAATTAATTTCTTAATCACATTTTATGTAAATTTAACGTAAATAATAATAATAATAATAAATAAACCTTTTCTCAATATAATTTTTTTTTGCAACCCTCAAATTCCAGATTTGTTCTCTTCTTCAAATAGTTGTAGCTTGGCCAAATATTGTCCTATCCTAACAAACCATACATCAATGGAAAGCTAATTTATCTTAAACCTCAATTATAATAATAATAATAATAATAATAATAAACCTTATGATGGTTTTGTGGTTCAGAGTCACATATAATAAATTGATATAATCTAATATAATCTAATATAATCTAATATAATATAATATAATATAATATAATATAATATAATATAATATATATTTTTGTATCATATAATAAATAAGGATTTTTCATTTTAACTTTATATATAGTACACTTCAAAAGTTTGGTGTTTGTAGGTTTTAAATAATAAAAATAAGAGCAATATTTTAAAATATTTTTTATAATTATTTATTGTATAATATTGTAAAATAAACATTTTATTGTCAAATAAATTAACTAAAAAAATAATAATAAAAAAAAACATACCCATATATTGACAATAAAAATAAGACAACTAAATGAATGTAAATTCAATTAATATACACAATACTATTCAAAATGTGGGGGTGAGCCTTTTTTTTTTAAATAAATTAATACTTATATTTATCAAGGAAGTATTAAATGGGTGAAAAGTAACAGTAAAGACTTAATTACAAAAAGTATACATTTCAAATAAATGTTCTTTTGAGCTTTCTATAAATCAAATGATCTGTAAATTTTGGAAAATATTTAATAGTTTTCACTAAAAGAAACTCTAAAACTCTAAAAATAAAACTCTTTTCAACAAAGTTAATAAGAAGAAATACTGAATTACCAGCAAATCAGCATAGGATGATTTCTGAAGGACCATGCAACACTGAACAATGAAGTAATGATGCTGAAAATTCAGCTTTCCATCACAAGAATAGATAAAATTTTAGACATAGAAAATTATTTCAAATGTAAAAATATTTCATACAGTAATATTGCTGCTTTTGAACATTTTATTTGTTTAAATGCACCTTATTCAACATGTATTATATTATATTATATTATATTATATTATATTATATTATATTATATTATATTATATTATATTATATTATATTATAATGAATCAAAAAACATTTTGCAATTGGTTAAGGATAACAAAAGGCTTCACTTTCAGCATGCTGGACAATCCTCCTCGGTTTAGCATGAGCGTGGCAGGCGGTGTGAATCTCATTTGGGTCAGTCTGTATTAGGATCTGAGCGTAAGTGGGACGGACAGGCTGTTGAGTCCATCCAGCTGGCCTCAGATCAATGGGTTTAAGAGCTGCCAGGTGTCAGATGCCAGCTAAAGAACAGGCTGGAGGTGGAACGGCCAGTTTAAATGACGCCAGTCGTACTGTCCTGTCGGTTAGCAAGGCGTTTAGTTCCTGCGATATTAATCAGCACTGCTATTGTGACGGTGAAACCAGTGATACCATTATTTATCTCTGTTTTCCTCCCTCTGTCTATCTCTCAGACTATTATTCACGCTCTATTCTCTGCGTGCTCGAATCCATGTTAGAGGCAGACGCTCAATTGGAGTCACATACGTTCATGTATTCAAGTTTGTCTCTGCCATCTTGATTATCATGCAAATCTGTTACTTCCTGGTACTTCATGCAGGCAGGGAATGAAAACAGCCATATTTTGCGGAGCCGACATTAAGTGGATTTCACAAATCTATTGAAGTGGGGACTGAACCTCAATGCATTATTCAAACAAGCTTGCATCGGTGCCCTGGAAATAAAAGCACACCGAATAATCTAAGACACTATTTTTCATGGATGTGATCCAATATAGCTCATATACCTTATATCTGTACTGAGGGCTTTCTTTTCCCTATTTATTTCACTTTCTGTATTGGCTTTTGCATATAACTGCAACGGTAATGTATATAAAACCTCATATGCAGGAAAAGTCAAAAATATCTATTTAATACTGGATGTTACTTATGATTTCAAAATCTGTGAACCACGAGAAGGAATGATATGTTTAAATATCTCAATTATGTCCCATAAACAACCCTGAGATTTATTGGAGAAGAAATTCATTTTTTTGAGATGTTCAAATTGGATTAAAATTAGCTTCTCAGATTTTTTTACTTTCTGAGAAAAAAAATAACAACAAAAAACGAATCGTAATCTCACTTTATGCAACCAGAAGTCAGAAATCCCAGTTTCTCATTCAGTTTTATCTAGACAGTACTGAGGAAATCAGTACTGCATAAGATCAGTCTTCTTCTAGATCATTTATCCATCAAGTCACTAAAGCTCGAAATCGACATAACTAACTGAGGAAATGGAGGATGTTTATCATACCACAGTCTGCGATCGTTACCCATGAGTAGTTGTTTTTAATATCTCAACTATGTCCCATTTACAACATTTAATGGAGAAGAAATTGAGACTTTAGCTTGAGATACTGTACTAAAGTTTCACAATAGTCAAAACAATGTCTTAAACTTTGGTCAACCTTGAGAAGCACTGAAAAATCTGAAATTAGATCACTTTAATATATCAGGTCTAAACACTAATCTCACTTTGATACAAAATGCTATAAGAAGTCAGAGATCTCATTCAGTCTTTCAAAGATAAAATAACAAAGTTGTGCCAAAATATTTTAGGAGAAACACCTGAGATGTATTTGTACAATTACAGTTCTGGGGACATGGAGGATGTTGCCTACAATACCAAAATCTGTGTTTACAAAAATGACCAGTGAGATGTTTTTAACATTTCAATTATTACTCGGACTCAATAACATTAAGACTTAATGGAAAACAAATAGAGACCTGTGCTTAAAAGACAATACTGAAGTTTTATAGTATATTGTTCTCAAAATCTAACGAACTGAAAACCAACCGAGATTCTGAAGCCAGTGATCAAACAAAACGTACTCGGTTACTAGCGTAACCTCGGTTCCCTGAGATGAGGGAACGAGTACTGCGTAAGCTAGCTTACGCTATGGGAAAAGGTCCCCTTTTCTCGAGAATATGAAGCCAAAAATTATCCTTAATTTTTAAATAATGTAAAACGCAGTGCTGCAGCACAGCAGACCCAAGCGAAGCGGCTCGCGCGCTTATTGGCTGTCAGAGCGCGCCAAAATAGGCGTGGCTGGAACTATATAAGCCACCGCTTCACCATAGGGATCAGGTTTTAAATCGGCTGAAGCGATCACCCGGTCCGAGCACATAGCACGGCAGGTTACGCAGTACTCGTTCCCTCATCTCAGGGAACCGAGGTTACGCTAGTAACCGAGTACGTTCCCTTTCGAGAGTACTCTTGTACTGCGTAAGCTAGCTTACGCTATGGGAACACAATGTAAAACGCCGTGCGTGCTCGGGAACTTCGACCTGTCACAGCCCAAGGCGAGAGCCCGGGGCTTTATAGCAGGAGAAATCCCAGTCCCAACAGCCAACCTTAGTGAGCTTTATATAGGGAACGAAAAAAGGGGGGCGTGATAAGGCTTAGCACGTCTATATAGAAAGTACCCTGGCCTGTAGGGCAGGGACTTGCAGATTATAGAATCTAATAAATGTGGACGGAGAGGCCCAGCCTGCCGCCGCACAGATATCATCCAGTGGTATCCCGCAGGACCACGCCCATGACGAGGCCATACCTCGGGTGGAATGGGCTCTGATGCCGAACGGGCAGTGAAGGCCTTTAGATTTGTAAGCCAGCGAGATAGTGTCTACTATCCATCGCGATAGGCTTTGCTTCGTGGTGGCGAGACCTCGGGTGCGCCCACCAAAGCATATGAAGAGCTGGTCCGACCTCCTGAATAAGGCGGAGCGCGCAATATAGGTTTTGAGAGCCCTGACGGGGCAGATGAAGCTCGCGTTGCTTTCGTCGCTTTGCGAGGAAAGGGCTGACAGCGAGATGACCTGCGCTCTGAACGGTGTTGAGAGCACCTTGGGGACATAGCCGTGTCTTGGTTCCGAGAATCACTCTGGAGTCATTAGGCCCAAACTCGAGACAGTCAGCGCTTACAGATAGCGCATGTAAATCCCCCACTCGCTTGACTGAGGCCAGAGCCAGTAGAAAAGCGGTTTTGAACGAAAGAAGCTTCATATCGACAGACTGAAGCGGTTCAAAAGGGGGGCCCTTTAAGGCCTCTAGGACCGTAGACAGGTCCCAGGAAGGGATTGAAGGGGGTCGGGGAGGGTTCATCCGACGAGCTCCCTTAAGGAAACAAATGACCAGTTCATTTTTTCCCAGTGATAGGCCGGCCACCGGAGCATGAGAAGCTGCAATGGCTGCCACATACACTTTGAGCGTAGACGGGGATCTGCCCGCATCTAAACGCTCCTGTAGGAAGGAGAGTATCTCCGTCATGTCACATAAGTGAGGGTCTAGGTTCCGTGTCCCGCACCAGGTGGAGAACACTGACCATTTCTGCGCGTACAGGCGCCTGGTTGAGGGCGCTCTGGCTTCCGTAATGGTCTTTAACACTCCCTCAGGGAGGTTCCCGGGTACCCGTTGAGGGGCCATACATGAAGGGCCCAAAGTTCGGGGTGGGGATGCCAGAGCGCGCCCTTCAGCTGCGTGAGGAGATCTTTCCGCAGCGGTATTGGCCATGGGGCTGTACTGGACAGCTGCATCAGCTCGGAGAACCAAGGTTGGGTCGTCCAGAGTGGGGCTACTAGCAGCATAGCACATCTGCTCTTCCTGACCCGATCGATGACCTGCGGTAGCATCGCGACCGGTGGGAAGGTATAAAGCGGGCGTCTGGGCCAATCGAGGGCCAGTGCGTCCCTGCTCTTTGAAAAATATATTGGGCAATGAGCATTGTCTTCTGAGGCGAAGAGGTCGACCTCTGCCCTGCCGAAGACGCTCCACATCAACTGAACCGTTTGTGGGTGAAGAGACCACTCCCCAGGGGGAACATTCGCCCTGGAAAGCATGTCCGGGCCCCGGTTCAGGATGCCAGGTACATGCGCTGCCTTTAGCGAGCGCAGATTGTAATGTGCCCATGTCAGAAGACGTTCGGTCAGGGTGTGCAAGGTTTCTGACCTGACACCACCCTGGCGATTTATGTAGGCCACCACTGACATGCTGTCTGATCTGACCAGAACGTGGTGGCCCTTTAAAAATGGGAGGAAAGCTTTCAGGGATAGTTCGACCGCTATCATCTCCAGACAGATTATGTGTAACAGTCGCTCCGGGCTCGACCAGAGGCCGGAGGCAGACCTGCCCTCGTACAGGGCGCCCCAACCGAGGTTGGATGCATCTGTCGAGACTACTTTCCATTTCGAGACAGCGCCCGTGCTTACGCCTAACTGATACCAGTTGGCTATTTTCCAAGGGACCAGAGCTGTGATGCAGCCGTGGGTCACCCTGATGCGCGCACGGCCGGAAATCCAGGCGCGCGCTGGAACACGGTCTCTCAGCCAGCGCTGTAGTGGGCGCATGCGCAGCAGGCCCAGTTTGAGAACCGCAGAGGCTGATGCCATCAGACCTAGCATTTCCTGAAATCGTTTGAGCGGGTAAAGAGACCCGGCTTTGAACGACACGGCTAGATGCTGAATAGTGAGAGCGCGCTGTGACGTCAGACGCGCTGTACATGTCACAGAGTCTATGTCTATCCCCAAAAAGGAAATCCTCTGGCTGGGAGACAGAGCGCTCTTGACAGTGTTGATCGTGAGACCCAGGCATTCTAAATAGCTGAGGATCCAGGATCTGTGTGTCGTCAGTAGTTCCCCGGAATGGGCTAAAACTAGCCAGTCGTCGAGGTATTTCAATACTCGCACTCCCCGCATTCTCAGGGGTGCGAGAGCGGCATCCATGCACCGTGTAAACGTACGGGGCGCTACGGAGAGGCCGAATGGAAGAACCATGTACTGATAAGTCTGCCCCTCGAAGGCGAATCTCAAGAATGGCCTGTGATGGGGTGCTATTTGAATGTGAAAGTAAGCGTCTTTCAGATCCACTGAGAAAAACCAATCCCTCGGGCGAATTTGCGCGAGTATTTGTTTGGTAGTTAACATTTTGAATGATCGCGTCATAAGCGCTTTGTTCAAACGTCTGAGATCTAGGATGGGTCTGAGACCGCCATCCTTTTTTGGTACGAGGAAGTAGCGGCTGTAAAAGCCTGACTCGCGCTGCGCAAGGGGAACAGTTTCTATCGCCCCTCTTGCAAGAAGGTTTCAGTTCGGCGCGAAGGACGTGTGTCATTTCGCTTTTCACTTTCGTTTCGACCACGGCGCGAAAGCGCGGCGGTCTGCGAGTGAACTGGAGCGAGTAACCTCGTTTTATTATATTCAAAACCCAATTTGAAATGCCGGGGATGGCCTGCCATGCAGCGGCTCGTGCGGCTATGGGTTGAATGTGCTTCGGGCACTGGCCGTCTGTTATGAGGGGACCAGTAGCTCGAGTATGCTGTGCTTGTGACACTGTGGTGACAGCGCTTATTTGTAGGGCTGCGCACTGAGAAGTGGGCACGCGCGCTACATTTACAGCACCTCCGGCGCGAGCGGGAAGGTGGGCATGAAAGGAGACCCGAGTGTGTCTTTGTGACACTTGGGGGAGTGTGTATACATGTAGGGGTGCGTACTGTGTAGTGGGCACACTGCCTACATAGAAAAAGCTCTTTTTGTGCTTTATTGAGGTCGTCGTGAAAACGGCGTTTGTGTGCAGGCGTGCGTGCATTGTAACAGGCTCGTTTACTCCAGTATAGACATCTCCAACCGCCTTTAGTGAGGGGATTGGAGGAAGCATGTGAGGTTTCTTGTGTGGTGGTCCGGCCGCAGCGGGACTTAACCACGGTCTTTTCAGCCCGAAGGTCAGGAGGGCTTCGGAGGCTCGGGGTTCAGCACAATCCTGGGCCGAGGTCCCCGTCTCTCTGGCGGTTTGCGGCTCGTAGAGAGAGAGCGGTGCTGGGTTTTGGTCGCTGGGCGAGACTGTAAGTCTGGCTGCGATGGCTTCGAGGTCTGAGGGGGCGGCGCATTTCTACGGCGTCCCGCAGCAGAGCTAGAGCGTTTCGGCAGGAAGTGTCTCATTGCCTGTGACGTTTTCTGAGCCTCAGTGAAGCGTTCAGCGAAACCCTTAACCGACTGGCCAAAGAGGCCGGAAGGCGAGATAGGAGAGTCAAGAAAGGCGGATTTGTCGGCGTCTTTCATCTCCGTGAGCGTGAGCCAGAGGTGTCGCTCTAAAACAGCGAGGCTTGCCATGCTTCGGCCGATCGCTTGTGCTGTGGTCTTTGTCGCACGCAGGGCTAGATCAGTAGCGCTGCAGAGATCTTTAAAGTCATAGGTATCTGGGGCAGACTCGTCCAGGTTACGGAGAAGTCTGGCCTGAAAAACCTGCAGCACAGCCATGGTGTGTAGAGCCGAAGCAGCTTGACCAGCGGAGGTGTAAGCTTGGCCAGCGAGAGCTGAGGTGGTGCGGCACGGCTTGGATGGATGCACAGGCTTCGACCGCCATCCTGCGGCTGAGGGCGGGCAGAGTTGTGCAGCAATAGCCTCCTCGAGAGGGGGGAGGCTCTCGTAACCGTGGTCTCGGGCGCCGTCGACAGAGGAGAGCGCAGACGAGACAGAAGTCTTCAAGCGTGCGGAGAATGGGGCTTTCCACGACTTCGTGAGTTCATCGTGATCTTCCGGGAAGAAGGGGGCGTTTCTTTGCGGAGGGGCCGAAGGGCGCCCCTGCAAGAACCATTCGTCCAGCCTGCTTTTAGCGGGCTCGTCTGGAGGAGACCAGTCGAGCTAAGGTCGCTGACAGCCCTTGTAAGCACACGAGTAAGCTCCGCGTCGATATCAGCGCGTTGTCCGGTGCAGCTGGGTGCTGTTGAGGGGGGGGGGGGGTACCGCAATGGAGCCCGACCATTCCTCACTACTGGACGCGGCGAGAGAAAGGCTGTCATGTCTGTCCTCTTCCGCCTCAGGCGCTCCGAAGGAGAAGGGGGCGCTGGTGAGCAGGGACTGGCGCTGCTCGTCCACGAAGAGGACAGGCGAAGGAGAGAGAGCGTGTAGCAGTGTGCTCAGGCATTCTCTGATTGCGGCGTTTCTTACGCGGCACTTGAGAGAGAAGAGGCGGAGCGTGTGGAGCATCGTGGCTGGTTTGAGCTAATCGAGCCCGCAGGGTCGATATAGCCATGTTGTCGCACTCAGGGCAGCCGCCCTTGGAGAGTGCGCTCTCAGCATGCTCGCGGCCCAGGCAGGAGACACAGATGATTTGGCGGTCCTCGCTGGGCAGAGGGCCTCGGCAGGAAGCGCAGGCCCGAGGCATTTGAAACAACGCCTCGAATTCTGGAGAAAAAAGTGTGATGCAGCGGCAAACACACTAGCTTTGTAAAGGATATAGTCACGCCGGATGGCGCAGCAGGAAGCGAGTGCTGAAGGCGGCGTCGAGATGAAGCACGAGCCGGCGTCCTCAGATCTGCGTTGCAGTGCTATCCCGCTGAGAGGCTTTTCGACGGCGTGTAGAGGCTTCTCCGGAGAAGACAGCGAAGTGCAGGTGAGATCGCTGAAGGAGATGAAATCTGATCCCTATGGTGAAGCGGTGGCTTATATAGTTCCAGCCACGCCTATTTTGGCGCGCTCTGACGTCCAATGGGCGCGAAGCGCCCCCATTGGTTCGTTCCTCTCCGCCGCCTCACCATAGGTTGCTGCAGTTGCCGCAGCACAGCCAATAAGCGCGCGAGCCGCTTCGCTTGGGTCTGCTGTGCTGCAGCACTGCGTTTTACATTATTTAAAAATTAAGGATAATTTTTGGCTTCATATTCTCGAGAAAAGGGGACCTTTTCCCATAGCGTAAGCTAGCTTACGCAGTACGAGAGTACTCTCGAAAGGGAACAGTAAGTAAATGAATGAATGAATAAAATGAATAAATATCAATCAATCAATCAATCAATCACTTCAGTGTCTCAATTGTTTCTCTTAGACTGCACAGAGACTAATTGGGGAGCAAAATATGTGAGAATAATAAATAAATAAATCCATTCATCCATCCAGCTCAAATGCTTTGAGAAAAACCCAAGTCATCTCAATTTAATACAAAAAGAACAGAAGTCAGAAATCTCATAATGAGCTAAAATATTTTATTAATTTAGTTTCCACACCAACAAAGCTATGCTTTCTTTCTTTCTTTCTTTCTTTCTTTTTTTTCTTTCTTTCTATTTCTTTCTCAAGCTCAAGTAATACCACTTTGATACATAGAAAAACAAAAACAGAAGTCATGTCATTATTTCAAATATTTCTCATTGAGTTTTTCAGACCAACTGAGTTATGCTGTCCACATCATTCATGAGGACTTTGCAAAACATCTGAGATTAAGTTAATATTTAAATGATACATAATGTAAAATACCATTAAATATCCTAAGCTATAAAAGAGCTATTTATCATTATTCTTTTTATTATTAATAATATTTTATAGCTCCGGGATGTGAGATTTTAATATATCCTCAAACATCCGATACCTCTAAAAGCAAATTATGTGGACTGTGTAAAATCTGCATTAATATTTATATTTCAATTACTGTATGCCAATTGTATCATTTGTTTCTATTATCATTTCATCAAGTAATTTCAGAAATTAAAATGCAAGTCTCCAGAGCAACCTCTAAGTATTAAAATGTTTCTCCGGGCTACTTTAACTGGACTTATTCAAGTTGTTGTCTGGCAGGATCCACGGCTCAGATGGAGCCCCAGGCGGCCCCAGAGGGGTCAGTGGATACAGATAGACAGAATATACTCGTTCAAACATGGACCCTTCTTATAGGAAGGACCCCCGCGTCCAAGACACTTGCCATGTCTGTCACCGAGGAACTGTGCCAGACGACAGATCGCCTCACTTTGAAGCCAAAGGCTCTGACACTGCAGGTTTATAGGCCGAGAAGAAAAAGAGATGCCAACATTAAAGAATTAGAAAGACCAGACTAGCCTTTGAAGTAAAGGAATTTCACACTATCTCTCATTCTTTGATTCGTGCTCCCTAACTTTGCATGAGAAGTCTCCCATGGCAACCAAAATGCATTTAAATGATGTCATGCCCATCACTAAAGGAGAAGGTTTGAATATCCGAAATAAAAATGTTGTTTTTGAAGACAGGCTAAATGTACGCTCCATGCTAATAGACAGACTAATGTATAATGTATGATGTCAACATGTGAAGCATAGGATGTCCATATTGATCATCTTAAAGGAATAGTTCAATCAGAATGAAAGTATTTATTATTAGCTTTATTTTTAAGTCAGTTTGTCTAAAATGTAAGTAAATTTAATTTAATTTTGTTGGACATTTTACTAGGATTACTTTTTTTTAATATAGCTTATTTTTTAAATTATTATTATTATTATTATTATTATTATTTTGCTCCCTTGGAATTGTAAGATTCTATCTGCTCTCTGAGCAGTTCTGAGATACTGAGCTTTACAGTTTTTGCATTCCATAGACTTATGTAGATAGAACCCTTTGTGTTAAAAAAGACCCAAAATGTACACAGCATGCAAAAGAAACATCACATCACGATGAAGAATTTGAATATGTGAATAAATCAATTTTGATAAAAAAGGTGAGATAGAATCTTATAATTCCAAGGAGACAATTTATATTTTATATAATTTCATCTTTATTTCAATTACAGAAACCAATTATTAATAGTTTTCAATAATATATAAAAAATGCACATTTTATTTTGATGTGTTTAATTGGTAATTGGTAAACTGTAATTGGTTAATAGGGCAAGATTATTATGTATGATGTTTCTAGTGTTATTTCAATATTATGTACATATTACTATGTTGTATTATTAATATTTGGAATTGTCTTGTATTTTTATACTTTTTTTCATTTAAATTTCAATTTAAGTTTATTAAGTTTGTGATTTTATCTCAATCAATAATTCATTCAGTTTGTTTTTGTCATTTTTAGTGCTTCAACTTACTTCGGGTAGTTGCCAGTGCAGTAGTTCTAATTTTATTTTATTTTTTGGCTTTATATATACCTACTGTAAATATGCACACATTTAAATTTGGAATGTTGTAATTATTGTATTATTGACAAATTATTGCATTATTAACAAACCGGGGTGACACTGAATGAGATTTGGCAAAAGATTATCAATGGATATTGAATTTAATGTCATTCTTTTTCTTGCAAAATCTTTACTTTTATGTTTTATTTTTTTAGAATGATTGAAATGTACTCATTTTGGCCAAATTTTTGGTGCTTTTAGTCATTTTTGCAGGTTGACCGGCTTTGGTCACCCTTCACATGCATGGCATGGAAAACATCGGCATCACATAAATTAAAACACTGTCCCTTAAAGAAAGCACAGATTTTGGTAAAGTTCATAGACCACATGGAAGCCATATTTAGCAACTCCATATTCATATTGATGTTGTTTATAAAGTGGCTGCTCAGTATTCATAAGCAATTCCAGAATTCCTCTCACCCCATGTTTGCCCTGTTGTCTCCATTTCCCCTTATCACCTCCAAAGACACGACTCAAATTGAGTGCTATTAGTGTGATAGTACAGAGAACTGCATTGCAGCTATTCTGTAATATTTATACCCGGTTCACACACTTGGTAACCATATGAGATATGTTAAATGAAATCATCATTACTGTGTCTTTCATTTACAGATTGCAGATTAGAAGTGTTGTGAACGTCCGTGCATTTGTGTGTTTGTATGCAACACACTAACGCCATTAATATTCCGCCTGTGTTTCAATATCTGTCTGGGTGGCCTTAATTATGACAGCTGGACCTGGCAGGCCTAGAAATCAGAGTGGGGGGAAAAATATCAATTGATTCACCCCAGAGGCCCAGCCGTCAATAATCACAGCGGCACGTCTCCAGAAATCCCCATCACAGCCCATTTCAAACCACAGTAACAATGAAACTATTATCACGTGGATTACTTCAAGGTTTAAACTGGCCACAGTAGACTACATATCAGTGGAATTTCTATTAAGAGGAACTGGTGCGGGATTCAAAGACAAAGAGTATTGAACAGGGGTGAGTTCGTACTCCACAGTACAAAGACAGCATAAAGAAAGCTTGAGATATTAAAGGGTCTCAAGTGAGGCCTTTAGATAGCACAAATTAACCCATGCTTCTTTCTTTGTGCACAAAAAAATTACAGTATAGGTCCAAAATTTAGAGACCGTTATGTGTAACACAATGGGTATTTATTTGTTTAATATTGCCTGAATGTTTTGTACCACTCGAACTGATATAGATATCTTAAATGTTATATTTATTGATTTCTTGAATTCCATCACTTTACTTAGCATAATGTTCTAAAAGTCTATAAAATGATTTATGTTTTATATATATATATTATATATATATATATATATATATATATATACGTGCGTATTGTTTGACTCATAAATTAAATGAATATTCATTATATATAGGAAAATGTATATTATATTAAAATTATTAATATATTAATATTATTATTATTATTAAGATATTCATAGATAGCATGCTAAAAAGATAGTTTTTTAAAATTTTACAATTAATTTCAGGGTTTACAATTAAAAAAGCATCATAATGTGAAATGAAATGAATATGAATACATACAAATGTTATTATTATTATTACCTAATATTGTCCAGAACTATATAGTATGGGCCATAAAATGGCGTCACTAAATTTGATGAGTTGGGGCTTTTAGAATATATACATTTTTTAAAAGGGGTTTTAGAAGTGTGTGACCTCAAAGAATAATATAGAATAATCTAAGCCTTTCACAGCTGGACGTGTTACTGAAATTGGTTATGGGAATTATCTCTGCGGAAAATGAAAAAGCAATATGAAAAGTGGAAAGTAAGAATTGAAAATCATTATTATCACGGGACATAACATGGAAAATAATAGACTTCTCGTATTAGTTGTGTGTTGAATGTCATCTTACTCAAATTTGTAATGGTCTGTAAATTACCCATTCCAATTTTTACTCTGACTGGCTGAAGGCATAGCTCTCATATTTGATGTTAATCAGAATTTGCAGTCTTTATCAAATGAATTTCAGTATTCAAGAATTATGCCATTCTTGATGACTCTGATGACGCTCCAAAGGGGATATTAATTAATTTTGAGCCTGTACAAGCATTTCTAAGATTCTAAGAAAAGAGACTTTTCTCCTTGCCAAAAAGGATCAATAAATATTGAAAGACTAGTGATCCTCCATCATTTGTGAACTGGGATGGATCTGAATTTTTCCTTCCGAATATATGGACTTTAATGTCTGAGAACAGCCCGAAGATGAGACAATATATGTCTAGTTTAGTTTAGCTTCTTTCTGTCTTTGTGTCGAGTATGTAGCTAATAGAAGCAATGTGTCTAATAATTCATTTTCGTGAATCAGGTTATTGGAAAGCATGATTCATTTTGGTGAGTCAGTTTGTTCAGATGGTTGATTTTAATGAACTGGTTGAACTGGTTTGCAAGATTCAGTTAATGTGACAAAGGCAAGCCAATGTGATGAAACTCGCTGTGGACGACATAATTTTTTTTTTAACATGCTAGTCTTTCTGTCATGATGTTGTGAAGCATCGCAGACATCAGAATCGGTTATCGTCCCCTATGACACACTACATGAGCTGAAACAATGGAATTTTGCATCCCGATGCCTATTGTCGTTTACGATTCCCCACAACACCCTACATCAAGCAAATCGTGGCAAAATCTGGCTAAAATCGTGTAATCTGAAAGGGGTATAAAATTTTATCTCAAAGCAATAAATGACAATCATATAGCAATATGAAAGAAGCTTGATATTATCAGAAATGTAATCTGATTTATCTTCAACCTGAATTCCAAATCTGTATTTTTCCAGGTATGAGCTGGATGGGTGTGGATTTCTTATACGGAGAATCAGAGGTTGGGGTTTATTTGGATTTACTGGGGTCTTGATTGAATTGTCGTCAAACGGGTGAGTACAAATGTTTTTTTTTGTTGTTGTTTTTTTACCACTGTAAAATGTTGTGTGTATGGCATTGACTATCCTGCTGGAAAATGTAACTTAAGTTGGTATAATTCAGTAAAATATACCAATACAATGGTTAAAATCCTGCATGCTTTACATGTGCATCTCAATAAATTAGAATGTCTTAGAAAAGTTAATTTATTTCAGTAATTTAGTTCCAATTGTGAAACTTCCAGCTGGTTTTTTGTTAAATGTGAGCCAAAATCATCACAATTAAAAGAACCAAACACTTAAACTACTTCAGTCTGTGTGCGTTGAACTTATTTAATAAACAAGTTTCACAATTTGAGTTCAATTACTGAAATAAATGAACTTTTCCATGTCAGTGTGATTTATTGAGATGCACACACACACACACACACACACACATATATATATATATATATATATATATATACACAGTATATTTTTTTATACTTCTGTTAAACTCTGAATGCTAAAATTACTCCTCATGAGCATAACCTCTAATATTTTTAAAAAATCAATGGAAATGACTGGATAAAAGAATTGAAAATTAATTGAAAAAGTTTGGGAATCCATTAAAAACCAGTTAACATGTTTTTTTTGTGTATTTAGTGTCATTTTGATTCAACAGGCCTACAATGATCAGATCATCTTCCGAACCCTAAAGTTTCTGGCAGAGAGCATCTTGCAACCCTATCTGCAATTTTCTTAACAAGACAAATGAGAACGTGTTGGATAACTGTTAATTACATCCATCAGCGGCTAACACAGATTAGCACTAGCCTACATGTGGAGCTAACAGCTGTTTCAAGCACCAAAAGGCTTCGCTGGGCCTATCAGAGATTAGCTTTTCAAATTAATTCCTGACAAAAGTCGTTTAATCAGATTCTGTTATGTGATGCAGATTTCATAATTACACAATTTTGGATGGTCTGTGAGTCTCTTTAGAGTTTGAATAAACAACAGGACGAATTGTTGCCCCAAGATTGCAATCGGTTAAATGTGTTTGCATGGTTTCTGATGAGTGGGAACCACTTTACCTTAAGGCTATTTTGAGTGGCACCGCTGTGAATGAAGGGTAGTGCTGGGTGTTTTGTGTTTTCTGGATATAATTTGTTGTTTGTTTAGATAAAGGGTTGTTTTATTCAAATGTTCACGTTTGATTAGAATCTTGAAACACTGAGGCTATATTTCAGTTTCTCTGGAGAGTCTGCATTTGCTGTTGAAATATGCATGGAGCTTCAGGGGTAGTGATTTGGCTTTACTATTAGATATATTTGCTGGACATTATGCATTGTTATTTTTATTTAAGAGCGATAAAGGAAATACTGAGCAGTATGTGTACAAATGAGTGAAAACAATAAATGACTTCTTGTTAAGGGGTGTAATCCTTACAGTTTATTTGTTTGCGTTGCAACTTGCCTCATTATTATAGAATTAAATAATGTGTGATCACAGTTGTGTATACACTGGTCATTTTATAGTGACATGAATTTGATTCACATGTCGCAAAATATAAAGCTATTTTCATGATGGTACCTTAATTTTTATTCATTGGTTATGAATAGGGATCTAAAATGCAGTACATTGGTGTCATATAATTTTTCAGCCAGTGATAGTTGTCTTTTTTATTATTATTATTTATTTGTTTAAATATTATATCAATTATATAAATATTAGTGTTCAATCATGTTTACTCCTTTCCCCCCATTTTTCATATATACTAATAAGATAAATGCAATGAGTTTTCTTTTATTATTATTATCAATATGCATTTTTATAATGCTGTGATGCCCAAAATTGCGTGTAAGATGATTGATCTTGATGTACTATTTTTTAATTAATTTAGAATTTTTAAGGTTATTAGTTTGCTTGTTTGTTTATTTACTTCCAGTAAAATAAAAATAATTATCAGGTTTTCAGTATCAGACACAATTTTTTCATCATTATTTATGAATGATCTTTTGGTTTGTGTGTGCATGTGTGTGTTTTAAGGTCTATTTTATTACTATTATTATACTTAATAATATTTTAGCTTTTATATTTATATTTTCAGTGTTCATATTCATTATAATTTACATTTTAGTCATTTTGTTGTGTTGTTTTTGTCATTTTCATTATTTTTAAAAACACTCTTCTTTACTTTATTCACTTTATTTTTCACATTTTTTGTACTTAAAATTAAACTTATTTTATTTCACTTAGTTGCCTAAGTACCGATCCAAATGTATTTATTTATTTCAGTTCAATACAATTCAATTCAGTTGATGGAAACAATTTAGTTTAGTTCAATAGATATATAGATATAGATTTTCAATAGTTTAGAAGTACTTCGAAGGCCAAACTTTAGCTCTTCCACAGCCAAGACTCTGTTGAAATATACAAGTGTTTGTGGGACAGGCTGTCTTTTCTGGTGATGGTTCTATTTGCCTGGTCCCCACATCGCCGCTGGATCACTGAACGGCTGTACGTGAGGAACCGCTCCAACGAGCCCCTTCAGCATTAATTAACATGGTCATTAATCAAGTCCAGTACAGATAGCGGCTTAATCCTGCTGTAATGCACTTTTCTGGAGGGGAGGCTCCAAGAAGTTAATTGGATTTGATTGGATATTGCTATGATAGTCCCACACAGAACATCTTTGGCTATTAAGTGAAGTTGTTGATTATATTGTTTTGTAGTGGCATGTGTTCCAGCCTGACGTGAGCAACATTCTGATAGAAGTGCCCTTCAAAGCTGATTTGACAGTTGAATTATGTTTGCCTTCGTTTCTTTCAGCAAGGTTTGTTTGACTGTCTGTAAGCATCTCTGAATAAGCAGCTTTAGTGTGTCCACCATACTTAAAAGAGGACATGTATTGTTTGATCTGCTATTTGAATGAATAAACAACCATTAAAAGGGAAAGTGCACCTAAAAATAACAACTTGGCATTTTTTTTATATTACACCCCATAACTACCACATTCCATGTCTTCTAAAGTCAAACAGTAGCTTTGTTTAATTGTGGTGACTCATGAGTTTGTGACTCAATTTTTTAACATGCTAGTTGTGTTATGTGTTTTATTCATTAAAAAATAACGACTCATAACAGTTGTAGTTGTAATGTGAACTCTATTTGTAGTTTATTATAGGGCCTTTCGCACCGCGGGAACCTTTTTTATAGTGCCAGAACTAATTGTGGAACTACCAACTTTTGGGTGTTTTAGCACCGCAGGAACTGGGTGCGATTTTAGTACTGGACTGCCTTATTTGAGAACCAAATTAGCTCCTACTCCAGAGCAGGGTCTAACCAGCTGAAGTGGTACTAAACGTGACATAAGTAAACCTTGATTGGCTAGATGCATTTGGAAATGCCCTCACCTGCCAATATTTATAATGCTGTGTAAAATACTGTAAACATTGTGTCAACTTATTTTGCAAGTATGATGAACAGTGATAAATATTCAGACACTGAAGTGCAGGCACTTGTAGCAAATGTAGCACTGTCAGTTGTCGTTAGAGATTCTTAATTGTCCTTTCCGTTCTTTTAATCGCTTTGGGTATACATCTACATTCCATGTCCATTATTGTGAAACCCACGAGACCCAACAAAAACACAGCTCCGATCACAGCATCCTCCGTCCTCCTGTTGTTAACGTTGTTCTTCTTTTTTAACGCTGTTGAATGTTGCGAACAATGACATCGCTGTCGACTGGCTTACGTTACGTCCTGGCTTAGTACACATTGTTGGTGTGGATGCAACCCTTTAAATGGTACTGGGAAATAGTTTGCGCAAAATTGTCCAAGTACTTTAATAGTGTATATTTAGTTCTGGAACTAAAGCGATGCGAAAGTCCCCAGTAATAGGTATCCTTCATAGTATAAAAAAAATTGTCATGAACAAAAATCATTTGTTCATGAATCAGACTACACTGGTTGTGCTGTATGTTTTTGATTCACTATATCAAAAACATAATTTATTTGTAACTAGTTCTACCCAGGTCACACTGTACCTATCACTAAATGACAGTTGTTTGAAACCGGCTGCCAAGGTTGTCCTGTATGTTTTTGATTCACCTAAAATAACTGGCTCATAAGAATCATTTGTTTGTAATTCATTCTACACTGGTCACACTGCATCTCAAGTCATTAAAAAGTATCTGCACAATAAGGGTATTTTGTTTATGAATCAGCTTTTTGGATTCTTTAACAAATAATAGGCTTTCAAGAATCATTTTATTATAAATTTTTGTGTGTGTGTAAAATCATTCTACCTTTTTGCTTTTGATTTGCTAAAAAGACCTGGCTCCTGAAAGTCAGATCTTTGTGTATCTGACTACACTGGTTGGGCTGTATCTTTTTGAATCACTATAAAGAACCAGCTTATAAGAAGTGTTTCTTTTTAAATTGTTCTACACTGGTCACACTTTACATTAGGAAATAGTCCTTTTAAGGCAAGTCATGTCATTCAGCGGCCATCTTTGAAACACAACTGCAGCTCCTATCACTTTGAATAGGGAAACATCACATTCTCCAAAACTGTTCACTAAGCTTACGATTAAATTTTTTAGTTGAAATCACCAATGAAAACTGACTACGACCGTGTCATAAATGTTGTTTATTTTACTCAGATACCATTATAAAATGTTTATTTTCCAGGCTAGATCAGCCAATGTGCGTGCGCAGTCCTGAGCACACGCCTCAGAGGGCTTGCAGTTTCTATAGAAACCAGGACTTCTGGCAGCTGAAGTGATGCGCTAACTTTACTGATTAGCGATTGGTTCTTTCATTCAAAAGGCGGGGCTTCCTGCTATTGAGCGGCCATTTTTCCTCATTCAAAACTACAAGTGATATTTCTTGGGCTTTCTAAAGTCCTTGATTAGGCCTACTAAATCTCTAAACATAATGGACTCATATGAGTAATTATTTGTGAACCAGCTTATAAGAATCATGTGCTTGTTCATCAAACTAAACTAGCTGATCTGTATTTTTTTAAATAATGACTCATAAGAATCCATTGTTTTTCATGTGAAACTCTACATTGATTGTGCTGTATCTTTTTGATGTTTATGATTTGCTTAAACATAACTGGTTCATAAGAGTCATTTGTTCATGAATCAGACTACACTGGTTGTGCTGTGCGTTTCTGAGCCTCTAAAAATAATTGGCTCATGTAGGAGTAATTATTGTTCTTCTGCATCAATATCATTCTAACTGTGGTATGGACTATTTTTATAGAGCTTTGTAGTTTACCATTATACTTATTATTCTTGGGGTGAACATGCCTTAAGAGTTTTTTGTTTGTGAATCCGACTGCGCTGGTTGTGCTGTTTGTTTGTTTGTTTGTTTGTGAGTCAGTAAAAAGCAGAAAACCTAATCTTCTCAAAAGAGTCGTTTGTTTGAGATTTGGACTGCATTGGTTGCACAGTAGCCTATGCTTTTGATGGGTCATTTGTGGATGTGAATCGAAAGAGTTCTTTCTATTGTAAATCATACTTAACTGATTTTGCTCTATGTTTCTGAATAACTTAAATCAACTTATAAAAAAATAATTTGTGTCTGGTAATATTACAACGATTCATTTCTTCGTGATTCAGATTAAACTTGTGCTGTATTCACTAAAAGATATCTCTTGCTTGTAACTAGTTCTACACGGGTCACACTTTTAAGGTATTTTGTGCTATTTTTTCCCCCACAGTATGATGTAAACAGTGCAGTACTTTGCATCAAATAAATCAATACTGTATAAGTCATACAAAATATACTGCAGATTTTGATATGACAAACATGCACATTGCTTTGCACCTACAGCACTGCTTGGCTTTGGCACCCTTGCCCTCAGTACCACACAGTTGGCCAGGGTTGTATTTATTTGACAACGCACACGGTACGATTTAACTGCCGTTGATGTCTCAAACCTTGAGGAGTGTGTATGATGCGCTCTGCCCCATAATTCTCCTCCTCATACCCGACTGAAATTAGGGCAGTACGTGAGAGGCATGCTGGGTAGCAAACATCTTTTTTTCTCTAAAGACCCTTTCCCGCCTTTTTTGAAGGCTCCCATTGAGCATAGTATAGATGTGATAGACCTTTATTCTCAGCTTGGGGTTACACATACAGATATATGTAAATGGGGGTTGGGCATTTAATATTCATTAAAGAGGAAAATGAGGGGACCACCTCATTAAAATCATACACGGATTGGCCTGTCTTGCGCGTTTTTTTCTCTCTAAACGTCTTCTTCCCACACTAGGACTTATGGTGACTTTAAAGCTTTAACTATTACTTTCACTTTTCACTTACTTTTCACTTTCATCTCAGCTAAAAGATGTCAGCATGTTTTTTTTTTTCAGGTCATATGCATCAGTCCCCAATTAAAATGGTTTATTTTATGCTCACATAAGGAAACTTGTGTAGATAAGAAACATATATGGCTTGATTACATTTTTTTCTTGTCCATGAGACATTCAGCCTACTCAGTGTGAAGGTCTTTGGTTGAAGGAACTCCCTGAAGTAAAAAGACCTTTTCAGTTAATGTTCACTGGGTTCAGAAAGACACTTGCCCTGTTTTCCTGTGGGATTTGAGGCCATGTTGTTTTGGCTTTTGGAGACTAACTTTTTTCAGCAGTCCACTGTGAGTCCATAATGATTGCAGTTGAGGCTAGGAGAGATGCTTTGGGGTCAATCAAGGTGCATTCGTTTTTTTTATTTATTTATTTTTTATTATTATTATTTAGTATCAGGGTCACATTCAGAGCTGAACCGAGAATGCCATTGAATTCAAATTCAATTTACATTCCAGCAGCATCAGTTCAAATCAGGGAATGCAACTTTTTATTTAAATGCACAATTTTAAATTCCTAAATGTACTTTATAGTTTAAACATAAAATTAATGTATAAATATAATAACTCTCTCACACACAACACATTCATTGTGTTGCATGAAATAAAATGCAGAAATGTAGATTTGTTGCGACATTCTGCTAAAATGAATTGAAGTCATTTTTAAATACATTTTCACTACTGTTAAAAAATGTGGTGTCAGTAGTAAGATCCACTGAAAGAAATTAATGATTTTATTCAGCAAGATTCCATTAAATTGATCAAGAGCAACAAATAAATGTATAAAGTTGTAAAATATATTTTTTATCTATCCGTTTATCAAATGTATCACAAAAATATAAAGCAGCACAACTGTTTTCAAAACTTATAATGATATAAAATGTTCCTTTAGCAGTGAATCAGAATATCAAAATGATTTCTGTAGGGACATGTGACACTGAAGACTGGAGTAATGATGCTGAATATTTAGCTTTGCCATCATATGATTAAATGAAAATTAAAAAAAAAAAGTAATTTTAAAGTGTACTGTTATATTATTTTTGAATATTGCTTTTTTATAAATGCAGCCTTGGTGAGCATGACCACAAGCACGAACATTAAAATCTTACCAGCTCCAAACTGTTACAAACGTTGCATTACTAAATTGCAATTCAGTAAATTCCACTTCCTTTCATTTCAAATGTAACATTCTGTAGCACATGGCCAGTTTGATGAAAGGGAGCAAGTTCTAAAGATTTTTGCCCAACCCAGAGGCATCTGAATCCATGTGCCTTACCTTTAGAGTCTCCATGAAAGCTCACTTCCGTTGCTTGATGATAATAATATTTTTTTCCTGCTTCACAATGCACAGCACTCCCGCTCTCAAGCATGACATTTACCATGTTTGTGCAGAACTAACTTTGCTGGACTTTGCTGCCCAGTTACTTTTAACCAACCGGAGTCATGTTGTTTTTCATTGTATGTATGAACTCAGTTCCTCTCAAGGCCCCAAACATGCTGTGTGCCCGCTGTGCAACAATGCACGTTTTAGACGGCGACAGCTAGTTTAAAATCACTGATGCTAGCAAAGGTGTCATGCTTCACTTAGTGCCCTGCATGACCTGGATGTGTGATGTCTCAGTCTCTCACTATCTTATACATTTAAGTGGCTTTACTTCGAAACTCACCTCAAATCCCATAATCCCTGTGGTATCCTGTCTCGGATCTTATACTGCTTTCCTATAGGACATAGAAATAAGAAGTCATTTGACATATCATTTTATCCAAAGTGACTTAATACAGTTATTACAGTGACAGTCCCCTAAAGCAACTTAGGATTTAGTGCGTTGCCAAAAGAAATCAATCTGCTGTGATTGCATTATTGGCCAACCGGTAGTGTAATTTCACATACTATTTTAATACATAGAATAGTGTATTCTAAGCAGTATATACAGTTACTAGTAAGCTAGTATTCCATTCTGATCATGGCTTTGTTTCATTCATTCATCCATCTTATTCCGTGAATGTTGGGCTTCTTGGCTCTATTGCTTTCCTACCGTGACTCTCAAACACCTGGACCTACGTGAGAACAGCGCCAGCTTTGATCCAGGCCCAAGAGACTCTGTTTACCACCACTGAATTATGGCTCCAGCACAAACATTAAAAGCAACTATAAATCACATGAGCAATACATTGTGACTGGCAGTAGAAATGAAGAGGAGAAGAAGAAAAAAGGCTGAAAGTGCAGGGTGATAATGTGAGAAATGCAGGAAAGCTCATGCTAAATATCTGAACGTGCTAAGAATTTCCACAAATCACAAACTCATGTCGCTTAGCATGGTGCTAAGTGATCACAATCTTAATGAGTGAACCAGAAACTAATCCTTGATCTTTTTCAACTGCTGCATTGATTTTAAAGGATTATTTCACCCAAAAATTTAAATTCTGTTCAAGTGTAATTTTTCATTTGAATCGTTCATTTAATAATCACAGTTTTCGAGAGGTCACATCATGTGTGATGTGTTAGTGCATGCTTATAGGCACACAATTTATTCATAGTGAATTGCCCCATAGCATGAAAAGCTCATGTCATATTTGTTTTCATGCTAATGTGAGAATCTGAAGAGGATGTGTGCCTGAAACCAGTCCAGGCTTTTTTCACCTCGTGGGGCTCCAGGGACAAGTGGTCCTCTTCTCTCTTGTCAATGTGTAGATGGTTCAAACTCCCCCAGGTCATCCAGACCTCCCCCTCACCAGCAATCCTTCAATCTACTTGTGTCTCTCTCTCTCTGCTCTCAACTAATGGAGGCTTGAAGGACTGTCACTCTGGCCTTCATTTCAACTTCAAGGGCTTCAACTCCAGCAGAACTCCAACTGGACTCCTATGGATTCTCTGAGTCGGTTTGCATGTAGACAGACATGATATACATTCCCACATGTGCTTTTAAGGATACTGAAAGACTCTGTAACTTGACAAGCTACTGTTTTAGCTTTTTTAATACATTTTTTATTTCATTATTTATATATATATATATATATATATATATATATATATATATATATATATATATAGCTTTATTTCATGTATTTTATTTCTTTTTGTTTCCAAGTGTAATTTCAGTTTCCAACACCGCTTTTCTAAGTTTAAATTCAAGTTTTCCATGTAATTTGTTTTTAATTAACAAAAATGATGTTTAATAATTTTATTGTTAGTTTTGAATTCTAGAATAGTAGTAAAATCTGCACTTTTTGGTTGAACATTTTTAACTTGAGTTATTCATATTCATCAATATTATAAAACAAGCATACTAATTATTTAAAGAACAGTTGAGTTTGAGTTGAGAAATATAACAAAAAAGATCTAAATGATGCATTATACAAACATTATTTTTCAAATAATGGAGCAGTGACTGGATTCACTATAACTGGATACACATGAGTGTTTGTCAAATTACGCCATTTAATATTTAAAGTGAATTAGCAAAAACGTTGCACACTTGGTAAGGAGTGCGTACTAGAATATGCATCTGCAACTACTGTACTTTACTTGCCGTTGTGACAGTTCAGACTAAAAGCTGAATATTTACGACACTGTTCCATCAATAATTGAATGATTATCAAATATTTTCAGCCTCTGCATTAACAAAAGGCTTATTCACATTCCATACAATGTAGGAAGCCTAGCACTGGTTGTTTCTTCAAAGAAGAAGAGTTGTTTTTGTCGAGATATGGAATCATTAAAGAAAGCAGCCGCTGCCCCTGCTGTACTGCATCCTTCAAAGAAAATCTATTACCACTTAGTGTCGGCTTCTCCTCTGCTGGAACTCTCAGTCTGGGATTCAATTTACTCTGCAGACGAGGATTAAAAAAAATCATACATTTATTACCCAGCTTAATTTTTCCTCAGTATTGCCCACTGGTTTAAAATTGTTTTAAATCCATTCATATCTAAACCCTATAGGATGAGCTTTTCTGGTTAGCAAATGGAAACTGTATGGCAGGCGTATGTCAGGTGTTTAGTAGTTGATATACTTGCTTTGGATATATTGTAATGCAGCCTATTTTATGTTACAAAACCAATTTTTAGCTTAAATGTCGCTACTATAAGCTGTATTACTAGAAATGCATTATATATAGGTATAAATATATGGGTATTAGCTAATGTTTCATGCATGCTTGCTTTCCATTTAGAATACCTCTGAATTAATCATGAAAAGCTTTAATAATTTCATAATAATATTCTGATTGAATTATCTGCAATTGATCACAACCAGACAATAATTGTTGGCTTAGATACTGGCCAAAATTGTTATGTTAGTGCAACCCTATATGTATTTTGGTGCTTAAATAAAAAATTAATCACTAACCACCTGTCATTTCCATATTACAATATGTATATTTAATTAGTAATTGTTGTTAATTTTTCTCAGTAACAACTTTGTAAATTGAGCTTACTAAAGATTGTGACACTTTACTTCTATTTGCGCAATTACTGTAACTTTGACAGAAGTCAAAGCAATTTTTTTTACTAGAAACATTAGTATGTTTTCTAATGATCATGGCACCAGTTATTTATCAGATGATGATCAAATCATAATTGCTTAATGGAAAGTTTCCATAGAAAAAAACAAACAAAAAAAAACACAATCTCATGGGAATTTGTAATGTTTTAGTGAAGCCGTGGCTAATTTGTATGATTATTTACAGACTTTTTTTTTTACAGTAAATATCTGCCAACCACAGCTGCCATTTAAATTTCATGGCTTTACTTTATACAATGTATTTTCTGGTGGGGGGGGGGTAAGCACCTTAAAGGGATTTGCAAATTACTTGCATTTTTATTAGATACGAAAAAATTCACTACAAGCTAATAAACAACACAAATGTCTAGCGCAAATCATTCTTAGCGAATTCCCCCACAATGTAATTTGCGTGGTCTGTAAGTACAGCATTCCAGGACATAAAAGAGACTCCCAAAGAGCCTATATCTCACACAGGCACTGGGAATGACATCAGATGATTCCCTTGTCAAAGACATTTTTTTTACTGAAAAGAATGAGAATCAAAGTGCTGGTCAATTATTTAAGAACACGCATGGTACACAATTTTACTACAATGCTGCATTTACAGCAATAGACAAGGATACACACTTCTTGATGCTTCGCACAGTTGGACGGCTCGCCGAAAGCAGTCGTCTGGTTCGGGTGTGTGCTCGTATCAGCAGGCCACGGTCTTTCTTCTTTCTTTCCTTGCCATACGGAGACCAGCGGGAGTCGAGGAATCTAAGCAAGCGTCACGATCAGAGGACTTCTTCCTCTTATAAACAGGCAGGATGACGCATCACAGGGTAACAAGATAGAACTTTCATTCCCTCCCGTCTTGAAAAGTCAGGTTCGCCAGCGCTACGGCACGCTTCAAGAGCTAAAATCGAGTTAACGTGTTTTCACAGTTCTCCGCCATTATCGAGGGATAATTAGAGCCTATAAACTTGGTTTGCCTGAGTGTCTCTTCAGAGATGAATGTGGACTCACACTGTTAAGTTGCTGTTGCGGGCGCTCAAATTGCCTGTTTGCTGGAATTACCTCAGTGATGTGTCGCTCATGGTGGCATTCATCTGTATGTAGAACACCACATCTGTGTTTGATTACAGGTTTCAATCCCCATTTTGCCATTTCATCTCGAGTATAAAAAACGCAAAGGAAAGGAACGCCCCAGGAAGGAGGAAGCAATGGATAAAGTGTGGAAAAAAGTAAGGGAAAAGAGCCTAGTTTCGATGTTGTCACACTGTCACATTTCATTCTGGTGTTGATTCTTGTCTGTGGTTGAGTTCGGAGTAATTGAAAGAGACAGACACTAAAAATGGCAACGAAAAAGTGAGGCGTGTCAACTCCTTAGCCTTCAGTAAAAGGGGAAAAATCACAGGATGTGTCTCCTTAAATGATTCAGCAGGTCTTGAATGGGCAAATCCTGCAGGGTTGAGACAGTAAACTGTTTTGTGATCCTTGGCCATCTCCACACCTTTGGAGTGGGTGATGTATTTTCTACCTTCGCCTGCAGACTCTTGAAAATGTAGCGTCAAGTGTCTTTGACTCAAAAAGAAAAAGACAGTTTCTTGAAGGCAGCTGTGTACATGCTTCACAGTCAATTCTGTTTGGTCAGCAGTGACAGTGATGTTGAAAAGACAGTTGATTTGTAGGGCTGTTTGATAAGTACACCATATATCAGTTTGGTTTTTGTTTGTGGTTACATATGGTTGTGATGAAAAGCTTTGTAGTCATGCTTACATGTTTGATATACTGTAAGATAACTGGAATGCTCGGTCTACTAACAGTGATCATGATTTTGAACCTCTTTACCTTTTTATGCACTTCTGTGTTCTTATAGTGATCGATTTATTGATTTAAAAAAATTATTTCAATTTTCCTCATTGGTCCCACTATATATTAGGTGTACATAAACCATTTTATACAATGTATTTATTGTGTATATACATGTTTTAACACTGTAGTTATATTTTAAATAAATACCTGCTTGCAATTACATCTGTAATTAATTTCTGTAATTACATTTATAATTACACTGTTGACCCATCCTTTACAGCTTAAACCACCCTTTGACCTAGCTATATCACCAAATCTGTCCCTAACCACCCATATCCCACATCAATAGCAGCAAAAGTGTTGTGCAATACAATATGAACACAATAAGTACATTCTACTTATTTGTGATCCAAATAATAGTAGTTAAGGCCGCCTATTATAAAGTGGGAACTTTTTTATTAAATTTTGCAATAATTTTCATTAAAATGTACAATACATTGGTACTATAAACGTAATCAGCCAATATTAACCGCCTGGTATTCATTTCATGGTGGTCAAAAAAAAAAAAACTTTTAGTAAGATTTATATGGCTGCAGTACTAAATATTTCCACTAGATGCAATTATTTCCCATTCATTTTCAGTGCAAAGAGTATAGATATTTAAAAATTATATGCATTTAGTCCTTAATTGTCGTAACAGTCGTTGGCTAGAATTTTTATGTCAATGCATCCTTTACCAATTGCCAAATAGTTATTTAATTATTACTTCAGCAAAATTTTGTTTGTTTTGTTATTCTTCTTGAATAAGTTTCACTCCCAATTAGGACACACTTTGGAAGTAAAATTGATTAATGTAATGTGTTTATATCAACTCAACTGTAATTAAACTAAATAAAAAGATAAATTAAATAAAGCAGTCAAATTAAATAAAGTAGTTCCTGGAAGATCCTTTGTGTCTCAAGCTCTTCAGTTCTCTCTCTCTCTCGCTCTCGTTCAGTTCCTGTTTCCTATTGTATTCCATGACAGGGCTTGATGGTGTAATGAATATGTATGCACTGATGGGCTTAAACTCCATGGCAGATGATTACCTCTCAGCTCTGTCAGCCTGCACAGTGAGAGGCTCTTTTCCTGAGCAGAAGCATTGCTCACAGTAACATTTGGTCATGCGTGTCAGTGACAGAGCAACCATGAATGTTTGTCAGCTGTATTGTACGTTATTGAACGTGAGCCCAAAACCCTTCTCGCACTGCGGCCTGCCATATTGGCTCACAGCTCGACGGTTTAATCACAGAGACAGACCCCCCACTTCAGACCAGAATTCCTATGAGGGTTGTAAAAACTGCAGGAAACACTTGTATGAACATGGTTTCTTGCGCAACAGCACAAAATTAAAACAATTTACTGTACCTGAACGAGATCTGCTTGGTTTGTTTTTGCATAATTTATGATTCGCTTAAAAATTATTTCCCTAAACTTAATTTAATTTTTATCAGTGTTTTTTTGTTTGTCAATATTATATATAAGTACCCATTAGCCAATGTTATTTAATGCCTTAACAAAAAAAAAGAGCAATACATTTGTCACATTTATTAATCTGCTAACATTAGTTCATAAAAGTACAACAGTTCATTGTTAGTGCATGTTAGATGCAACAGATATATACAGATATATACATTTGCTTTTATAATGCTTTAGAAAAAAAACTATTTATATTATATTATATTATATTATATATAAGTATTATTTTCAAATTAAAGATTTACAGGTAATATTGCAAAATTATGTGAATTGAATTTGAATATAAATAATATTTGCAGATACAACTTCTAATTTTAATAATGTATTATTTAATACTGAAGTTATCATGAATGTAAAAAAAAATGCCTACAATGTAAAAAATGAACGTGAATTTAAAGGTAAAAAAAGAAAGGTAAAAATGCTACAGTACGGTAAATTCCTACAACAGTAAATTCCCCTACTACACTGTATATACAGTGAAAAAACTGTATTGGACATTTCATGCAATATATGGTAGTTTATTGTTTTTTTTTTTTTTTAGTGAAAAAGACCATATCATTTTCAGTTAATAACCATAAATTTACATTCACAGAATTCCCTGCATTACGTTTCAAATTTGATGTTGTTTTATTTTATAACATTATATCAGTTAATTAAATTACAGTATGTAGCTGTAAATTTAAGTTAAAACTGTAAAACTTAAAAGTGTTGCTACTGTATTTTTATGGTAAGATTTAATATATATATATATATTTATTTATTTATTTATATTTTACATGTAATCTTGTGAACCGCTGTGAGCTGAATTTGACAGTCAGATCAGTCATATTTATGATTGAAAATTTGACCTGTTTTGTGAACTGGATGAACCAAGTCATTAAAAAGAGTGATTCATTCATGTTTAGATCTCATTACTTCTTGTATCTTTATATGTCAGAAAATGTAAGCATAACATGCAATGAACTAACTCTTTCTGACTATCCAGTCCCATGCAAAGCATGCTAGGAATTGCAAGTGCCCTGTTCGGATGAAGTAGTCCAAGCAACTGATTAGTCTAAGTAAACTTCTGTTTTACAAATTTAAATTTATTACACAGAAAAAAAAAGAAAAATAAAAATGTTGCATTAGCTCATTTGAATTAAGTAAATTGAATAAACTGCAAAACATAAAATTTATTTCAAGTGTTTAGGTGTTTGTATTGATTTATAAAACTGAAATGCATGCAATCTGGGCTTTACATCTTTATCGTATGGTATTAACGCAGTGCTTGATATTGTAAAATTCACTTACTATTTGTCAACTGCAGTTTGCTGATAGCAGCATCACATCACATACAACTGTAAATTCTCTTTACTGAGCACTTGCTGCACTCACATAGGGAGCAATTATGCAGGAATCATTGCTGGATGCTGCTTGTCCTGGATTTGTTTAAAAAATAAATGATTCCCCTGATGTGCATTACTTGATTAATATCGGGTAGCTGTGCAGCCCTATGCAGAGATCTTACTTTAAAGAAGTTTAGTGAACTAGTAAGAGTCGTCTTTTTTTTTCCTTTCCTTTTTTTTTCATGTGGAAATACAGCAGTTTCTTGAATTGAAACAATGCATTCTAATTCATATAGCAGCATCCCAAGATGCATATTACAGTCCAACAGCATTAATGGTGAGGATTTTAAGGGACTTCTGAGTAAACAAATCATTCAATAGATTAATTCAAAAGACAGATCCATTCAAGAACTAAACAATTGACTGTCTCCATCTAAAATCATATAGTTTTTTGAGTAGTTTGCTTGCCGTGATAGTTACGTCACTTGCCCACCATGGCACCGACCCCCACTGTCATTTAGATTTTTTGTAGTAATACAAATAATTTAGTTCAGTAAAAGAACAGACACTACAATTAAAAATTTAACATGGCTGCTCAATGTAGTGTGCCGAACGTCAGTCGCATCACAGATCAGATTTCATTTATCCAGTGCGAGTGAGGAGAGCTGACTGACAAGAAGAGTGGGGTGAGACAGACAAGACGATGGCAAAAGATTTAGTTTCGAAACAAAAAGCACCTGTCTTGCAATATTTTGGATTTTGAAAAGCCTGATTCGTTTTTTTTTTTTATTGGTTCCACATTGTTTTTCTGATTTTTACTGTTTTTAAATTTATTTATTTATTTTGTTATATATTATACATGTTTGTTTTGTCTGTTTCCAGTTTTGTATAGGCTACCTTTTTAAACTTTATGTAAGTTATTTGTTATTTTATATTAGACATAGCCTGCCCTAGGCCTAAAGCATGGTGCATTTTTATTTGTTTTGTTAATAAAAGTTCTATGTTTTATATATAGGCAAAATTGTGGTTGAAGTTGTATTTTGTTGTTGCATTCAAGCAATTGAAGCCAAATTGCCGCTAATTCGAAAGTGAAAGTAAAATGCACACTGCGCTTTTAAGCTATTTAAAAGCGAGAAAAATAGGAAAATTTAAAACGAAATTAAAACGATCAGTTGTTTTATGTCAAATTGTCGCTATTTTAAAGTGAATGTAAAATGTGCACTACACTTTTACAAGCTTAAAAGCAAAGGAAAGCTAGAAAAAGAGGGTTATACTGGTTTTGTCACAAGTCGATTAACCAGTGGGAAAATTTCCTCACCGTCACAACCCTACTGAGTAGATAATTCTTTTGGAAGTAATTCCTTCATGACTGTTAAAATATGTTTTATTGATATCAGTTTAATCTGGATGCACTAAATTCATCATGTCGTTGGCTGTTGACCATCCTTCCCCACAAATCTGTTTCCGCAGTGTTTAATTATTTTAAACACAGTTTTTGTTTAGAATTGTGACTTAGATGAAGAAAAGCCATGTTGTGTGCAATCACATGCAGACATTTAGGTATTTAATATTTTACAAGCATATTTTTGCCTCTGCATTTACGCAAAATACAGTCAATTAAATTCCTGTAAAAAGTGGAACACTTACAACAATTCACACCACCTTTTTATACTTTTGTAAGCATTTTGTTGACAAATCTATTAGTATGTATCACCTTAATGCACTGTTATATGGTATTGCAGTTGTTTGCTAGTATACTTGAATCCTCAGTCTACAAATAGCCACAATGAAGTTCCCTGGTAGACACTCAAAATCAGTCCTGTTGCTCACAATTACACTTTAACATACTACTGTACATTCATGTGGAACAGCAAGTAGCAACCCCGAGGTTTTAGTTTAGCAAAGTACAGATCCAACCAAGCCACACTACTTAAGAACCACCATTCATGGTTTAAAGCCACAAGGAATTTGCCATGTTTAAGTATTACCTATAAAGCATCAGAACAGGAGTGGATACTGGTTTATAATGGACATTATAGTTGATCTAATCCAATTTTGGATTAGTTAATAAAAGCAGTTTTTCGTATAGGAAACCGTGTCGCTTGTCAAGCCGTAATCCTTCGGGGTACGCTGTTTCTCTATAAGTGTTTTATTTTCAATGCTAAAGCTGTATACATCAGGCACACAGGCGGCAGACAAACCAAACATCCACGAGTCCCATGTGGCCAAATGTTCTCCATAATCGCAAAACGGCCTTGCTATCTCATTTGAAAACGCTGAGTGACAAGCGTGCGCGGGTGAACACATACACTTTATCATATCAAAAAAAAAGAACACCAACGCCTCCGTAACACATTTGTTTATGCCGCTGACACCATTCGATTACATCTGCGCAGACATGGAAATTGCCCTGCTTTTTACGTCCCTCCCTGCATCTATTTAAATTTGACTTGTCACGCTCCAAATGCTGCCGCTGTCAGGCTGTAACGACAGGCTGGCAATGGTTTGACATGCAACTAAATATATAATAAAAGAAGTTGAATGCGGTCAGCAAAACGCTTTCCTTTGCTGCCCCCAGAAAGTTATTACTTGTGCACAACTGGGCTTTAGCTCTTGGATTAGACTCAAAGTGTGCATATTTTGTCCTGTTTTTACCCACGGGGAAGCGCGGGCTTGGATCTAATGGTGGTAGGGTGCATTGTAATGGAGGAAGAACACAACAGATGTCTATGGGTATGTTGTCTGCATGTCGGCTCTACTATTATTGGAAATGCACTCAGCTGACAGACAGACAGATAGACGTTGAGGTTCAGTGTATGGAGAGAATAAATTATATATATATATATATATATAAAAATAACATTTATAATGGAAACCTTTTGTAATGTTATTCATCTTTACTGTCACTTTTGAATAATTTAATGCCTCCTTGCTGTGCTAAATGTGAGATTCAAGCTTGAATTCCCTAAATATGTCAACACATGCGTTAACCATTAAACCATAGATGCAACATATGTGTGCATGTTTCTCTCTGTTTTCATAGGTACAATTATATTATTAATAATAAGCTCTGCTAACTCTGCTGTTCACATTTAACAGCTTACTGTCAGATCATTAACATCCAGAGTTTTCCAGGTTTTTACTTATTTGGCAATCACTGTATCCCCCCTGTATCTGCATGAAATGGTTTGGTCCTGCCTTAGCGCACTCATCAGTTCAGTGACGGTGTTTAGTTAGTTGCAGACCCAGACAGTCAATCAATGCACGGTGCGCTAGCAGTGTTAATTTCGTTAACGAAGACAACGACGAAAAATATTCATTAATGAAAATTTTTTATGAGCTAAAGATAATATCTGATGACGAAATTATGACGACATTTATGCAGCGTTTTCGTTAACTAGATGAGACTGGACTATAATGTTATTTGAGGACTGTTGGACATTCAAAATGCATCTTATAGGCTATTGTCTTTCAAAATGTGCATCCCTGTCATTGGATTGCGATCGGATAAGGGCCGTTTGTATATCTAGTCAGTATAACAGCCTCAGTGGATGAATAGCAGTGGTGTCAAAAGTATTTTACTTATTTGGAAAACACATTTACAGTTCTTGCAGGCAGGGGACAGTCCCCACTTTGGCTGATCTGATCCCTGTATAATTCATACACAATCTCTATGGTTGTCAAACTCAAACTGTCGTGGGAAGCTCTCATTGAATTATCAATGTGAGTAACGTAACCCTCTTTTCCTCCTGATCATGAAAGCATAAAGGGCTCCAGTTCAAGATAAATAATTTCTTACTGACGAATCATAAATAAGGCGTAGTGGTGATGTAATAGAGGATTCTCTATGAGGGGGTGATTCTTTTTATCTCTTGTACTTGGTGGGAGGTGTGCATCTGTACAGTAATCCAAAAAAATCCAAAAAAACTGACTAGTGTCCCTCTTGAGGTATTATGCATTTCTAAACCGTCCTTGGGTAAATAGGCATGAGAAAGTTGCATTGCTAGAATCTTTTGAGGAATAATGCATGACAAAGTTGAAGTATCTTGTTCTGCACCACGTTCACAGCAAGTTTTTTACCTCGTAGCCATGGGCGCCATATAGGGGGGAAAAGTTAGGACAATTCCAAGGGCCCCTGGCTGACAGGGGGCCCAACAAATATGTAAAAACTAATTTAAATTTTTTATTATATTATACACTAAATAAGCCATCATAATTTAGTATATTTCAAATAATAATAAAATGAATGATGTCTTTGATTTTACTTTTTGGCAATAAAAGTTCAATATCACCACTGACCAAAAATAAAACATCCATATTGACCGACCACCCCCCTGTATCTGCATGAAATGGTTTGGTCCTGCCTTAGCGCACTCATCAGTTCAGTGACGGTGTTTAGTTAGTTGCAGACCCAGACAGTCAATCAATGCACGGTGCGCTAGCAGTGTTAATTTCGTTAACGAAGACAACGACGAAAAATATTCATTAATGAAAATTTTTTATGAGCTAAAGATAATATCTGATGACGAAATTATGACGACATTTATGCAGCGTTTTCGTTAACTAGATGAGACTGGACTATAATGTTATTTGAGGACTGTTGGACATTCAAAATGCATCTTATAGGCTATTGTCTTTCAAAATGTGCATCCCTGTCATTGGATTGCGATCGGATAAGGGCCGTTTGTATATCTAGTCAGTATAACAGCCTCAGTGGATGAATAGCAGTGGTGTCAAAAGTATTGACATTCATTACTCAAGTAGAAGTATAGATACTAGGGTTTAAAAGACTTTTGTAGAAGTTGAAGTATCAACTCAAGCTTTTTATTCAAGTAAAAGTGTAAAAGTACTCGTTTAAAAAACTACTTAAAGTATAAAATTAAAAGTAATGTAAGGAAAAAAATGCCATTAAGAACAAAAGCTTAGGCCACACAACAGGGGCTTATTGTGCGCGATCCCCACCTCCTCAAAAATCATTTTTCTAAACGCCATAGGCCATAATGACTGTAATGTTATATTAAAATGTTCATGTTGAAAAATTTGGGATACACTAGGCTACCTGTTTCAGCCGCATATATGCCCATTGAAAATGAATGCACTTTAGTACAATGCAAATACATTAAAGAACTAGAGATATGATGACTAGTTGCCTAGGGTGACCATATGAGCCATTTTCCCAGGACGCGTCCTTTCCAGAATTTCTATATTGCCTAAAACATCCAAAGTAGTTTGACCAATAACATGCAGGTATGTTACATAATCAACCAATCGTGGCGTGTGATAAGGTGAGATCTACAGAGAAGGTTCAAGGCAGTGCAAATACACGTACATGTTAGGTGTTTGTTTGTTCATTCAACTTGAAGCGTCGCTGCGCACCAATCATTGTATGACACCAAAGTGCCAAGAGAGTGATTTGAATGCATAAGGAGCCATGCTCTGCTCTCTATAGCTCTTATGAATGCCATACAATGATCGATCTGCAAAGCACAAACAGCCAAAATCTGGATATCTTAGGCAATATAAAAATCCTGACAAGGACGTGTTCTAGGAAAATGGCTCATATGGTCACCCTATAGTTGCCTATAAGTATTGTTATGGTGCAAAAAGTCAAACTTCAGAGGCATGTCATCAATAAGCTTTAATGGAATGTAAATGTACATCCAAGCTTAGCTACAGGAATCTGCGAGGGCAATGGACAAGAATACTGGTGCAGGCTAAGAAACAATTACACTTGTATGGTTGTCTATATACAATAAACATTATAGTGCTGTCAAAATGAATGATTAATCCAAGTGATTAATCAAAAACTAAAAATGAAAAATAACTCATAATCCTGATACCTTCTTGATTGATAGCTTCCTGTATTCGCTACATACGTCTGCTATGTCCTGTGTGGGGGGTTACGAGTTACAAAGTTGGTATAGCCTAGTTATCACAACATTGTCAATTGCGTCGTCAATCGCAAATGATAATTTATTAAAACGTCTCGCTATCGAACTACCTACAGTAGCTTAATTTGTGGAGGACGAAGAGAAAGCACCTATTTGGTAAATGAGCCAGTGAGAAATAATAACTTTTAAGTAGGGTCCAGTGCCTTTTCGATACTTTTAAAATAGTACTGGTGCATAAACGGTGCCTGAACCTATACTTAAAAAAAAAGAGCCACAAAAAAACTATGGATAACATTAAAGAACATTACAAATATTTAAAATAAATCCATAGCTTTCACCTTAGATGCTCTCATTTCCCAAGTTGTGCTTCCCTTACTCTAAGGCTAATAAATGTATTTCACAATCTGGGTCATTATTTAATACAAAACCGCACATAGTGTTTCTACTGTTTCCCTGTCACTCACTCTGATATTTAGTTAAGATGAGTGCTGTCTGTCACTGTCTTTAATCAGTCCTGTGAATTACTGTATGCTCATTCTTTATAAAGTAGCAACAGTGTCGTTTGTAAAGTACAGTACTGTGCAAAAGTCTTAGGCACATTAGTATTTTCACCCCAAAAAAGGGTTTTAAACCAGTTATTTATATCTTTTGCTGTAGTGTGTCAGTAGGAAATATCAGTTTGCCATTCATTTTAATAATAATCTAGTGCAATTTTGAATGCACAAGCAGTCTGACAACGGCGAAATGAATGTTTGGAAATGTATACTGATATTTTATACTGACACACTACAGCAAAATATATAAAAAACTGGCCGAACACCATTCTTTTAAGTGTAAATACTAACGTGCCTAAGACTTTTGCACAGTAGCTGTTGTATGTATAAAGTACGTATGATTAAATTAGGTATATTTAAATAAGTGTAATTAAAGTATGTGTTCGTTCATATGTGTTAAGGGCTAGATTTTTGCTGGAGGAAACAGCTGTTTAGTGATGAGCGGTGAACAGCAAAAACTTTACAGTAGATGGGAAACCGACTGCTACCTCGTGACCTTTTGTAAACTGTATTTATGACAAAGAACTGCACAAATATAGATATTCTAACAATCTATCGATAAACACATACCTTGTGTCCTCTGTTTGTGTTTAAGTGCGCTTGAGACGCTCCGCCGCGGTCTGCGGATTGAAGAGCGTGCTGAAAGACGGGAGGAGACCGGTCTGACGCCAGTTTCATATGAAACTTAACTGAGGCGATCGCAAATTTGAGTATAGTTTATGGAGCTAAATGCTACAGCCCCGCTAAAAAAGCCTAGCGATGCCCGTGCTTCTTGTGTACATTTCGGAGAACCAGGACAAACATTTCAATCAATCCCTCAGGCATTTAAAAGGCACCGAAATATGCTTCCTCTAATTCGGTTCGGTGCATACCGGTTCCATACCCAACCCTACTTTTAAGAAATATATTTTATGATAAACGAACCCAAAACTGGCTATGTCCTTGCTCGAGTGTGATGTGATTTGTGCCATATGCAGGTGCGATGGATCGCGTACAAACCAATAGGGTGTCGGAATGGTATATGTTTATATTTCTCATCCAACCACAATCAAATTCACTCCATCCGGATGGCGCGATTTATCTGGATAGGTTTTTTTTTTTAAATGATGACGAGCCGGAATGAAAACAAGCCGAAATGAAATAGCAGTAATGAAGCTATTTTTAAAATGTAAGGAGTAGAAAGTACAGATACTTGCGTGAAAATGTAAGGAGTAGAAGTAAAAAGTCGGCTGAAAAATATTTACTCAAGTAAAGTATAGATACACCAAATTTCTACTTAAATAATGTAACGAAGTATTTGTACTTCGTTACTTGACACCTCTGATGAATAGACTAATAAAACGCGATCTGAAACAATGGGCTCAGCATCCGAAGGGGCAGGGATGAGATTTCCCGGGAGTCACAATTCGTTGTCGATTAACTGTAAAGTTAGTGAAGCCGGAATCAGGCTGATAGAAGTGCTCTCTCTCGCGCACGCACCACTTCCTCAGTTCTCACATACAGCGCGCGATCAGTTCTCAGCGCTCAAATACACACACAGCAGTCCAGAGCATACTAGAGTATCTCTCGTAAATACAGTAGGTTATGGATTAAGTGAACGTGAACAGGTGTGTGAAAACTGAACGTGTGTCAGTATTTCATGCATGCCTTCCGTCTTAAAAGTAGGGGTGGGTGGATCGATCTAAATATCGATAGTATCAATGCCAACACTGGTATTGGTATCGGATCGATACAATTGTAATTGAATCAATATTTTAATTTAAATATCTCTCATCTACGTTCATTATACTTTGCTCTTGTCTTCTACCTCTACAATCCTGAACAAACGCTGCTTTCACATCCTGGCCCACTTTGCTACTCCTCCCCCTCCTGCTGCTCTGCTGTGATTCGTTGTTGTGTCGTCACGTGACTCACTGACACAACGCGCCGAGGAGCAGCGAACAGTGTGAGCGAAGGAAGTGCGAAGGAAGTGTGAGGAATGTAATTGCACAGGTATATTTGTTCTTTGTTTGTTCTTCAGTAATAATTGTGTGCACTTTACTTCATTTGCTTTTAAATCCAGAAAAAAGGGAGAGATTTTTTTTTATTCTTTATTTTTTTATTTTATTTTAAAAGGCTATAAAGAATTCATTCTACAGTGCCTAATAACTAATAATTTTGTGGACTTCAATACATTAATAAAAAATATTGCCTAAATAATTTATCATTCATTCACCCCAGAAATAATGACATAGACCTACTGCACTCCCCTAAACACATTTTTTTTTTTTTTTAAGTAAAAAGGATCGTATTGGTATTGGTATCGGCAATATTGACCCTATATTTATTTGGTATCGGATCGATACCAAATTTTGCAGTATCGCCCCCCACTACTTAAAAGGACAGCATTCCAAATTAAATACCTGTCATTAATTTTTAACCAACAAAAGACGTTAAATAAATGTATAAGTTAAGTAAAACCTACAGTATCTGAAAAATGAGTTTAATTTTGCTCCTTTTTCACTTCTGTTAAATGGATAGTTCACCCAAAAATGAAAATTATTTATTCAAGATTTTCCAAATGTATTCCTTGATTCAAATTTCTAATAAACTTAATTGATTTGGTCTAAAGAGAGAAGAATTAATGATTATTTTAATTTGAAAACTACATATAAATTAGCTACCACTGTGTTAATGACTTAGCGTCATTCCACGGACTACAGGGAGGCATAAGTGCCTTTCACCCTGTTACAACTTGATGATCCATTGAAACTATTTTGGAAATATTATTTTAAGATAAGAAATGTTACATAGTGTTGCTTTAAGGACATTTTATGGTGGCTTTTAATCTTGCATCAAATAGTGAACTGCATACTGTATGCAGACTTGCATTTACAAATCACCAGCAGTAAATATTGTGCTAGCACTAGAATTGAACTACAGCAAGACAGTTGTAAGCCTTTGATTAGAGTTATGTAAAACTTTTGATGGGACAGTTAGATCCTAGAGATGTGGTGACAACAGCTGCGCAGAGGAGGCCCAATTAGATTTTTTTGTCATGGGGCCCAAAATTCCTGGCAGCGCCCCTGCTCGTAGCCAAACATGGAATGAATGTTTTGTATTCAACAGAAACGTTTTGTTATTAAGTCAAATCATAGAATGACACAATGACACTTCAGAGACTGATTTTGTTCATAGCAGCAATGCAAACCAGAAGCTAGCAAAATATTCAGCTTAAAATGTGTTGTTTTTTTGTGTGCAGTTAGCAAAACCAAAAGCAATCACTTTTTTTTCAGTAGCATAACAGTAGGTCAGCCATGTTTAAAATAGTGTAGCTGACCAGTAATAAACATATTTTTTTATTTTATTTTTTTACTGAGAGCTATTACATATGTCAACAAAATGGTACAGCATATTTATGCTTGTTCTTAAATAGCTTTTACATGGTTAGCAATTTTTTGTTAGTACTTTAGCAGCATTTACTGATGTTTAAGTACTTTAAATGAGTATTGTTTTATTATAGTAAAGTGTAATAACCATGATTCTTTGGAATATTGATAGTTAGCAAAATCGTGGTTAATTTGTGGTTATCATGGTTTAACTATGTTAGCAGGTTTTTTGTTTTTTTTTGGGGGGGGGGGGGGTAAAACAATGGCTAATTATGAAAAAAATAAAAAAAATACCTGTACTTGATTATAATATAATATTAATTAAATTAAAGGCCACTTAAGTGTTCTTCATCATCTTTCATGAATGCTTCTCAACACATGTGCACTTTGTGAATGCTTTTAAAACATGCACTTTGTATCAGTAGAAATGACAAATGCATTCAGCAGTACATTTCAAGCTTTTTTAAAGACAATTATGAAGGATCTAAAAGTAATTAAGTACAAAATTAGAAATTACTTACAAAGATGTACTTAAGTCCTACTTAAGTGGAAAAAAAGCAGTTTTAAGTTCATAAAAATTATATTTAATATACATTTAAACTGTAATAGACTTTCATATTGCTACTTTCAATTTATCAAAGTATCCAAAACAAATCAGTTCGCTCTTAAGTACAGTGTTTTAAATTGTATTGTTTATCTAATATTAATAATAATAATAATAATGATAAAAAATGAAAAAAATAAATAAAATAAGGGTTCAAAGGTTACTTCTTTTACACAAGAATAGCTTGTGAAGCAAAAGTTTTATCTAACTTGGTTTAGCTAGTTTTAAGGTTAACTACAAGAATTTGTTTGTAGCTTAGGGAACTACACTTTAAAAGTATAGCTTAGATTAGCTAGAGTTTTCATCTAGTTAGCCAACAATTTTTGCCATTTCAAATGTTTATACAGTTACAGCTAAATTTTTAAAATACATTAAATACCTTAAAATTAGCAAATATAACACTCCTTTTCAATGTTAAACTCTTTAATATGAGCATTAGCTTTGGGAGCTACAGTTTTAATTCAATTCAAGTTTTCAATTCAAGTTTATTTGTATAGCGCTTTTTACAATAATAATCATTACAAAGCAACTTTACAGAAAATTAAGTTTCTACAATATTTAGTAGTAGTCAATAAAGTAATCAATATTTGTTAGTTCTGTTTGTTGATTCAGAGTTAGCATCATCTGGGGTCCTCTGAGGCGTCAGCATCATCACTTCTCAGGTGTTCTGGATCCAGACTGGAGCTTGTGTAAATCCTAGTTACCACGGGATGTAAATCCCATGGCAAAACATAGAAACAAAAGACACATAATTAGCGTAGATGCTATTCCAACAAAGTAAAATTAATTAGATTAACTCAAGCTAAAGAATAAGAATGCGATACAACTGCAGTCACAATTTAAGAGATACATTATTCGAATGCTTGGCGTAAGAGATGCGTTTTTAATCTAGATTTAAACAGCGAGAGTGTGTCTGAACCCCGAACATTATCAGGAAGGCTATTCCAGAGTTTGGGAGCCAAATGTGAAAAAGCTCTACCTCCTTAAAATAGCTTAAAATTGGTAAGGCAATTGTTTCACTGTACTTAAACAGATTAACACAAAGAATGATAACTACAGAGGTTTATTAATCATTCATATCCTAGTAGTCTAGTGAAGTCACATCCATAATGTTAAAGACTCAGAGGAATGATTATGTTGAAAACACTTTCAGAGCAGTTTGTCCAGTTGACCAACAATATATTTGTATACCGCTAATCAGAATCCACCCAACTTTAACAAACTTGAGCATTTGAAGTGTCAGATGACGAAACATTATTGTGCGTTAATGTGCACACTAAATTAGCTGATGTTCTTAACGTGAATGTGCCTTTACAGTTGTAGACTGTAGTTAATTTCTTTTAAAAGTGGATAAGCTTTTATCTTAAGTAGCTACATCAAAATTGTGTGTTTTATGTCAGTGGAAGCAAGTAGCGTTTCAACAAAACGTACTCGGTTACTAAACGTAACCTCGGTTCTCTCTAGAAGAGCGAACGAGTACTGCGTCTTAGCTAACACGCTACGGGAAAAGTCTCTTTTCACGAAATACTGAAGCAAAAAATTATCCTTAATTTTGTATTTTTGTAAAGCGCATTTGCAGCAGTACACAGCCATAGGCGAGACGGCTCGTTCGCTCATTGGCTTGTTCTGCGGCAACTGCACAGCCTATCGAGCGCGGGCTGATGCAACATCAGACCAATAAGGGCGCTTCGCGCCCTTCTTGTCACTTCCCGCCGAAACGGGTGTGGCCCAACCTATAAAAGGAGCTCGAAAAGGCTGACTCACCTGATTTATTTCATCGCCGAAGCGAACCAGAGTGAATCGTGCGCACGGCAGAGAACGCAGTACTCGTTCGCTCTTCTAGAGAGAACCGAGGTTACGTTTAGTAACCGAGTACGTTCTCTTACGAGAGCTCTCTCGTACTGCGTCTTAGCTAAGACGCTACGGGAACCCAATGTAAAACGCCGTGCGCGCAGGGATCACACACCAATAAACCTGAAGCAACGCCCAGGATTTACAGTGCACAGTCACCTGAGGGACTCACAGAGAGTCCAGGACAGAAAAGGGAAAAAGCCCTCCGTCCCATATCTAGCAGCATCCGTAGATGCGGCAATATGACGTCACACAGCCGAGGCAAGGCCTGACCAATGTGGCAATGCGGGTCTTACGCAATACTGCCCATATAACAGTCGGCAGCGCATAGCGCTCGTGAACTCAGAATTCCCCTCAGGGCCCTGATTCGCCTATACCGACAGCAGCCTTGCTTGCAAGGTGGGAACCTCCAGGTTATAGAACCTGATAAATGTAGACGGCGAGGCCCAACCTGCCGCCATACATATATCCTGCAAGGAGATCCCAGTAGACCACGCCCACGACGAGGCGATGCCTCTTGTGGAGTGTGCTCTGACGCCCAACGGGCACTGAAGGCCCCTGGAAGCGTAAGCTAACGCTATGGCGTCAACTATCCATCTGGATAGAGTCTGTCTCGAAACAGCCATTCCCTTGGAACGCCCACCGAACGAGACAAATAGCTGCTCCGTCTGCCGAAAGGCAGCAGAGCGAGACACATAAGCTCTTAAAACCCTGACAGGGCAAAGAAGACTCGAGTCTCCATCCTCCCCTGACACCGGCAGGGCAGACAGGGCAATAACCTGAGCCCGAAACGGTGTGTTGAGGGATTTCGGCACATAACCGTGCCTAGGTTTGAGTATGACTCTTGAGTCATTGGGCCCAAACTCCAAGCACGACTGGCTCACCGAGAGCGCGTGCAAATCACCCACACGCTTCACAGAAGCGAGAGCCAACAAGAATACTGTCTTGAACGACAGATGCTGAAGGCTAATCGATTGGATAGGCTTGAAAGGGGGACCTTTCAAGGCCTCCAAAACCGCCGCGAGGTCCCACATAGGGACTGACGGAGGTCTGGGAGGATTCAGCCTCCTAGCTCCTCTGAGGAACCGGATGACTAAATCATTCCTTCCTATTGACTGACCGGACGCCGTTTCAGAAAACGCCGCGATGGCAGCCACATAAACTTTGAGCGTGGATGGGGCTCTGCCCTTATCCAACAGCTCCTGAAGGAAGGAGAGGACCTCCGTCACCTCACAACTAAGGGGTGAATAACCTCGAGCTGTGCACCAGCTGGAGAACACCGACCACTTCGAGGCATACAGACGTCGTGTCGACGGAGCTCTAGCCTGAGTGATGGTATTTAGCACTCCCACTGCGAGATCAGCGGGTAACCATTGAGTGCCCATACATAGAGGGACCACAACTCCGGTTGAGGGTGCCAAATCGAGCCCCTGGCCTGCGAGAGGAGGTCTCTCCTCAACGGTACCGGCCACGGGGCGACATCTGCTAACTGCATCAAATCTGGGAACCATGGTTGGTTCTTCCAAAGAGGTGCTACAAGCAGTATTGAACATCTCGTTTCTCTCACCCGTTCTATCACCTGCGGAAGGAGGGAGACGGGAGGGAACGCATAAAGCGGGCAGCACGGCCATCTCCGTGACAGCGCGCTTTCGTTCTTGGAAAAGAACGCGGGGCAGTGAGCGTTTTCGTGGGACACAAAGAGGTCCACCTCCGCCATGCCAAATCTCTCCCACAACAGCCGGACTGTTTGCGGGTGTAGAGACCATTCGCCCGTAGGAACATTGCCTCTGGACAGCTTGTCTGGACCCAGATTCTGCAGTCCAGGCACATGCACTGCTCTCAGCGAGCGCACGTTGCGCTGAGCCCAAATCAGGAGGCGTTCCGTCAGCCTGCACAGGTTTCGGTACCCGAGACCGACCTGGCGATTTATGTAGGACACCACGGACATGTTGTCCGAACGGACTATGACGTGGTGATCCTTGATATGGGGACAAAAGCGCGTCAGCGCGTTCTCCACTGCCAGCATTTCCAGGCAGTTGATATGATGGAGCTTCTCCCGTTCTGACCATAGGCCAAAGGACGGTCTGCCTTCGAGCAGCGCTCCCCATCCCGAAGTGGAGGCGTCCGTCGACACCATTTTCACACTCGGGGAAGTCCCCAGGCTTACACCTGATCGGTACCAGCCGTTCGCTGTCCAAGGTGCTAGAGCCGCAACACAGCTCTGATCGACTTTGAAATGCAGCCGGCCAGACGCCCACGCTCTGCGCGGCACCCGAGCCTTCAGCCAGAACTGCAGGGGGCGCATGTGGAGCAGGCCCAGCCGCAGAACCGGAGATGCTGAGGCCATGAAACCCAGCATCTTTTGACAGTGTTTGAGCGCCACAGTCGCGCCACAGCGGAAAGAACTCGCTGCACGCTGAATGCCCATCGCGCGCTGTGGTGACAGCCGCGCCGTCATGGAACACGAGTTCAGAACTATACCCAGAAACAGGATCGTCTGACTGGGGTTCAGCGAACTCTTCACCCAATTGACACTGAGGCCGAGCTTCTCGAGGTGATCGAGTAAAACGGCTCTGTGGTCCATGAGCTCCGCTCATGATCGGGCCAGAACCAGCCAGTCGTCCAAATAATTCAGCACTCATGTGCCTCTGAGTCTAAGAGGAGCGAGCGCTGCATCCATGCACCTCGTAAACGTACGAGGAGCTACGGACAAGCCGAATGGCAGGACTGCAAACTGGTATGCCTGGCCCTCGAAGGCGAATCTCAAATATCGCCTGTGGTTTGACGCTATCTGTATTTGAAAATACGCGTCCTTCAGATCTATTGACATGAACCAGTCCCCTCTGCGAATCTGCGCGAGGAGCTTCCTGGTCGTGAGCATTTTGAAACTGCGTTTCATCAATGCCTGTTCAGCTGTCTTAGATCCAGTATGGGCCGGAGACCCCCGTCTCTCTTGGGCACCAGAAAGTATCTGCTGTACAGCCCCCCCTCGCTTTGAGACACAGGCTCTACAGCCCCTTCGCTCAACAGTTTTGATATTTCGGCCCAAAGTATGTGTGCTACTTCTGTTTTGACCGTAGTTTCGACGCGCGCTGAAAAGCACGGTGGGCATCGAGAAAACTGTAGCGAGTAGCCTCTCTTTATAATGCCTAGCACCCAATCCAAAACCCCTGGAAGCACTGACCATGCATCTGCATGAATGGCTAAGGGCTGGATGCGAAACGCGCTCTGTTGACTGGGCAACGGCGGCGCTCGAGTGTGCTGCGCATCTGAGGCGGGCAGCGCGCTGATCACAGCGGGCAGATCGCTCTTCCTCGACCCCGTTCCGGCGCTTAACCGACTGGAGGGAGGCTGAGCGGGTCCCGTGGGACTCGATATATCTGCGAGTAACCGTGGGCTGCATGTGTGCACTTTTACCACTTTCAACTCGCTGTCTGCCTGTGCAGAATGTACGTGCACGGGCCTCGTTTTTACAGAAGCCCCGCGCCGTATGTGATAGTGTATGTGGGCACTGGGAAGTGGGCACGTTTACTATGCGGCGCGCTCGACCGATCTGTGTCGATCTTATGTGCGCTAGCCCTGTGTGCAGGGCTGTGCTTACATGTGGAGATGGGCACTGGGTAGTGGGCATCGTCACTGCATTTATAGCACCATCGGCCGTGGCCGGACGAGCATGCACGGGTTTCGTTTTTACAGAAACCACATGACGCGTGTGACATAGTAATTGTGGGCACTGAGGGGTGGGCACGTTTACTATGCAGTGTGCGCGACCGACTTGAGTCGACATTATGGGCGCAGGCCCTGTGTGCAGGGCTGTGCTTACATGTGGAGATGGGCACTGAGGAGTGGGCATCGTCACTACATTTATAGCACCATCGGCCATGGCCGGACGAACGTGCACGGGTTTCGTTTTTACAGAAACCACATGACGCGTGTGACATAGTGATTGTGGGCACTGAGGAGTGGGCACGTCTACTATGTAGTGCGCGTGATCGACTTGAGTCGCTTTTATAGGCGCGAGCCCTGTGTGAAGGGCTGTGCTTATATGCGGAGATGGGCACTGAGCAGTGGGCATCGTCACTACATTTATAGCACCTTCGGCCGTGGCCGGGACACCAGGAATTACACCTTTTTCTGGAAATATCTGGGTAGCCGTGATAACGGTTTTCGTGTGCAGGCAAGCGGGCAACCGTACAGGCTTGCGCATTGCAAACAACGCTGAAACAGTCACAATCTCTGGAAACTGAAACAGCGGCGCGCTTAGGTGAGAGCCCGGCCGCAGCGGAACTCGTACACCGGCGCTTCGATGAAGCAGCCATCGTGTGTAGTGCCGATGCAGCGTCATGCAGCATGCGTAGATGGCTTTCCCAGGATGGCTTCGGGGCTCCCGGCCTCACCGTAATCCTCTGCCGCGGTCCCCGCGGCGCGGGGCGATGGCCAGTAGAGCGAGAACGGGGGTCTCGAGCTGCGTTGCTGAAGCTGTTGTGATAACGGCTTTTGTGTGCAGGCAAGCGGGCAACTGTGCAGGCTTGCGCATTGCAGAAAACGCTGAGACAGTCACAATTCCTGGAACTGAAACAGCGGTGCGCTTGGGTGAGAGCTCGGCCACAGCGGAACTCGTACACCTGCGCTTCGATGAAGCAGCCATCGTTAGTAGTGCCGACGCAGCGTCACACAGGAGGCTTTAGATGGCAACACCTCTTTTGCCGCCGTCCAGCAGAGGGCGGACAAAGGTGCGTCGCTATCGCCTGTTCCACCGGCGGAAGTGAGTGGTAGTTCCTGTTTTTAGCATCATCAGTGTGGAGAATGCTAGTGAGACAGACGAACGAGTTCGTGCTGAATATGGAGCGTTCCAAGCCTTCGCCACCTCTTCGTGAAGCTCAGGAAGAAATGAGGCGGGCTTTGAGAAGTACGCTCATCCGAAAGGGAAATACCATCCAGCCGGGAACGAGAGGGGGGGGGCGCTGGTGCAAACCACTCGCGGCCGAGACTCATCGCGGCCAACACGAGCCTTCGCCCCGGCTCCTTCTCGATGTCAGCTCGTCTGCTGGGCTTCTGAGCAGAAGGCGCGAGATCCTCGGAGCTCGCCCAGCCCTCACTGCCCGAAGCTAGCAGAGAGCGCGTGTCCTCTTCCCCCGACGCGGCCCTGAGATCGACTTCCTCGGACGACGCGCCGGCAAACAGCGGGCGCTGCCCACCGGGAAGCGATGCAGGGGGGGCCGGTGAAGCAGGGCGAACCGGCGAGCTCGGTTGAGCTGAAGACGGTTCCAGAATCCGCTGGAAGCGATGCTTTTACGGCGCCTCAGCGCAGCGGAGAATGCAGGCTCAGAGAAAAAGGCCAGGCGAGTCCTCAGAGTCACCATGGCAACAGCTCGCAGTGGGGGCATCCGCCGTCAGCGAGCGAGCGCTGCATGATCTTCACCCAGGCAGGAGACACAGATGACGTACCGGTCTCCCTCGCTGAGTGGGGTTCTGACGAGCCGCAGGAAGGCATCTTAAAAAAGACGCGAGCTCTTTTACGAGTGTGTGTCGCAGGGCGAACACACACACACACATAAAGAACAGCTTGTATATAACAGGATTGAAAGGATATAGGCGCCGGATAGCGCAGCAGGAACGGCAATGGAAGGCGGCGATGCCAGCAGCTTCAGAATGGCTCGTCCTGCTGATGTGCTTTCTCAGACGGCGCTTGCTTCCTCCGTGATCCAGCGATGCGTGAGCTTCGCTGAAGAGATGAAAAATCAGGTGAGTCAGCCTTTTCGAGCTCCTTTTATAGGTTGGGCCACACCCGTTTCGGCGGGAAGTGGCAAGAAGGGCGCGAAGCGCCCTTATTGGTCTGATTTTGCATCAGCCCGCGCTCGATAGGCTGTGCAGTTGCCGCAGAACAAGCCAATGAGCGAACGAGCCGTCTCGCCTATGGCTGTGTACTGCTGCAAATGCGCTTTACAAAAATACAAAATTAAGGATAATTTTTTGCTTCAGTATTTCGTGAAAAGAGACTTTTCCCGTAGCGTCTTAGCTAAGACGCAGTACGAGAGAGCTCTCGTAAGAGAACAAGGTTGATCTTATTATAATCCACTAAAGAAACCATAATAATACTGGTAATGAGAAACCATTTATGGTTTTAACTATGGTCTTACTTCAGTTAAAATAGAATTATTGAGAACTATGGCCAAGACAGGTGCATTGTGGAAAGTAGCTGAATAATAATATCAAAAAGGAAACAAAGCAACTTTTTATTTTGCACATCAAATGCTAACCCCGTGAGGATGGTGTTATCTCATTCTGAATAGGGAAATGGAGCGCATGCTGGAGGGGAACTGCGAAGGAGGCTAACTAGCACTCAGCGTGGGCCATACTATGACAAGAGAGAGAAGGATGAGAAGAAAGAGAGTCGGAGATGAGGGGTATATAGGCTCAGCTGGAGAGAGAAGAACAAAGTGATGGGTTAGGTCGTCTCTCATGGATTTTGCTGAGACTCAAATCTGCATGAAGGTGGCAGGCAGCCCGTGTGTTTTTATCCTCAGCTTTCATTAACCGTGGTATTACCTGGTATGGACCATACTTCCCAAGTCCACCTCATGCTAGCATATGTGCAGGTGCTTTAGTCGCCATAAGGCAGTATGTTGGGAAGCACTTCCTGTGTCTCTCTCAGTGTGTTTGTGTCATGTTTTTGAAGAGTTTTGAGGTTTCTATGTTTGTTTTTTGTAGAATTTTATGTTAGAGATGAAATGAGGAAAGAGAGATGGCCACTTCTAAGATTTTTTTAAATGTTGAGCACCGAGGCTGCATTTATTTGATCAAAAATACACTAAAAACAGTAATATTGAGAAATATCATTACAATTGTTATATTAATGGTTCAATTTTGAATTTTGGTATATTAATATTATTGTAAAGTGGGGAAATCCCAGACATTTTCTATTATTGGATTTTTTTCTGAAATGTTCCTCCTTTAAAAATAAATAAATCATTGTGAAAATTGTTAGTGCAATTTGATGCATTAATTTTCATGTTAGTTCCACTTCCAGACATTATCGACTATGATCTATCTATCTATCTATCTATCTATCAAATTGTTTATCATTAAAATATTCTTGAAAAAGGCTATAGTGTATAATTATATGCAAATTACACAAGGCAATACAACAGGGTTCTCATAGTTAACTAAATTATAAGTGCTCATATAAGTATGTAAGTGCATTGTTATTGTCTAATGTCATACTGTATATATCATTATTATTATCAGTCATGACAGCTCTGCTGCATATTTTTACGGAAACCTACATTTTCAGGATTCTTTGATGAATAAAAGTAAGATTTATTTGAAATGGAAACCTTTTGTAATGTTATACATCTTTACTGTCACTTTTGATTAATTTAATGCCTCCTTGCTGTGCTAAATGTGAGATTCAAACTTTAATTTCTAAATATGTCAACACATGCGCTAACCATTAAACCATAGATTCAACATATGTTTGCATGTTTTTCTCTGTTTTTATTTTTATCTGTAGGTACAATTCTATTATTAGTAATATGATTTGCTAACTCTGTTGTTCACATTTAACAGCTAACCGTCAGATCATTCACATCCAGAAGGTTTACAGGTTTTTCCTTTGTTTTATTTTTTTTGTTTTTGGTGATGAAAGCACATTTACAGCTCTTGCAGGCAGGGGACAGTCCCCACTTTGGCTGTTCTGATCCCTGTATAATTCATACACAATCTCTATGGTTGTCAAACTCCAACTCTCATGGGAAGCTCTCATTGAATCATCAATGTGAGTAATGTAACCCTCTTTCCTCCTGATCATGGAAGCATAAAGGCCTCCAGTTCAAGATCAAAAAATTCTCACCGACGATGAGACGAATCACAAATAAAACGTAGTGGTGATGTAATAGATGATTCTCTACGAGGGGGCGATGCAGTGGCGGAGCATTAGTAATGCAGGGTATGCAGGTGCATATGGGCCCGGGCAGTTTGGGGGCCCGCGGAGCCCAGAGGAACTTTTCGTTAAAACAAGGGAAAGAATAGAGCCTTGAACGGGCAGTACATCTTCTGACAGCTTATCACAATTCTTGCCTCGAGTTCGACTGGATACCCTTGTCTTTTGTTCCCCATACACAAGTGCTGCTGCAGCCATTACAATATTTCAGGTTTGTTTTTTAATAGCAGTGTTCATATTTCTTTTAATTTCTTTATTAAGTTAATTTAGAAATATGTTTGGAACATTCTATGTTTGTTTTCTGAGACAACGCTCGGTCAGTCAATAGGAAGGAATGACTTGGTCATCCGCTTCCTTAGAGGAGCTAGGAGGCTGAATCCTCCCAGACCTCCGTCAGTCCCTGTATGGGACCTCTCGACGGTTTTGGAGGCCATGAAGGGTTCTCCTTTCGAGCCTATCCAAACGATTAGCCTCAAATGTCTGTCATTCAAGACAGTGTTCTTGTTGGCTCTCGCTTCACGACCAAGCGGGCAGCAGCAGGAAGCGCTATGAGCATATGTTTGATCAATTTATCCTTCTTCTCAAATCAACACAACTTGCCTAAAATAAAATGTATGGATAAAAAAAAAAAAAAAAAAAAAACACTCCGTGCTTTTCACCAAAAAAAAAAAATTAACCTAAATAAATGTGCACTATTAGGTGCATATCTGATCATTTGGAAGAGAATGGAAGCTGAAGCATGCTTTGCTGGACATGGAGGCGCCAGCGCAATCTCTCTCTCTCGCTCTCTTCTCTTAATAACAGTGGTAACTTAAAAATATGCCGTCATTTTTGTTCATACAGGTAAGAGTAAATACTGAACTGCAAAGGGTCTAGTATTTTTCTTTTTTTTGTGTGCACTCACAATATCAACAAAACGTAAAAAAAAAAAAAAAAATTTACATTCAGTACAAATTGCTTACGGCGGCATTTTAATGCCATGTTTTAAATTTCACCTACTCTCCGCCAAAAAAAAAAAGAAAAAAAGTCTGTGGCATTCTTCGCATTTAACATGAAAAACAGCAATAAACCTTAGACTTATTTATGTTGTGTGTGTGTGTGTGTGTGTTTTTTTTACTATAAATGATTGATTTCATGAGACATTGATTTGTATTAAATTGTTCAGATTTTTTTTTTTTTTATAACATGCATTCAAATATAATTTTTTATTTCTTGCTGCAAATACTAAAGAGGAAAATGTCATTGATTCATATGCCACTACTAGCGTATTATCTCACTACAAATTAAAGAGCGTAAAAACACTTTTATTCTATAGGTATAATTGAAAGTAGGCACTTTGTAGTAACAAAGCACAAAGCTGTGATTATTGGATGGCTTGCGTGCTAAAAATAATGAATGGACTTGAAAACATTATAAATATAATTTCCCAGCATTTATACTGTAAATAAAACAGCCTGTGAAGCATGATCCACGCAGTGTTGGGGGTAACGAGTTACAAAGTAACAGATTAGAGTAACAATATTACTTTTTTGGGTAACGAAGTAAAGTAACGCATTACACATATAATATTGGTAACTACACTACTTTATTAGACTATAGGAGCGCACTTTCCTGTGTTACACATGCCGGGTTTAGGCCTGTGTGGAAAGTTCTGGGCCGGGTTTCCCGAAAAAAGATTGATCTTAGCGCTTTGCACGTAAAGCAATCGCACAGCTGTGCTTCAAGTGCTATGTAGGAGACGCTCTCCGTTTGTCAAGTGCTGAAATGTCATCTTATAGACGGTTTCATCGGGCGCACGCACCTGGCCCTAAGTTAACTTCCGGTCTTTGTTGTGTATATCGGTCTGGCTGCAGTGCCTTCTACAAACGCAGTTAAAAGTTAAGGTGATGAGTAGACTGAACTTCGGCTCAAGTAGTTGTGATGTGGGATGTGTTTCCCATTCATTTATTTATTTTTGGAGACTCGCCACGATTTTAAAACTAAATGATTTCAAAAGGCTTTGTTGAATAAACATGAGCACGTACTGCACGTTTAATAATAATAATAATTCCTTACATTTATACAGAGGTGGGTAGAGTACCCAAAAACTGTACTCAAGTAAAACTAAAAGTACTTCTAGAAATATTTACTCAAGTAAAAGTAAAAGTACTAGTCTTGAATAGTTACTTGAGTAAGAGTAAAAGAGTATCGGATAAAAAATCTACTCAAGTAGTTAGTTACTAGTTACTTTGGGTCATATATACTGAGCCTATTTTTATTTAGATATATAGATAAAAATGTATGTAATGTATGTGTGCGTGTATAAATGTATATATTTCATCAGCCTTTACTCCAATTTATGTAATTTATTATAAAACCTTGTCTGTTTACTTAAGTAACAGATATAGGTGTCATGCCTTAACATTTTTAATACGACTGACTTTATATTAAATGTAAATTTAACATTGAAAGTTAATGTGATATAAATATTGCTACTTTCATTGTTCAGAAAGAGAGCAAATAACATTTACATTATCAAAGATCATTTTCACTGACAGTCTAGATTTCAATCACTCTCAGAAACTCCCATTAAAATCACTGAAACTGTTACCACTGTGAAATCAATATCTTAATTAAAGATTCGTACACACATCTGCACTTTGTTGTTTCTGACGAGTGAATTCGCCAAAAAGATGTATTCAGTCAGTGAGCAAGTGAAGGAAGCACCGGCATTTTAGCGATGACTCATCGGAACACCTCTGATTGGCCAATGCTTTAATAAGCTCAAAAGAATCATGTGTGATTGGTTATAATGCGCAGCGCTGTAACGCGTCTGTCTCTGGCTCAGCGCCAGCAAGCATCACAGATCTGAATTTAGCAGCTGATGATGTTTGTATTAAAATTGGTGTGTTTGTATTAAAATTAATAAAATCTTAATCGGCTATTTTTTGTCTTTTGGAAGCTGCATTCAACTTGACTCCCCTCTGTTATAAGCCACACGTACAACAAACTAATGTCACAGTGGTATCGTGTACTGTAATCGAATGTAGCCCAAGTTATTACCTGTTAAACAGTAGCCAGCAGACGCGGTGTTCATCTAATAAGGATCTCCATCGCTATTAGCAAATAATAGCCTTTGCAGATTTGCTTTCAATTCAGTGCAGTTCCATAGCCCCGTTTTCAACGCTGCCGATGTTAAACGTTACAACTCTGAGTGAACTGCTTCAGACGCTCAGCGCGTGCGGCAGCGCACTGAACGACTCATTCAAACTGATTCATGAACCAATTCACTCGTTTGCCAATTGGTTTGAACAAGCCTTTGAACAGAATTGACTCAAAAGAATGAATCATTCGCGAATGGGCATCGCTCATTGCCCAGAGAAAAGTAGACGGCGCGTTTGGAATAAACTGAAGCATTTATAACATTTATTGTATTAAAATAAAGTAACGAGAGGAGCGTCGCCCACAGTAACGAAGTAAAAGTACAGATTTTTCCCCAAAAATTTACTCAAGTAAGAGTATAAAGTACCCATCTTTAAATATACTCCGAAAAGTATTAGTTACCCCAAAAATTACTCAAGTAAATGTAACGAAGTAAATGTAACTCGTTACTACCCACCTCTGCATTTATATGTTTCAATATCAAAACAAGACACAGGTGTTTTTATATCACTGTATTTCTGAAGGATGACTTGCATGTTATATGCCTGATAAAGCAGCATTTGTGAGCTCAGCGCTGCTTTGTTTACAGCTGTTACTGGGGAAACCTCTATTTCTCGCGCTTTAAAGTATCTCCTGCTTAACATTTCTTCCATGTTTTATTTTTAATAGTAAATCCCCTTTGTTTACCAAAAAATAAAGTTTGCTTAATTTTCAATATTTAAAAGAAAATCTAAATGAATGTTTTATGCCTTCATTTGATAACCAGAAAAATGTAAATACACAACAGAATTTCTGAGGGGAAAAAATCATTTCATAAGGCTATTTAAGAAAAAATTAATAAATTAAGTTGTTTTTATGCATTTAAATAATTACACATGCTAAAAAATCAAACATATGGTGAAGAAAAAATAAAACATTCCATAGGGCCCTAAACATGTAATTTTTTTGCTGTGAAAACGTATAAGTGTTATGATTTAAATTAATTAGACATGCTTTTTGATTAATACAATTAAATTTAACAATTAACAAGGAGTTGAGAAAAAATTTAATCAGAAAAAAAATCCAGAAAAGAATCCAGAAAAATTCAAACGGAAAACGGAATTTGGAATGCAGTAACTAGTAAAGTAATCTCATTACAATTTACAGAAGTAACTAGTAACTAATTACATTTTTTGAGTAACTACCCCAACACTGGATCCATGTAATGTTAATTACTTCAGAAAAATAAACAATAGGGCCTAGGTAAAGTTAACGAGCAGGGTTGTGTTTATCAAAAGCTTTGTAAGCCTAAGAAGTTTAATAGTAATAGTAAATCCCTAAGTGCATCGTAAGGATTTGGCTCTTACCTCATGTCTCTGCCTTGACCTTGACAATATTATTATGTAAAGTAGAATATTATACGTACAAATATAAAAGTTATTAAATCAGAGTTGTCTGGAATGCAACATTAGGTTAACATTTCAATAAACAAGCGAGTACTACTATTAAAAACCATTCTAAGGACATTTCTCACATTTCTGGTATTTCAGCAATGGAAGTCGTCATACTTGGGTAAACTTGAAGAGCAGTGAATGGGAGAATACCACAAATATATTTTTTGCATTCCCATGTTCTCAAATAGAAAACGAAAAATGCAACTATTGTTTTATCACGACTTTCAATAAAAGAAAAAAAAATTGAGAGAGACTAATAGCGGCAATCAGGAGAGAGAACAATGTAAAATTTAACGTCCTTCCTATAGACGCTGCAAGAAACACCCTCGCAATAGCGTTAAGGTTTTTTTTTTGGTGTCACAAAAATGAGTCAAAAATGTGTTTTTACAAATGTGTCATTTGTTCATACAGCAGTACTTTTAAATTAAAAAAGTGCACAATACAATACTTTTAAATTCATTATTGGATTTTGTGCATAATGCAGTTAATCGATTAATTGCAGAGAATCAAGTGATTTAATCACTATTAAATAATTAACTGCCCAGCACAGTGTGTGTGTGTGTGTGTATATATATATATATATATATATATATACTGTCTCGGTTACGTATGGTAACCCTCGTTCCCTGAAGGAGGGAACGGAGACGCCACGTCGGTGACCGACGAATATGGGATATTGCTTCGATAGACCAATCTACTTCGAGTGTAAACTAAACGAGTCAATGCACATTGGCATGCAATTATTGCATCCATCTGCCGCTGATCACTGCGTGAGTATAAGAATGCAGCAGGTGCAATGCATTCCAGTTTTTCGCTGAGTAGCCGAGCCGAGGACCCGGCAGCTCAGCGGCGGTACAGCAACCATGGCGACGGGACGTGGCGTCTCCGTTCCCTCCTTCAGGGAACGAGGGTTACCATACGTAACCGAGACGTTCCCTTTCAGTCGGTCACTCTCGACGCCACGTCGGTGACCGACGAATATGGGATCCCTATCAAAGCGCCATGGGTGCTGCCCCTTCCAGTGCCCTGTGCGGGCCGCCTGCGCCCCTATTAGGTGTACTGGGGCTCAGAACAAGTAGCTCCACTCACCGTTGTCAAAGCACTACCTCACTGGGTGAGATTGGATAACACTGGGAAAACGTACCCGTTCCACTTGGACACTCTGGAGCAGTTTAAGCAAGCCGACACTAACCGGGGTCTCTCAGTGCCACTACCCGTTTGAGGTGAGAACACAGGAGGATACCGGCTCTACACAAAGGCTATAGAACCTAGCGAACGTGTTAGGGGTCGCCCAGCCCGCAGCTCTACAAATATCTGTCAGCGAGGCGCCACGAGCCAGCGCCCAGGAGGATCCAACACTTCTAGTTGAGTGAGCTCGCAACCTGAATGGGCAGGGCACATCCTGAGCCTAATAAGCCAGGGTTATGGCATCCACAATCCAGTGGGCCATCCTCTGCTTAAAGACGGCACTCCCTTTTTGCCGGCCTCCGTAACATACAAAGAGCTGGTCTGAGGTCCTGAAGCTTTGTGTCCGGTCTACGTAGCACCTTAATGCTCGGACGGGACAAAGCAAAGCCAGGGCTGGGTCTGCCTCCTCCAGGGGCAGCACTTGCAGGTTCACAACTTGGTCTTTGAAGGGTGTAGTGGGAGCCTTGGGCACGTAGCCAGACCGGGGCCTCAGGATTACCTGGGAGTCAACCGGCCCGAACTCTAGGCACGAATCGTCGACCGAAAATGCATGCAGGTCCCCTACCCTCTTGATGGAGGCCAGTGCAAGCAGGTGCAGAGTTTTCAATGAAAGAAACTTTAGCTCAACTGAATGCACAGGCTCGAATGGGCCCTGCTGTAGTGATTTAAGCACTAGAGACAGGTCCCAAGAGGGTATACAGGGGGGCCGGGATGGATTTAACCTCCAGGCCCCTCTAAGGAACCTGGCGATGAGGTCATGCTTACCAAAAGACTTCCCATTCACGGGGTCATGGTACAAAGCAATAGCAGCAACCTGGATTTTGAGGGTGGAGGGAGACAGCCTTTGCTCCAGCCCTTGCTGCAGAAAGGACAGCACAACCGCAATCGGGCATCTTCGGGGGTCTTCTCGGCGACAAGAACACCACTCGACGAACAGGTTCCACTTCAAGGCCTAAGCGTGTCTCGTAGACGGTGCTCTTGCCGAAGTGATGGTGTTCGCTACCTCTTGGGGTAGGTCAGGGACCAGACATGGAGTTTCCAAAGGTTTGGATGCGGGTGCCAAATGGTGCCCCATCTCTGAGTCAGTAGATCCTTCGTCAGAGGAATTGGCCAAGGAGGGGCTGTCGCAAGGAGCACTAGTTCGGGGAACCAGGTCAGCGCGGGCCAATATGGCGCTACTAGCAAGACTTGCTCCTCATCCTCCCAGACTTTGCACAGTGTCTGTGCGAGAAGGCTCACTGGGGGAAACGCATACTTGCGTAGGTCCCACGGGCAGCTGTGTGCCAGTACGTCCGTGCCGAGAGTACCCTCGGGCAGGGAGTAGATCAACTGGCAGTGAGAGGTCTCTGGAGCAGCAAAAAGGTCTACCTGAACGGCTCTGAACCGCCTCCAAATCAGCTGGACCGTCAAGGGATGGAGTCGCCATTCTCCCGGGAGCATTGCTTGAGACAGCTCGAGAACGGCACGAAGTGACCTCAGAACCTTCTGACTCCAAAGGAGGAGGTGGCGGACGAGTTGCGACATGCGACGAGTTGATGTAAGCAAAAGTCGCAGTGTTGTCCATTCAGACCAGCACATGCTTGCCTCGTAAGAGACCTTTGAGACGGTTCAAGGCAAGGTGCGCTGCTAACAACTCTAGGCAATTGATGTGCCACTGCAGCTGCGGGCCCGTCCAAACCCCTGAGACTGTATGCCCGTTGCACGTGGCCCCCCAGCCGGTGGTGGAGGCATCCGTGTAAACCACAGCATGCCTGGAGATCTGCTCTAGGGGCACCCCTGCCCAGAGAAATGCAAGATCTGACCACGGAGTGAGGGTTTGGCGACAGGCCGGTGTAACTTGGACCCGGTGAGTGCCACGCTTCCACGCCCACCTCGGGACTCGGCCATAAAGTCAGTGCTGGAGCGGTCTCATATGTAATAGGCCGAGCGTTGTAAGTGCTGCCGCGGCCGCCATATGCCCCAGGAGCCTCTGAAAGAGTTTAAGTGGGACCGCTGTCCTGCTCTTGAACGTATTCAAGCAGGCTAGCACCGACCGCGCACGTTCCTCTGTGAGGCGTGCTGTCTGTTCGACCGAATCCAACTCCATACCGAGAAAAGAGATCCTCTGCCACGACGAGAGTTTGCTCTTTTCCCAGCTGACCTGAAGGCCCAACAGGCTCAGGTGCCGGAGCACCACATCCCTGTGCTCGCACAACTGATCTCGAGACTGTGCTAGTATCAGCCAATCATCTAAGTAGTTGAGAATGCGAACACCCTGCTCTCTGAGAGGAACGAGAGCTGCCTTCGTGACTTTCGTGAAGACAAGGGGAGACCGGGACAACACGAAGGGCAGGACCTTGTACTGATATGCCAGTCCTTCGAACGCAAACCGCAGAAAAGGTCTGTGGCATGGAAGGATGGACACATGAAAGTACACGTCCTTCAGGTCGATAGCTGCAAACCAATCTTGGGGACGGACGCACCTGAAAATGCGTTTCTGTGTCAACATTTTGAACGGTAGCCGATGGAGGGCCCAATTCAAAACTCACAAATCCAAGATCGGGCGTAACCCACCGCCTTTCTTGGGTACAATGAAGTACGGGCTGTAAAACCCCGTCCTCATATCGGCTGGAGGGACCGGCTCTATCGCAACCTTCGCCAGTAGGACTGCGATCTCTTTCCGCAAGACAGGGGCATCGGACGCTTTCACTGTGGTGAAGATGACCCCGCAGAACTTTGGGGGATGCCGGGTGATCTGAATCGCATAGCCGAGGCTGATGGTTCGCAGAAGCCAGCGAGACGGGCTGGGTAGCGGTGACCAGGCGCTTAAAAACCGTACAAGCGTGGCCAGCGGAACCACAGACGTACCTGCAGTGGGGCAGCGAGGTGGAACACAGGGACCCAACTCGGGCGGCTTGTGAGCAGGCCGGAGTGTGGTGCGAATGTGGGGTGCAGGGCTCACCTGGTTCCATGGGTTGGCAGAGGGTGCGTGAGTAGGGGCCTTTGTTGACGCTTTCGAACCACCCGTTGCTGCTGGCGAAGGAGGAGGATGAGTAAGGTCCGGTGTTTGTCCGTCCGCAACTCTCCATGCCCTCCTGGGTCCCAAAGAGGGAGAAAACTGCTCTAGATTGCTCTAGATAAAACTGCTGTCGAGATTTCCAGATTCTCCGCCTGGCCCTCCTCCAGGGGAGGGAGAGGTGCCTTCACCATCCCCCAGAAAGCAGCTACCTCTCTCTGGGTCACCCGTCCCGGGGCCTCTTGAGGTGCAAGAGGAGTGGTGGTCCCCAGAGGGTTGGTTCCCTGTGGGGTTTGCCACCACTGTGACCCTCAAACAATGCCAATTGCATGCCAATGTGCATTGGCTCGTTTAGTTTAAACACTAGAAGTAGATTGGTCTATCGAAGCGATATCCCATATTCGTAGGTCACCGACGTGGCATCGAGAGTGACCGACTGAAATGGAACTGTATATATCAAATATTAAAATTGTATGATAATTTAACACTTTATACTTTGTCAGTGTTTATCTTATTTGTAAGACGAAAAAAAAATTAAAGTTATCTGAAAAAATAAATTCCATTAAGTATCCATGAACAAGTTGTTCAATTTTGTCTACACATAAACTAATGTTTTGTTTTGCATAATTCTTTACTTATTTTATTGTTTTTAGCAACTAATCTCAAATCCATGTATTAGCGCATCAAACAACATGTTCTGTTGCAGTTTCCTAAATATTCTGATGTCTTTTCGCGGTCATACAGTTTTATTTTTAAAGATGAGTAGGGTTTTACAGATTAGCAATGAAGTAATTTGTAATTCATCCTCCTATGATGAAAACACAAAACACTGACACCTATAACATGTGATCCTGTTTTGGCTTTTCAAGTAAAATCTCATTCTAATTGGCTCACATCTAAATGGAGTGAATTGTAAATCTGTGAATGTCATTACCCCGTACCTGCCCTCTTCTATCTCTTCCTTTCTGTGCTTGCACTCCAATAAATATACAAATGCATGCACCGTGTTGCAGTAGCACCATAAAAGCAGTGTGCAATTGCTCCCATCGGTGGTGCTATTAGCACTGACATCAGTATTCAATACATGCTTCATGGCGGTCTATACATGTACTCAGCAGGCCTGTAAGATGGTCTCACGTAAGGATATGGGATGAATTAATGGATTTTGTGCATGTGAATGAATCAATGGGCTAATGCAATTAGTGTCCGGATCTATGAACCAGATGGAGCCGCATCCTTTTCCTCGACCACATACAAGCAGAATTAATGATAATTTAATTACTTAAAGCATTAATTAAAGTCACAGATTCGTATTTACCTCACAATATTTATGACATCAAGACATCAGTGGCAAATCCAGCACCTTAAAAATCCACTGGCACCAGATTTGTCGCCAACTTTTACCTCAACCTGTGGGAAAACATATGTTTCCTGTCTTTTAGCAGGCTCCTGTCCGCAGGCTACCGCTCGGTGTTTTACAGTGGCTTCTGGTTTTCCTTCAGGCCCACTAAAGTTGTTTCCCCAGCCCGCACTGACGGCATCTGTGCTTTGACAGGAAGGCGTCCCTTTGAGGCTGCTGATAAGTTTATCTGAGGGCAGTGGGACTCGATATCTCTGTCGCCTTTGGCTAGCCTTGGGGCCTGAACCCATTTCAGTCGACTTCCCTTTGGCAGGAGAGATGTGGCCCCCGGTGGCACGAACCTCAGGGTCCCACTGTACTGACTGCATGATGAGGAACTAAAGACCAGGGCAGTTTGCTCACATTGTTTTAATATAAATAAATTATACATATGTACCCACAACCACAGAATGATCATTTATAAAGATATTAATAGCCATACTAATTTTAAATTGATATCATTATGTAAATTTATTGGTATAGTGTTATTTTCATTTTTTAACATTTTATTTATCGAGAACAGAGCATGAAGTATTCATACAAATTAATGCAAATATATAAATTAATTGTATACAATATTTATTTATATAGATTTAGCATAATATTAATCTCAACATTCATTTTAATATTAATATAATTATAACAGTATTTTGATATAATAACAATCACTAATATAATAAATATATGGTTTAATTTTAGTACATTAATGTTTAATGTAAATCCCAGATATTATGACTATTATGATTTTTTTTCTTCAAAATGTAAAAAAAGTATATATATTAGTGGTGGGCACTTATATATATATTAGCTAACGTGCTGCGTTAACGGGAGACTCTTATCGGGCGATAAAAAAAATATCGCCGTTAATCTATTCTCAAAGTTGGGTTGGGAGCTGGGTCTATACTAAGCAAGCTATGATGTCTTTCACCTTGATATTTTATATGACCGACTGGCTGAGGCCAGCCTAAAAAGATGCTCAGGACAGTTGATGGGCCACTGCTGCAAATCGTCACGAAAGCTTATCTTTTTCACGTTTTTTTAAGCCTTACCGCTTGTCGATTTAAACATTAAAGCATCCAAACACAAGACGCGTAAAAGCTTAACAGTGTAGCTGGTTACTCGCACGCTGTGTTCGGTGCGCACGAGAGAGATCAAGAGCCGCGTATCACGGACAGCGACACTGAACCGAGCTCTCTTCTGCGAAGTTCTCCTCGAAGTCCCTCCTGCACCTGAACGAACAAATACAAATCTCAGTTTGAACAAAAAAAAAATGTGAAAGAGCCCAATTCAGTACTCGTGGTGTTCTGGTGTTCAGGGCTCACGCAGAGAAAGGCGTCTCAAAACACTTGAACATCGAATTTGCTTATTTTTGTTCTTGTGCCGACAAATACATACAAAATATGTCAAAATATCCACCTTGGAAATTATGCTCGAAAAAACTGTCAGTTATTTCTTAAGTGAAAGTAAACAGTTGAGGAAAAAGATGGGATGTGTATTATACTGGATGCGTTCATGTCTGAATAAATGTAGGTTTGATTGCATATTTCATTTTTACATTGAAGACAGGCGTAAAGTTGTTTGCACCTTGTGCAATGTGGAATTAGTTTACAGCTTTTCAAGCACTTTGTCATGTATTTTGGAAACAGGAGATGAGCCCCTTTTCTGATGCACCACCGAGCTTGATAAACCCCTTCACAAAGACTTACTGTTTGTCAATTTTATTTGGGTAACACACATATTCTGAATGCCTTCGGCAGAATTCGAATGAGCCATTTTAATCTAGATTAATCTAGATTGATTTCAAGATCACACTGAGATTAATCTAGATTAAAAAAATTAATCTATGCCCACCACTAATATATATATATATATATATATATATAGGTAAAAAGTCCTGTTAAGTACTGAAAGTACTGTTAGTGCATTGTGAATAGTTGTTGTATTTTTATTATATATATATATGTGTGTGTGTGTGTGTGTGTGTGCGTCGTGTTCAAGTGCTTTGTTGTCAAAGAACAGAAATCACGGTGGACAGCCTATTCATTCTTCAAATCAAAAGGATTAGAAGATGTTTAGCCAATATCCATTAGGTGTGGAATAAAATATAGCATCCCATTCAAAGGATTATAAACATTCACAGTGCTATCTAGAAACCCGGTAGCCAGCTGTGAGGTCACCAAAATCCGGACCTCAGTAAATTTTTAATGTTCAAAAACAAAATGTGTTCTCTGAATGACTCATTTGCTGTTAAACTCCTCATATGCATGTCTGCATGACATGTTTAATACAGTTTAGACAGTTTGCAAGAATTTTTAGCGTCTGTAAAAATTATCGCTGCGAGACGTTGCCACTGTGAGCGAGCCGTGAGTGAGGGCCAGATCCATATATTATAATTGTTTTGGGACTTGTCTTTCCACATGATTCAACACTTTAGAAAGGGAATAATGTAGGAAGTTGGGATTTAGGGTCAGCGATATCTTTATCTTATCTTCTATGCAAAATATCTGAAATCATTTTGGTTGATACTATTTTTATAGCAATATCTGGCAACACTGCATTGCCAGCATTTAAACTGACTTTTAACCCCACATTTAAACCCACAAACAGGTTACAGCTGACAGGATACGACATTCGGATATGTCAGAAACGTTATCAACACTGTGAAAAACAGTAGCATTTAACACTAGTACATAGATCTGTTGAACAAGCAGGTTGAACAGAATGAAATGAAATACACATACACTGTCCATGAAGAAGTCTATGTTATGTCATGCAGTAGGCCTATAGTAGTAAATACTGTAGTAGTATTACTACCCCTGCTATCCATATTCTGCTTGCTGACAAATTCTAAATTTCAGTCAAATAAATGCTATTTTCACTGTGTTCAATACATACAATATGCATCAAATGGTCATTTATATGTGTAAATATACATGGCTGTTAATGGCTGGAGAAAGCAATGTAGATTCACTATATTTAAAGTTTATGGCTAGGCCAACCTGAAACTCTGGTATCAAAATTATCTCTGAGTTGTAAATATGGCTAGGGAGGCTGTTCATGTCCAATTCCGACTAGGAAACAGTATTTACTATTCCAATAGCATGTTAAGGCAGCATTAATATCAGGAATGACAACATTTGCACTAGTTGTAATTTCAAAATAATTTGCACTTTACTTTTTGTTTTTACAACTATTTGGTAAAATTTTGATCTGTTGATCTGTAATGACAGTGGGAGGTGAGTAATATAGTGCACAAGCCATATGGACCAATTTTATAGATATTTTAAGGAGTTTTTTTTTTTTGTCATTTTGGAACCTGAGTGGCCCAGTCCTCATTTACCTTTACTATGTAACATTTCTGTACATATGATTAATTGCCTTGCCACCACTGTCATTTGTCTTTAATCGCGGCTATTCTCATCCTGGCGAAACTATAAGGAATTCTTTCATATCCAAATGAGTCTTCTTAGTAAATGCTTTCCTCGCTGCTGAGGAGTTCAAAGTGGGAGAGTGGACAGGCGAGCGGGTGGACAGTCAAAGGTGTGAGCTCTTTTTTGCGGGCAATCTCTAAAGCACAGGGCTGAGGGTCAGGGCAAGCCAATCAAACACAATCATCTGAGGGGCCTGTTAATGACTCCCCATCTGTTGGTGCAGCTCAGTATGTTGTGTGTGTGTGTGAGAGAGAGAGACTATGTGACAAGAGAGAAGGGGTTTGTGGGACACATTTGATAGCAATTCTCTCAAATGTAGGGCAGAAAAGTTCAAATTTACAGTGAGGAAAGCAAGCAGTTAAATCCATTTGACTGCAAAACACAAACTTCACCCAAATATGCCTTTGTCTCATTATACATGCACAGATTTAGAGTGCAAGTTATTTTCCCCCACATACAGTGAACAAAACATATCATAACAAAGGTAAATAAAATTTTACTAAGGTATATGGTATACAGTATGGTAAAGAAATTGAGTCAATCCCGAAAATTCAGCTTGGTTGATATAGTGACATACCAACACCATTGTAACAGCTACCGTGTTTTGTATAGAGGCATACTGTGGACAAATCTTGCTTAGTTTTTAAGAGCTGTTTTGGGGTTCATGTAATTGGAAATTTCAGGCTATCTTTATTCATCTTTGCATTTTTATGTCATATAAAAAACGTATCTCCCATCTTTGTGTTTTAACGTCTTGTTTGTAAAGGAAGAAATGTGTTCAGAAATTTCAGGCTCTCGTCATTCATCTTTGCATTTTAGCATCTTGTTTGAAAAGAAAGAAATTTGGAAGAAAATTTTAGACTCCTGTCATCCATCTTTATGTTTTGAAGTTTTATTTGTAAAGATAGAAAATAAATCTTATAGGAAATTGCAGGCTCCCTACGTTTATCCTTTTGGTTTTATGTCTTTTTGTCGTAATGAAAGAAAATATGTTTTTGATACTATGCTACCCCAAATGCTACTTTCTGACTGATATGATTTTTTGTTTGTTTGTTTTTCAGAAATTCATATTCTATTTCTGAGAGTGAAAAATAGTTTTTAGCTATTTAGCTTTAGCTTGTATGTTGCCAATGAAAAATGATGCATGTCATTTGTTTCTTACATTTTAATGATTCCTGATTCATTGTTCATTAAGAATACCCTAGGCTTGCTCATGATGTATAAATACTTAAAATTCAGCTCGAATTTTTCTGCCTTAGTCCTAGAAAGACATTATTCTTGATCTTTACTCACAAGTCATTAGTGAGCCATTGTGTCCAAGACAGTAAGGCAGTCTGAAGTTGAACTGCTGTCATGGCAAGTCTCCAGATGTTGTAATGGAGCTATGAGGGACACAATGGGCTGCCAACAGTGAGCTGGACTTGATCTAATGTTAAACCCCAGGCAAATACCTAGTGACCCAAATTCACTTACCAATGCTCTTTGTCTCTGTGTGTCTTTCAGTCCCATTTCTGTTTTTCTTTGTGTCTCAAAGACAGCCGCTATGTTATCCAGTGTACTCCAGCCTACAGGAAATTGAGAGTAGAGAAGCTAGTCAACACCATGAACAAATGAAAAGCTGTAGTTATATATTTTAGTCTTTCACAAATAACCATTTTTTCCAGTTGTAGGAAACCCCTTTTTTTCTATCCAAAGCAACAACTTACCTACATTAAATAAGCACTTTTAAGTTCACTTCATACAGGGATTTTATGGACTCTCAGGTGTTGAACCTATGACTTTTAGTCAACCTATTACTGCTAGTGTAACTCCTCTGGTTCAACTCACCTCTTGAAGTCAGGAGAGTCAGGTTTACCTGCTCCACTCTTAGTAGTTACTCTCGCCCCCCTAAACTGTGCTCCCAAATGGGTCACGGCACCAATGTGCTGCCATTAGGAACGTTTATAGTGTCCCTCTTGAGAACGGGGGAGTTTTACAGCTCTTACTAGCTGGCCTCTGTTACATTTACCTCCTCAAACCTTTCCCTTCTGTTAAACTATCACCTTTTTACAAGGTTGATGAAAAATGAATTTATAATATGAAGACATATTTATTTTATGTTACACTAGATAATATTGCATGCCAGATTTTTGGTAGTGTATTTATTTTTATGATTCAGTAACTATAAATAAAAGAGCTGTGCACAAATGCAGCACCTTAAAGCAGATTATGTACGTTGATGGTTTATTGGATTGACTTCATTGAGACCACCATTGTAATCATGCTGTTTTGCCCCCAATTTCAATGACAGCAACTTCTTGAATGCATCAGTGGTGGCATAGAAAAGATGACAAATTGACCATTGTCCTTCATTCTCTGCCTGAGAACAGACTCCCCTAATAAATTGACCCCCATTTCATTCAGCCATCAGTCAAACAGGCCCGAGAAACTTAATAACAGAGGATAATAGTGCAGTAATGGGCCAGAGAGATCTGGGGAGTCGCGCGTCTTATCTTCCTCCACGGCTGTTGCTCATGCTACTCTGCGGGCAGGCAGACAGGACAGAAGGTCAGTACATGGTCCTCTGCCAAAATTGCAGGGTTTTTCCCTTTCCCCCAATTTTTTTCCTGTGGATTTTGGACCTCCTGGTGAGACTGTGTTTCTTTGAGATGCCACCTGTTCCTCTTTGTTGCTCTTGCCATCCATATTAAATATACAAACAAACAGGCAGACAATTAAATGTGTCAAACCTGTCCAGAGGTTGATTTATTGACACCAAGCAACCCATCAAGCCACTCAACCAACTATCATCTATCTATCTATCTATCTATCTATCTATCTATCTATCTATCTATCTATCTATCTATCTATCTATCTATCTATCTATATACTGTATATATTCGTCCATCTATCTTATCTGTCTATTCATCCATCCATCCTTTTGTCTATTCATTTTTCTGTCCATCAGTCCAAATCTATAAATTTAAAGATATAATGTAAGAGAAGTGTAGAATAGTAATAATGAATCAAATGTACTTGAAACAATATAAGGTTGAGAGGTTTCATTGTTAAAATAAAGTAGAACAAAATCCCATGTCACAGTAATACCTGGTATCCCCTGCTTAAAATACTTATTCCTAGATTCTGACTGCAACATCCAAAGATGTTATAAAAGAAGAAAAATACACTTTAAGGCCAAAAATGGTCAAACAATTTTTACTTCCACAACATACAATAACATTCTAGAGAATCTGAGCTCCCATCTTTATAGCAAGAGTTTGGGGAATGTGTTTTCGATTCCAAAATGAAAATACCTCTGTGCACAAAGAAATGGATATTGTACACCAGCCAATCATTTCTATAAGTATCTCACTTTGTACACAGAGACAGTGTCACATTGGAGAAGAAAAGAACCGCCCCCAAACTTTTGCAGTTCTTTAGAATATCATTGTACTGTATGTTGTCAAGATTTGTAAATTTGTAAATCATTAGTGGTTTGCATTACATATATTGCTTTGATCATAGTCATTACATAGCCATAATTCATAGCCTTTCATCTTTTATAATTCTTAAGCTTCTAATGGGGAGAGCTGAGCAAGGGCTGTGATGATATAAGGTGTCTTTACAAGCTGAGAGACTTGCAGGAAGAAACCCCTGGAGATATCACACCAATTACAATTAGGGCCTAAAGGAGACCTCAATTTGCTCGTAAGTCTGATATGTACAGTTGGGCTACACAAAGTGCAAAGCAACATTTGCAGAAATGAATTATCCTGTCGCTAAAAGAATATCCAACATAATGCTTATGTTTTGTCTGTTATCACAATATTAACTTCACAAATCAACTGAATGTTTGGTTTCATTCAGAATTATGGTTGTAAAACAGTTTTTAATCAATATTAAAGATTCTTCTTTTAGCAAATAAGTGCACAGCTATTTTGAATATCAAAAATTGTTCAAATCAAACACAAAAAATAGTGGCTTCCTGTAGCCCTGACAATCAGAAATCAGAAACTGCTAAGTCTTTTTGTGCAAGCTGCCCTGGTTCATTCCTCGTAAAAAGTGAGAGCCGCACACTGGTCATTGCTCGATTCCGCCTTTCGTCAGACAGCTTAAGAGCGTTCCAGTCCGGCAACGAGAAGTGACAGTGGATAGGCTCGTTCCCGTAAGCCAATCAGTAAACACGGTGAGAGTGTTTTACATTGATTAAGAGTTTATCACACAGATGGACAGCGACTGCAGAGGCAGGGATGAAAAGTCGTTGAGAGAGAGAAAGTTAGAGTGATTTTTGACAGCCATGAATTTTAATACTCTTACCTGCCAAACTGGCTATATTTCAGTAAGACAAGGAACTGTTTTGCAATTGATAAATCTTGTCTATTATAATGACAACATTCAAGGTCATGTTTTTTTTAATTTTTTTTTACAGTAACCATAAAGCTGAGTTGTCGGAGAGTAATATGAAGAATTACCTAATTGCTTGTCAAAGTCCTGTTGAAGACAGCCACAAACAACTCCCCAAAGTTCCCACCAGGTTCCATGAACTTCTGGGACATGTCCCATGAGCTCCACCAGCCTCTGGAGAACAATTTAATGATGAATCAGAAACTGAGAGCTGTCTGGTTTGTTGTAACCTGTTGCTCTTGGTTGTTTTTAGCACAGTTTTGGTTCATATCACAGTCACATTTATCCAGAGCCGGACAGTAACGGAGTACATTTACTTGAGTACAGTACTTAAGTACAATTTTGAAGGATCTGTACTTTACTCGAGTATCATTTTTGGGGAGTACTCATGACTTTACTTAAGTACATTTGAGAGGCAAATATTGTACTCTTTACTCCGCTACATTTCTATCCATAACCGTAAGTACCCGTTACTTCTTCGGCCCCGTCCACACAGAGTTTACCCCAATCCGATCTTTTTTTTCCTCGTCTCAAGAAATATCCGCGTCCAGATGAAACCACAAAACTATGTAGTATAAATGCCAGACCAGTATGTGGCGCTGTAATTCTGCCACACAGATACACCTAAAATGGAGAAGAAGACATGGACTTGTTAATGTTAGTTAATAAAAAGACAATCGTTCAGTGTTTGTCAATGTTTTTGTTGCTGTTACGTGACGTAGCGGTGCCTGACTAGGGGCGAGACGTGGGTTGATGACGTCATCATTTCAGAAAATATATTCGAAAATATATTCGCCGTCCAAACGAAAACGCAAAGGCGACGTTTTCACATTTATCCACTCTGGGACCCGGTTTCAAAAAACACCGGTTTCACTCTTCCAAAACGCCGGATTCCGTGTGGACGAAATGCCTATCCGATAAAAAACGTGTGCGTATTCACAGAAACACATCTCCGTGTGGACGGAAAAAAAGGAAAAAAGAAAAGATGACAAAGGGCATTTGATTGAATTGAAGTACAGTACACACACACACACATTGTTGTCACACATAGTTTATGTGTGTGAGAAGGGTGTTATTCAGCTGAAAGTATTTTCTCCTGCCTTTGCCTGTATGTCAATGTGAGAGGAAGGGGCTTAATACTGTCACTCAAATGAGGTGAATTTAATTTTTCCTTTGTACAATGACCTAAACACAGCTGATTAGCTGATTTTCTTTAATCATTATTATTTTCTCTTCTATGCTGCGTGTATAACACCATCAGGTTCAGAGGTGTGTCAGCACATTGCTATATTGCCTTCTTTGCTGGTTTAGGTTTATTGATTTGATTGATGAAAAAACATAGAATCTCACATGTACACACAATTGTTAGCTGAATTCTCTTTTCTGATATTACACATTAATGTAAACTGAGCATTTGCTGTGATGTTCTTGAGTATGCAGTGTGTTTAACACAGTCAGGTTCAAATGTGGGTGCAAAAAATCCATTAAAACTCTAGCAGAGGTTTGTCATAGCGTTGCCATTGTGCTATTGCCTTGTGGGCAAGTGAGAAATGTTCAATAAAGCAACATGGTAAAAAGATGAAAATGACTTGATTTTACTTTCAATTCCTTTTACATTCTCCAAGGTATTAACATTTTTCATAACTCCATGTAGGACGTTTCTGTGCATACATGTAAGCACTGTTTCAGTAGTAATGCGATATTTAGAAAATGTACTCTTGTACTCAAGTACTTTTAAAAACAAGCACTTCAGTACTTTTACTTAAGTAGATATCTGACTGTAGAACTTTTACTTGTACTTGAGTAAAATTTAGCAAGGGGTATCTGTACTTTTACTCAAGTAATAAAGCGGTGTACTCTGTCCGCCTCTGCATTTATCACACATAAATGGTCTACAAGACTATTGGGTTGTTTTGAAGCCAGTGAGTGAACTGACCACACACACCATGTTCCATGTTTTATTAAGACATTCCTTAGTTATAATGGTTGTTATACTGCACAAACTATTTTCTGTCCCCTTACCATAATTTTACCTCTAAACCTACCCCTCACACAAAATTTTCTGCATTTTAAAAAGATAATTCTGTGTGATTTATAAACTTGCTTCCTAATGGGGACCAAAAAATGTTCCCTCAAGGTCAAAATTTGCTGGTATAAATATCCTTGTGGGCACAATTGGTACACACACACACACACACACACACACACACACAAACACACACACACACACACACACACACACATACAATGATCAGTTATGTTTAATAACTGATGTTATGTTCCTGTGGCTCAGTGGTAGAGGATTGCATTAGCAGCTCAAAAGGTCATGGGTTCAATTCCCAGGGAACACACATACTGGTGTCGCTTATTTGGATAAAAGTGTCTGCTAAATGTAATGTAAAAATATAAAACTTGTAGCACATTAACTGCTGTAATAAAGTTTAATATAAAGCTGATATTTGAACTGTGTAGCTGCAATGAATGGATAGATAAACTGGACAGAAAAATGGATGCGTGGTTAGACAGATAGATAAGCAGTTGAGTAGACCGGCAGATAGAATCCAAGTCAATTTACAATCGTGTTCAAGAGTCCCAAATCCAGATCCTCTACATCTGAGCATGTGATTGTCTTTTCGCTGACCTTCGTGTATGTCATTGCAAGTGGCCATGATTAAAGAGGACCGCATGCATGCGTGTGTGCAGTAAAGGAAGCAGACTCATTACCAGTCTGATGCAGTAATAGGAGTCTCTCTGTCCTTTGGGGAGTGTGGAGATTGAAGCATTACTTACAGAAGTACAGTCAGGTTAGGACTGGCCGAGGACCTTTATAAACACTCTTCAAACACTTATAAACACTTTTCAACACTCGCATTAATGAGATCTCATAGGCCAGCTCTAATGGCTCTCCTAGTATCTTTTCCCTTCTCTCTCTTGTTCTATTCTTCCATTTAAAAAAAAAAACAAAAAAAAAAAAAACAAGGAAATGCTACAAATGCTGATATATATTATTGTTTCTCATTGTTATTAACATTTGCTTCATTAAAAGCTCATTTGTATTTTTGAGGCATTGTGTAACCTGGAAAATCAGGTGCAATCAGAGTGTTATTTTATACAAGCTGTGCAGATTATATTAAACAACTGTACATTTTTGTGCATAAGGGAAAGCTCCAGTTGGCATAGATCGGATTAGAAGTGACAAACACACATTTATAGACTTAACAATGACCAGACCTGAGCCATTGTACTAATTCTGGACCTGTAAGACAGGGAATGAATAAAAATAGGACAATACTGTCATAGCCGTGGCACAATTTGCTAATGGCACATAATGTATGTTTAATTGTGTTGCAGGTATGAATCTTGCTTGTCACTTGTACCCTTTTCTTCTTCTTTTTTTTTCACTTGTGCATATATATCTTTAGAATAATAGAAAAATATTTTCTTTTTCACCACTGCGTGAAAAAGACACGTTGAGTTCCTCTTCATTTTCCCATGTTTCTATATAGCGTCTGTGTGTTCATACATTAGCAGCTACTGCAGGCAGAATGAAAGAATAATCTGACTGTTCATCAGTTCAAGAGAGGCTTGTCACATTTGAAACATGGAGCTCATTTACTCTAAAGGGCATTATTTTGAGAATAGATGAAGGTGTTACAAATGCAAGACTCGCTTTCATGTCCCTCTCCCACTCTTTCTCTCATTCTTTCTCTCATTCACATTTTTTTTTTCCAATCGGAGTGAGCAAAAATAATCCTTCCGCTTTATTTCCAATGGTTGAAAGGCTACAGTGACAACATTCCCATATTTATTCATGTTGGAATCGTACTTCTGACTAGATATTTTAAGAAATACCCATTATTTGGTGCCACAATATTGAGCGTTGCCATTCTGTATGATCTACGATTGTTCAGACCAAAGACTCGATTGATTCAATCGATTCCTAAAAAGCTTTTCTGTACAAAACTCCTGCCTTCCATTGTGCCTTCTTTTGTGTCAGAAATAATTTATTTTTCAGGCTTTCTCCTTGAATCTTGTGAGAAAATATGTTGAAAGCAGGCATTGTGGCAAACACTTTGGTTGGGGCGAAAAGAAACAAGTATTCACATGTTGTTGTCTCACACTAGGTAAACTTTAGTATTTCTAAGATCAGTAGGTGTTCGCTCACTGGAAAGAAATTCACTCCATTGAGTTGAGGAGGGAGTAGCTGCTCACAGGTATTACAATACAGTAGAGAAGGACCTGAGAGTGTTTCTCACCCACCACAGTGTTGACTTGAACTAGATATGTCAGTTTAAAAAGGGCGAGGAGTAAAATATGGATTCTGGCAGCAAAACAGGACAGTGGTTAAGAGAAACAAAGGCATCGTTCACTCAAAAAATAAAAAATTCTGTCATTTACTTACTCGTGTAAAAAAAAAAAAAGATGCGTCCTGGATGCCGTTATCAGTATAATAACAGTGAATGAGAACTGGGGCTGTCAAGCTCCGAAATAATGAATGAATGAATGAATGAACGAACAAACGGATAAATAAATAGCAGTGTTCCATATGACTTCACTCAGCTATTAACTGCAGTGATTGAACTGCATCAGTGAGCATGTGAACTCAAAGATCAGATCAGAATGTTTAGTAAACAAATCATTTAGGCTTAGTGAACTGGATTAATAGATTCACTTGATAAGATTTGATAAAACAGATTATTAGAGTATACATTTTACAAGAAAGTACTATTTCGGTGTATCTACTTCAAAATGTCATGTTTAATTCAATGTAATTTATTAATAATTATCTACAGCAATTTCTTATTAAAAATATTTCTTATATAAATCAAATATTTTCATTGTACTTTGCAGCTGTGGCAGGGCTAAATAGTGGCTTGGGATGCACAATATATTGGTATTATATCGGTTATCGGTCCGATATTACAGATTTTTCTACATTTATCAGTGTTGTCAATATTGGATAGCCAATATTTTTTAGATTTATGTTACCTTTGCAGTCATCTAAATTTCATTTAAAGATGATATTTTAAAAACACTGATAATTTGGTAACATGGTTAAATGTAATCTTTATCAAATCTCAAAATTAGTATTTATTATTCATACATTATAAAACTGTTCCTAAATTATTTGAAAACATACTACAAAATGTAAATATACTTTTTAGTTTTTTTTTTATTATTATTTCAGACAAAATAATATAATTTTAATATCGACCATATCAGCCACCATATACTGACTTGCCGATATCAGCCAAAATGGTAAAATCCCTAATAGCAAATAGCTAATATGTCATATTTAAATACATACATACATACTTAAATGGCTTATACTTTTAATAAATTCCCTGTTTGTGTTTCAAACATGAATGACACAAGGATGATTACATAATGACATAATTTTCTTTTTTGGCTGAACTATGCCTTTAAGCTCTCTTTTTCCATGTCCTGGTCTGTAATTATCAGAGATCTGCAGGGTGCCATTTGTTGGTATTGATTTGTGTGGCCAGACTTGAGATTGCACACAAACACACACAAACACACACATACATACACATACATACGCTTTGCGCCTGTTTTGTGAGAGCGCCTCAGGCCATCAAGTCATTATCTGTTGGAATCATGATTCTCCTTTCCCCTCAGCATAAACAGGAAACTCTTAGAAGAGGAAAATAAATGTAAACAAACCACAAAAACCATTATGTACGGAGTAGCGTATGCATATTCACGTGTGTGTAGGTGGATGTTTTGACAGTGCCTGTCAATCAAATGTACCATCACAACAACATCTTCGATTAGTTATTAATATATTCTAAGGAGGTCCAAAAGAGTGATTTAAGACAGGTATGGAGATTTTCAGACCAATTTCAGCTTGTCATTTCACTTTCACAAGGATTTTAGTATGCAGAAATGGGCAGCTTGGAAGTCTCTGTGTTATTTCAGTTCTTTTCATTATTTGGCTCCCCAGGCTGTGATGGAGAATGGGTACTCTTCACCCAGACACGTTCTAAAATCTCTGATGCAGAGTCCAAGTAAAGTCTCAACTCTTAGTCTTTTGTCACGCATTCCAAGTCAAGTCTCAAACCTCTTTTGTTCATTTTTACTATATGCTACAGTTTAATTCGAAAAGCTTGTAGAGGATAATTAATTTGAGAGGAGAGTTAACTTGAAATATATATATATTTATATATATATATATATATATATATATATACACACACACACACTTCCATTCCAAAATCTAAGTTCATCAAATATCCACAAAAACACTGAAGAATGGAGAAATGTCTGCTAAAAATTAAGCTTTGCCATCACAGGAATAAGCTACATTGTAAGATGCATTCAAATAGAAAATAGTATTACTGTTTTTACTGCATTTTTTATTAAATTTGATGTCTGTTGTGAGCACAACTGACTTCTTTCAAAGGTGATCAAAACAAGTATCCCAGAATCAAGGTATATCAAGATCAGAATTGTTGCTCACTCAATGAGGTATCTGTCAGGTTGTATCTTGAAATGCTCCTCATATTTTGAATTGGTTGAATGTCTACAGCAGTGCAGGGAAAAAATCTGTCAACTCAAAAGAGACTTTTAGGAAACTCAAGCCTGATATTTATGCTAGGTTTGATAAGGACTCATGGCCCATGACCGCTCCCTCTGCGGTAGGTTATCTGGGTGTTATACAGGCCAGCGATGACTCCTCAGAGTGCACCTCACACATCCTTCACACCTTCTAAATCATGACAGATTCTGAGCAATGGTTGCCACGGTTCACCCTGGGCATTTTAATCAAGCTCAGCGCTGTTATCCCTTCACTCGTTTGATTTCTCCAACAGTTTTCCAGGTGCTATTATAAACTTGCTGTCTAGAATCTCTTGTTTCTTCCAAATAATTTTAACTCTGTAACAGCTTAGACCAGCATGAATTTCCATGCTAGTGCTAGTATAGCAGACCAATACAACCAAGTAGTTTACCAATGGGATTTTGTTTAAACTTAGACAGTTTTACGATCCTTTTTGAGACTTGAAGTCTACAGTCCCTGCTCCAAAATTATTTATTTTATTTCAAAACGACTCCATTCCACAGAAGATTAGGAACGACATGAGGTTGAATGAATGATGATAAAATCTCATTGCTGTACTATATCTTTACAATGTGATTAATAAGCACGCTCCACTTAAAACAGTCAGAGTAAAAGGGACTCGTCTTCCCTGGATTAACTCAGAATTGATTTCTTTGTTTAAGCAAAGAGATGTTGCTTGGGCCAAATTCCACCTAACTAGAAATCAAAGCGATTGGGAAATATATAGACAATTACGTAATAGTAGTAAAACTAAAATAAGGAATGCAAAGTCAGAATATTATAAAAAGAGCTTAAATAGAGAGTTTAAGAATCCAAGACAGTTTTGGAATAAACTTAACACTTTACTTAACCGTAACAAAATAGGGCATATTAATCAACTGAATATTAATAATGAAATTATACCGAACTCCACAATAATCTCACAAACTCTTAATGAACACTTTGTTGCAGTCTCTCAAGCTAATGAGACCCCATATTCACATGCAACTTTCAAAAACCCCCTGCCCCAAAATCTTTTTTCTTTTAAACCGATTTCACCTATTGATGTTTATCAAGCTATAGGAAAATTGAAGTTGAGTACTGGTGCTGGACCTGATGGAATGGAATCCAAGTTTATAAAATATGCATCACATATCTTGATGTTCCCCCTGGCAGAATTATATAATTTATCTATAAATACAAACTCACTCCCACCTGTTTGGAAGCTGGCTAGGGTATTGCCTGTTTTCAAAGGTGGAAAACCAGATGACTTGAATAACTACAGACCTATTTCTATTATATGTACAGTTCAAAAAATATTTGAGAAATAAATTTTCATGCAATTATGTGAATTTATTGACGAACATGGTATCTTATCATCAGCACAATCTGGATTCCGACCTAATCATTCTACTACCACAGCTCTCCTCAACTTTACAAATGATGTATATACAGCATTTGATGAAGGAAAATATACTGGAGCTATCTTTATTGATTTCTCGAAAGCGTTTGATACAGTTGATCATTATTTACTCCTAGATAAATTGTATTTGATTGGCTTAAGCCAAAGATCTTTATTATGGTTTAATGCCTATTTACATGGTAGGCGTCAATACGTTGCATCACAAAATACATGCTCCACTAGTATAATTATAGGTAAAGGTGTACCCCAAGGTTCTGTGCTGGGGCCACTCCTTTTTTCTATTTATATTAATGATATGCCCTGTATTTGTTTATCCTGTAATGTCCATCTTTATGCTGATGATACGGTTCTATATGCATCGTATAACCAAAAGAACTCAGGTACAAAATGCATTACAATCAGATTTTATCATTGTCCAAAAATGGCTTAGAGAGCACAACCTTTTTCTTAATGAGAAAAAAACATGCACTATGTTGTTTAAGCTGAAACCATCTAAAGTTACCACGAATGAAATACAAATCTGCATGAATGATGGAAGATCTCTTGTAAATGTAAATGCATTTAAGTACCTGGGACTGTGGTTAGATACTGAGCTGTCATTTAATGTTCATATTGAAGCTACAGTCAAGAAAGTTAAACAATGCTTGTGTCAGTTGTACCATTCAATTGATTGTTTTACATTTGGTACTAGAAAGCGTATTGCACAGCAACTCCTATTACCGCTAATTGATTATGCAGATATTGTTTACCACACATCAAGTGTTACTTCTCTCAAAGCTTTAGATCTTTTATTTAATTCAATATGTAGATTTGTTTTAAGGTATCCATTTGTGACACATCACTGTACGCTCTATGAAAAATTGGACTGGCTCCAACCTAAAGAAAGAAGAAGGTATCACTGGTATATGTTTATTTTTAAATTCACTAATTATGCCAATAAATGTCCCCTTTATCTTCAACAATACTTTGTCAGACACATCTCAGCCTATCCCATACGACATTTGCTACATCCATTTTTTGCTACACCAAGAATTCGACGGGAAATTGGGAGAAGAGCATTTTGTTATAAAGCTCCTATGGACTGGAATAACCTCCCACTGTCACTTAAATCTATTACATCTTTACATTTATTTAAATCAGCAATATTTTCATATTTAAAGACACCATGTACATGTTTTAATTGAGGATTCCTTTTTTTCAGTTCATATTTTAGTAAATCTTGGGCACATTAGAATGCTGTAATGTCATGTGAACATTCTATGAGGCTTTATTATTATTATTATTATTATTGTTTTGTCAATGTAAACCATGTAATGTATTGTATAATTTGGGGAGTTGGTGGGTCTTATGGGGGAAAATGCTGTGAATGATGTCCTGTCGAGTTTGGTTTTTTATTTTTGTGCTGTTTTTGTTTTTTACATTATTGTGCATTGTTTTGTTTTGAGCATGTGTGGCTCTTGGTGTTATTTTCAATTAGTGACCCCCTTGAAAATGAGATGGTACATCTCAAGGGGCTATCCAAAATAAAAGAAAGAAAATTGAGTTTGAAAACCGAAAACTGGTTAATAATTATAATTCTTTAAGCACTTCTACTGTAAACTCAAGATAAGTGTATTGCCTTTGGCAACACCTCATTGCTGGCAAACGCAGGGTTGTGGGTTCAAAGCCCAGCAGGCCAGATGTGATATTCACATAATGATTACTACTGTCCAAGCCCTGCATTACTGTTGCCCGCAGCAGGCCTTAGGTAAAATACTTAACCCACAGGACTACTGTACACTGCAAACCTTTTTTGAGAAAACCATTCATCTGTGGTTATAACGAAACTAAAGAGCAAGTTTATAATTAATCAATCAAAACAATTTATGTTAGATTGGTTAACTGAATTCATTTGTGTATTTTAAATGTAAAGGTAGTGTGGACAATGACACAGTTCTTGAATAATACCTGATAAATGTGACATAGGCAGTACAAGGTTTGTTAAATAAATTTGCACTTTGAGAATTGAATTCACTTTTTCCATTTTTATTGTGGGAGATAATCTGCACTCCAAAATCTGTTCGCTTTGGGGTTAGAGTTTGAGAGGTTTATGAAAATCAATTATGGTGCTTTTGTTGCGTCTCCAAAGACTCAGAAATACAAAATAGCTGGTTATAGCTTCTCCATAAACCAAAACGACACAAACCTCTATTGTGGTTTGTCTAGTGTTTACTGTGCTAATTAGCAGAGTTTTAAATGGCATACTGAGAGAAACTGAAACTTTGTTAATGTCTGAAACTTACTGCAAGAGCTTATTGTAGTGAATCGTTTGATTTAGTTTACTCTGACTGACATAACCTTTTGTTTTCACTGAAACTATGACAATGAAATAGTGCTGGGAATACCTTTACAAACCCATACATACAATTTCAATGATAAAAAGTACATGTTAATAATATAGTAGCATACAAGAACATTCTGTTGTCATGGTTACCTCATTCATTCAAAAACTTTTCAATTTGACTGCTGTGGAAAACAAAAGAAGAATATTTTCTATATTTTTTTTTTTCCTTTCAATAATGAGGGTTGGGCCGTCCTCTGTCAATTTTCACAACTGAAATGAAAAAAAAGGCCTTGTGTTCAATATTCCACATCACATGTGTTATTGTTGTTGGGGTTTTTCTGCTGGTTGCATCATTGCGCCTGTAGATGGCGACTTAATAAATGAGTCACTGAATCCATCAATCATTTATTCATTCCGAATTGTTCAAAACCACTGATTTGTTCATGAAAGAAAGAGCTGTATACGAAATTGCCCCCTATACCCCCATTCCTTATTCCCTACATTAGGCTACTATTACAGTTCACTTGAAGGACTGATTGAAAACAAGTAAGTGAATTCAGACACTGAGTGCTCTGGAAAGACTGCTGCATTTCTGCTTTCTGTTTAATAATCATTTAAAACTGGCATGGATGAATGATTCATGAATGGATGGTTCAGCTGCAGGCGACATCTTCTGGCAAGACTCAGGAATTCATTCAGCGCGACTCACAAAGTGCATTATGGGGATTCTCTAGCCATTGAGTGTACATCGGTTGTAAATTTATTGCTGTGCATTGTGGGATTGAATGAGTGCACTCGAGAATGTCTACTATGGTTTCAGACACTACAAAAATGGCTGTGTATAGGGTTGTGATTTCGGATACAGCACAGTTATTGAACCTTTTACTGAACCAATTCATTAAAAACCACTGATTCAATAAGAATGTTGCACTGTGTTGTCTGGATAGGCTACTGACAATTGTTACTTTTAGAATTTTTTCAATTGTGGAGAATACATCAGGCAAAATAACTGGTGTCTAAAATGTAAGTAACTCTATGTTAACTTCTTGTTTACACTTACATGTATATAAAATATCACAGTATCACACAATATTGTGTCAGAACAGCTGTTTACCTGGGTTTGCCTGCATACAAGATATTCAACAACAGCACATTTGTTCTTATAACCATGTTTTGTTTATTATGAATCTCTTCATAATGATAATTTCTTGTATCGCTCTGAATGGCAAATGTTAGCATTCATCACATTTGTTGTATTTCTTTTCTTAACATAAACTACTACAAAGTCTAAGGTTCAGCTTTGCACAAAATGTTCCCATTTAATCCAACCCAAGACACAGTGTGAATGTTCACTGCCCATCACAGATCAGCAACTTTCCCCAGGAGTGATGAACCATGTAGTTAAGTGGGTGATATGTAGGGGATATTCAGTACCCATAAGCCCTCAGATCCCATCAACGGATGTATGGGATCTTGCTGTAGGGGTGTCAAACGCGGGTGATTAATTTCATAGTTTATTTATCTCTGCCATTCCTTCAAAACTAGAACAGGAAAAAAAAATCATCACAATTGTCTTACTATTACAACCAGTCAAAACCCTTTTTTTAGAGCAAAAATGGTGACCCCGCTGATGGTATGCTAGGCCTCTAGGATTGGAGAATGATCACATCGCTCTGAGATCTACAGACTTTTACTTAAAGAAAAACGGAGCTGAAAAAAATAAAGGAAATTGTTCCAAAGCAATACATGAAAGGAAATAACACAAAGCCGGCAACCGCATGTAAATCTGCAATTGTGAAAGCAGTTTATAGAAGTGAAAACTCTCCATGAGTAGTTCTCTTCCTGAGTGCTAGAAAATGTACTAAGAGCTTCCCGTGAACTTTGTTTTCATCAGTGTATTTTGTGCTTTGTGGCAAGCAGACAACATAGACATACCCTGCAATTTCCAGACTGCAACAGACCCAATGTCAATTTGAGAGAAACGCAGGAAAGGAAAGTACAATAAATGAAAGAACATGTAGATTCAATTGCAATTCAACAAAAGGCTATAAATCAAAAGGTTCTGTGCTCTATGTGAAATGATGTTCCCTGCATACAGTATACGCTTGCTAGGATTGAACGTTTGACAGGAAGATCTTTAGTTTTAGAGGTACAGATAGATGTTTTTGCATGTTTTCTGCACATTAGGAGAGACAGATGGAATCTTCAAGTCTAAAGCCGTTCATCTGCAAGAGGTTAATGTAAAATGGTGTCCTACTGGGTCCACATTGAGAGTAAAGTGGATCAAGTGTGTTGATCCCTGCTGGGTAAAAGGATACGGCTCGGCACGCCACTCCGGACTCTGAGGGAACCGGGGAGGATTATTGAAAACCAAGAGCTAGAGCTTCAACATCAGGTACTGTAGACGAGGATTAAGCGCGTAAATTAGGTTTCTACTTTACAAACTGCAGCCAACTGCTCGCTGAAGTTTGCATGGAGTTGAAGAAGTCTGTAAATGTGTACGGGTTCCTTGATGCAATGCTAGCTGTTTTTGCATAAACAACCATGTTTTAGGTTTATTAGTGTGCATCGTGTTAATAGTCAATTGTATATGGTGGCAAATCATATGGAAGTAAAGGTCTGCAAAACTGCTGGGGAGCTACTGTACCGATGTAATGTGTGAGCACTGATAGTTTTAGTCAAATTAAGATGCTGATGTATCCTAGTAAAAGGCAAAAAAATAAAAACCTTAAAAAATAAAAACCCTTAAATAAATTATTTTATTTATTTGTATTTTTTATTTTATTTTTGTTAATTTTATATTTTCTTTTTTATGTTATAAAGAATATACACCATTTAATTGCAGAATTTATTAAAATGAAAGCATGTTGTATACTATGTTGTATATTTTCATCAGTTTCAATATGAAAAATTGCATATAGATTCAATGAATTTATTGCATTTTAAGAAAAAAAGTATCATGGATTTATTGCATTTTGGGGAAACAATTAGGCCTATACAATTTTATAATAAATCTTTGAAAATCAAAACCTGGATTTGAATGTTTAATGTTGTTATAACCTAAAGATGCTATGGGAAAGTTTGAAACAGAAAATAGTGGTTTATATCTTGCTATTTATTTGGTAAAGTAAACCAATTTATTCTCAAAATAATCTAAATGGATTTATTGCATTTTGGAACCAATCTCTTTACACACACACACACACACACACACACACACACACACACATATATATATATATATATATATATATATATATATATATATATATATATATATATATATATAAATATATAATTTCCAAACCACAAGACACCCATTTCATAGAATGACTTCATTATTTAGGTTTTTTGTGTGAATTATATTACATTATTTTCTGCAGAGCACAGTAGAAACCACAGCAACAATGTAATCAAATATTTTGAATCAAAAATGTCTGTAATTCTTTATTCTGCAATGTGTGAAAGCCAGTGTCACCCTGACATCTTTCTGGAACACAATAGCAAACATTCACATTCTGGAGAGCAACTTCATTGCACACACTGACAGAGACACCTTCCTGTCTCCACCCCTTGATCTCATTCTGCTGAGATCGAACACCACCAAATCTCATTCTATTTCACTCTGATAGAATCAGCAACACTCCCGATGAGCCACATTATACTGCGACACAAAAGTACCAAGGTTGTACCAGCCTTATTATGCTGCTTGATCTTCTACAGCGCAGTTTAAGACAGGAATAAAGAAGTAGATCAATTAGCTAAACAATGTCTTCACCAAAATAACCTGGATTTCTCACTCCTTTGACGGAGTTCGTTCGCAAATCTCAATTAAGTAATGCTAATGCGTGCACATCCTGAGGAGGACTTGTGCTCGGCTCACAGATTAATCTTTCCTGCCAATCTAAAAATGCCAGCGAGCACCTTTTCTGCATCAGTACATTAAACGCACATAAATCACTAGATGTGTCCAGAAAAGGAGTCTATCAAATTTTATAGCTTTTGGGGACATTTCAGCTAATTTAGTAGGCTTTGTGCACAACTTAAAGATGATGAACCTGCAGTGATTTTCTAGTCAGTCTTGCACAAACATCTTTAAATGGTGTCCTTTTGTTTGTGTTTGAATGAAAGTTTGAACAAAGGAGATCTAATACACATATATTCTTAGCATTCCCATTTAACTTAACTACAACCTCAATTCTGCCATATTGTTATTTTGTTTACTTTTTTTTTTTTTTTTTTTTTTGCAGTGACATAAATGTGATTGCCTGGTACATTATAGTTACAAATGTAGCATTTCAACGTTCACAATTTTTATTTATTTATTTATTTATTTATTCATAATGCACTGCTATTCTCTCATGGCCATAAATGCAGAAAGATGCTTTTGCCTGCATAGTGGTGTAGTAATAGAATCTGCCAGCATTTTCGACATATTAAAATGGTATATTGAGTTTAATAATGGAAAACATTTTAAGTTACATTATTATATTATAAAATATTTTCAATATTTTAATATTGCTTATATATATATATATATATATATATATATATATATATATATATATATATATATATATATATATATATATATATATATATATATATACTATTATATTGTCACACACCTGGACTCATTTTGTGTGTTTTTGCCCCTGTGACCCAGTTTCTGTCTCTATGTGGTTTGATTAGTTCCCAGGTGTGTCTAGTCATTTCCGCATGTGTTCCATGTCCCTGTTAATTTAGTCATTCCATCCACCTGTGTTTTCCCTATTATCCCTTGTACAAAAGCCTTGTCCTTCCAGTTCTGTTTTGTGGGGTCTACTCGTCTACTTGTTACTTGTCAACTCGTCTACTTGTTACTTGTCAACTTGTCAACTTGTCTACTTGTCCACTTGTTACCTGTTACTTGCCACTTGCCATCTGTTATTTGCTACTTACCTTGCCTATGTTTGATTTAATAAATCCTTGTTTCGTTTATCCCTCGGCTCCGTGTTCCTTCCAGCAGCGTAAGCCGTGACAGAAGACCCGACCAAAAAGTTAAAAACTGCGTGTTTTCTCTCCGTTTTGTTTTCCGTTTTTTCACAGTCTTTTTCTTTCCGTAGTGTGTCATGGATCCCCTCTATCGCCCCGAATACCTCCTCCTCCTGCTGGAGCAGGAGGGACTTTCTCTCGAGGACCATACCAGACGGTTTCTCTTGATAGCTAATGCCACCAGCTACCCGGACCACGCGCTCTGCACCTTTTATCACGCCAGCCTGAACTCCAGGTGCAGAGCGTTGTCGCCTGAAGATGGTCCTCGGGAGGATTTCGCCGCATTCATAGAGTGGAATCTGGTGAGAAATGGGTCACCTCTCACGGTCGGCCCAATGGAGGATCTCGCCAGGTCCACTCTGGACCCAGAGCCCAGCCTACAATCCCCCCACGGTACGAGGCATAAGCCCGAGCCCACCGATGACGGAGAGCCAGAGAGCAACCCGTCAGACCAGGTGCGAGAGCCGGCGACACTGCCCACCACGAGGGAGCAAAATGTGGAGCGCCAAATGGGTCAAAATGAGGGGGTTTCCAATTCACCTATGTCAGTTTCCCCGTTAAGCCCAGGACGGGCTCCTGTTCCCCCGTTAAGCCCAGGACGGGCTCCTGATCCTCCTTTAAGCCCAGGACGGGCTCCTGATCCTCCGTTAAGCCCAGGACGGGCTCCTGATTCCCCGTTAAGCCCAGGACGGGCTCCTGTTCCCCCGTTAAGCCCAGGACGGGCTCCTGTTCCCCCGTTAAGCCCAGGACGGGCTCCTGATAATCTGTTAAGCCCAGGACGGGCTCCTGTTCCCCCGTTAAGCCCAGGACGGGCTCCTGATCCTCTGTTAAGCCCAGGACGGGCTCCTGATCTTCCGTTAAGCCCAGGACGGGCTCCTGATCCTCTGTTAAGCCCAGGACGGGCTCCTGATTCCCCGTTAAGCCCAGGACGGGCCCCTGATTCCCCGTTAAGCCCAGGACGGGCTCCTGATCCTCCTTTAAGCCCAGGACGGGCTCCTGATCCCCCGTTAAGCCGAGGACGGGCTCCTGAACCCCCGTTAAGCCCAGGACGGGCTCCTGATCCTCCGTTAAGCCCAGGAAGGGCTCCTGATCCTCCGTTAAGCCCAGGAAGGGCTCCAGCCCCAGAGCTTACTCCAATGCCTGCTCCTCCAAAATTCCCACCCTCCCACCCACTCCTGCCTCCTCCTCCGCTGTCGTCTGGCTGCCCCTCTGCTCGCCCTCAGCCTACCATCATTGTGGTGCGAGCTCAGCGGGACCGCCATCCTCCAGCGACGCCTTGGTCGGCGTCTCCCTCACCTCCGCCTCCAGCCTCTGAGGCCTGGACTCCGCCTCGGCCCGTTGACCCGTCGGCTCCACCATGGCTCCTAGCTCCTTCCTCTCCGCCGTGGCCCGGCAGTCCACATGCTCTGCCTGGCTCCCTCGTCCCTCCGGCTCCGCCTTGGTCTGGCGTCGTCCATCCTATGCCTCGGGACTCCACTCCTCCGGCTTCGCCTCATCCCTCCGTCCCTCCGGCTCCGTCAGGCTCCTTCATCCCCTCGGCTACACCTCAGTCCTCGGTCACTCTGGCCTCACCGCGGCCTTCCGGATCCACATCGCCGCGTCAGTCACCAGAGCCATCAGTTCCGCCTAGGACCTCCGGCTCCTCCCCGTCACCCTGGCTCTCCGTCTCCGCCTCGGGCTCCTCCTCCACTTGCCCCGTTGCCGTGGGTCGAGTCCCTGGAGTCGGTGACCATCCCTCCTCCATGGCTCCTTCCACCGTCGGCTCCACCTTGGGCCGTTATGGCTGTGGCCTGGGTCCTGCTGGGTGCCTCCTGCTTCAGATCCTTCCTGTCTCCTCCCTGGCTCCTTCCTCTGTGGTCCCTGTCTGCTGGCCTCCCTTTGTTGTTTCTACGGTGCGAGGACGCACCTACCGGGAGGGGGGAGTACTGTCACACACCTGGACTCATTTTGTGTGTTTTTGCCCCTGTGACCCAGTTTCTGTCTCTATGTGGTTTGATTAGTTCCCAGGTGTGTCTAGTCATTTCCGCATGTGTTCCATGTCCCTGTTAATTTAGTCATTCCATCCACCTGTGTTTTCCCTATTATCCCTTGTACAAAAGCCTTGTCCTTCCAGTTCTGTTTTGTGGGGTCTACTTGTCAACTTGTCAACTCGTCTACTTGTTACTTGTCAACTTGTCTACTTGTCCACTTGTTACCTGTTACTTGCCACTTGCCACCTGTTATTTGCTACTTACCTTGCCTATGTTTGATTTAATAAATCCTTGTTTCGTTTATCCCTCGGCTCCGTGTTCCTTCCAGCAGCGTAAGCCGTGACATATATATACTATATATACTATTTCTTTCCATTTCTACATTAGAATTATTATTATTTGCTATTTAAGATTATTGGAGTATGTTTCACAAGAAAATACTATTTCAATCTTTTTGCTTCAATATTTCATGTAATAACTTGTGAATGTTGCTAGCAATTTCTGAGGGAAAATTGCTTCTACATCCATTTTTGTTTGTGTACTTTTATTTTAAACAGTGATTTAAATTTGATTTGATGTGGAGTTGATTAAATTTCAACATGGGTTTTCATCGATCAGCGATTGTACGTGTGATTTCAGCTAAACTGGATTTAAACTAGATTAGAAATTTCCAATTAAACTGTGTGATTTTATTGCTGTTTTGTGTTGGTTTATTACTTTTCAGTAACCAAATGACCACACCACACCAAAAATCTGAGTTTGTTTATATAAAAAAATAAAATAAATAACACATTTCAGATTTTATGACAAAGAAAATAAAACTAATTAATTAAATGAGAATTGTTGATGTAAAAATTATCCTGTAAAACAATGTTACTTGCAATTTCTTTATACATTTTTTTTGTGTGAAATTGACTTGCCATTTCTGAGTTAAAATTGTTTCTACACCATTTTTATTTACAGTGTGGAAAGACTGAAATGGTATTTTCTTTTAAAGGGTACTCCAATAATCTTGTTTACTTTAAAAACCTTTCTTTATTTCCTTCTTTCTTTTAAACACAGTATATAGAAGCACACCGAACCCCTTGTGAAAGTAATTGTGAAATTCACACTCAACCTCTCAGCACTGTTCTTCTGTGGACAACATTTCCCCACACAAGGCAAGTGTTTCTGGTAATGCTCCATATTCCAAATTTGGTGTGTTTACACCCAAATCAAGGTTAACTGCATCATCGTTTGCTCATTTGTCTCCACTCAACCCTGGCATGAACGACTCGCTGGTGTTTTTGAGAGACCAACGGAGGCAGCTGGCGCATCCGTTGCTTTAAATCACACCGGACTAAAAATGCAGCTAAAACGGCTTGATGGCCAACAGGGTCGTTTCACCCACTCTCTTCCCCACCTGCTCGATTTTTCACTCTGTTCTTCCACGAAATGCATTTTCACAGTATTTGTTCTCAGTAGGTCTGACCACATCTTCTGTTCCATTGAACAAAAGCATTGAAAAGAAGCATTTTTTAGCGTTAGTTTCTGTATTTATACCATGCACTGACAGAGATCAAGGGCCTTTTTGCCAGCAGGTTTCTTTGTGTATTTCCTCTCTGCTGTTATTTATATTCTCACAGTGCAGAGAAGGAACCTCTTACGCTGACTCAAATAGAGAATATGCCTTCCAGCTATTTCTGCATTTCCAACCCTTGCCGTGAATGCTGGTCCCTCGTGTAATTGTTGCTGCACTGTATTTTTCTGCCACACCCCGGCTGGTGTTAAACGTGAAGAATTCGCCAGTGTCTTTGGTTTTGAAGAGTTGCTTACCCTTGCGATGGCTTTCTGCATTGCAATATGTTTTCACTTGCTATCACGTGACAAAACCTTCAAGCGGCTGCCATGCCATTCTGTTCATGCTCAAGTTCAGTTGTACACAACATTTTTATGGCCCTGTCATAGGATTGGATTGATAACAATCCCACTAATTGCAAAAGGACATGGGGAGAGGACGGGAAAGCGACGAGTAAAACAATTCTTTTATGATGCGAGAAACCTTGGCTAAAGGAACGATGGCATACAGAGCCATCACGAATGAAGCGTGCCCCGCAAAGATTGTTTCCCACAGATAATACACAAGGTTGTTACGAGCCTTTTAAAATGATGTCACTCTGTGGGATTTCTTATTTAACAAGCAATATATCTAGTCACCCGCCTGGCTATTTTTCCTGTATGTCAAAACGCCTTCTTTTACCGCCTTCAATTTCCTTTCCAGTGTTGTCAAATTGACGGCGGTATTATTCGCTCATTATGGGGACAGGGGCTGTGGCTTGGGTTTGCTCACTAGATGGATTGCTTTGTCTATTACCTTGAGGCCTTTATACACATGGAAGTTATTACTTTTGGCTGGGAGTTAATTGCTAAAACGCTGTGTTCTCGCTGTGCATTACTTGTTTTCACTGTGTTATTGAGGGATTTTAATCTGTGTTTAGAGAGACAGTATGATTTGTGTGATTCGAGATTAAGAAGCAACATCAGTGATACTGTTGTCAGATTTAAATGCTAATTTGAATATGGTTTTAAAGTTTAATGAATATTTAGGTCTATCCCTGCTAAAGTAGTAAGCAGCTGATGACACATGGGGGGGAGTCATGGCCTAATGGTTAGAGACTGGTCATAAACCAAAGGTTTTGGGTTCTAGTCTCATGCCGGCAGGGATTGTAGGTGGGGGGTGAATGTACAGCACTCTCTCCCACCTTCAGTACCGTGACTGAGGTGCCTTTGAGCAAGGCACTGAACCCCCAACTGCTGCCCGGATGCCACAGCAAAAAATGGCTGCCCACTGCAGGGATAAACACACTAATTCACTGTATGGGTCACCATACTTAGCCACATGTCACTTCATTTTCACTGTGACTTTCACTATAGAGGGTATGCACCGATGTCACTTTCCTGCCGGAACACGCCCCCTCAGCCGGACTGAGTGGCAAAAGTGCCAGCTGCATGACTGGATTTAATAGGGAAGCTGCGATAATCAGGTTAAACTAAAGGTTGCTTAACTCGATCTAGTGTTCCTTACAATTTACCAAAGATCCATTGGTCCATGGATCTCGTCATGCAGCCAGGAATCGTACTTCCTGACATCTATATGTCTGATTTTGACAAAGAGGAAATACATAAAGCAAATTTGCCTTTTGTAAATACAAGTTAATACAAAAATAGGTTGGTCGGAATCCAGGTGATCACTATATCAGTGTGAGAATCTATTTGGCTGACGAATATTCTGAGGTGTGCAATTATTTTAGGGAATAACGCTCACTCTTTCTCTCTCTCTCTCTCTCTCTCTCTCTTTCTTTCTCTGTGTGTTTCTGTCTTTCTAGCTCTCTTTCTAATAACTTCAGTAATAACAGCATTAGAATGCTATCAACGGCTCAATCCTCCATTACCATCTTTAAAATTACGTTTTGGAACTACGAATGATATATTCGGAACGATATAAAACAATACAATATATAGGGTATAGTATTACTGCAAAATCCAACATATCACATAAAGTGATAACTGCAAATCCATGTTTTGCTGCCTGGAGTCCATTTGTTTCTTTGAATTGCAGGGATTCATTTGCTTTTCTTTTCTGTAGCTTTCGGCAGTCTGTCTATGCGTCAGATTTCTTGTCAAATCTATTTGTACAGTCAGTCGCAGATTAGATGCGTGTTCTTTCTCAGCATTCACGCTGAAAACCAATGCTGCCATTCAGGGCCCGTATTCATAAAATATCTTAAGGCTAAAAGTAGCTCATAAATCGCAGATTAAGGAGAAAACCTTAAAAATAATGGGCATGTCAGTCCTAAATGTAAGACTCCTAAGCTCTAAGAGTATTTCACAAAGAGTTTTAGAACTAAAACTAGCTCCCAAATCTGTGAAACGTTAGGAATAGTGAAGAGGACTTCTAAGTCATGTTGTACCCATGAATGAATAATTACTGTGTGTATGCATGTGTTTGAAGGATACTACTACTACTGCTTATAATAATAATATACATTAATTACAATAACTAATCAATGGATTTATTTTTTATTATTTATATATGTTATTTATATATGTTGTTTATGTATTTTATCCATATAACCCATGCAATTACACACAAAATAAACCCTTGTTTTTCAAATAGACTAAAACTCACATTATTGATCAGTAAAATACATGCTTTTAGAAAAATAAAAATCTACAAGGTGTAATTACTGTCTGCAGATGAATAGCTATTATGACTAACCCCAGACAACATGAGCATTAGGCAGAAGCTTGTTTTATTTCTCTATCACCAAAGTGTTTTACCAGGGAAAATAACTATTAGATATCATCCACTGAAGAATAAATGAATTGAATTGTCCAAGACTGCAATTATTGTTCACTGTGGTCTGTTTTATTAAACTCTGTACTTCATCCGTACTTCGCTTTCACAATTGCTGGAAACCACAACCCTGGTAACCCAAACACAGAAAAAATAGACTTGATGGTATTTGAGATCATGGGGACGATCAAGGGTCACGCTCCATGATTTGTAGGTGTCTTTCCAAATAAAACAAAATGGAAGAACCATAATAAATGTTCAATCATTTATCGTGACCTTTGACCCTTTCATCATGTTCTTTCACCTCCCACACCCTGCTGTTTCCTGTAATGCCTTTAACATTAAAAAATGACATGTTTTCGAGCTCAGCCAGCTCCCTCCCTCAAGATACAGCTTGCATGTGAAGATAACAAATTGCTGGCTGCATCAATTGCAGTTTACACAATATATATCAATATGCTGTCAAAATCAGCTCCCAGATTTAAAAAATGGATTTAAGGTTGAGTGAATAGTCAAGTCCAGTTTAAATTGGACGCTTTACTGTTTGAGTAAATGCTATTTTTGGTCCAATCTAAAGCTATTGAGATTTACACCATTAAAACTGAATGTTTGATTTCTATTCATCTTCAGGATTTTGAAAAGACACTTCTAAATTTGCAAGAGTGGGAAACATTTAATTGTTTTTCTCTCCATGTTTCCATTCGCCAGCCTTTAAAATGCACAGTGTGCCTGTATTTGCAGTTATTTATTCCATAAACAGGCAGTAGTAAACAGTGATATGCAACCATTAGGCACTTTAAAATATGCCTGGAAGCTCTTTTAGTGCATTATGTGTTTTTCCTTGGCAGAAAACGACTGGCTTTACGCACCTACTCCTTACTAAAGTAGAAAAAAAAGCCCTCCTTCATACTCAAGATCCTTAGCAGTGACAATATTCAAAGAGGCATGTTGTGTTGGCTTTCATTTATCTGCTTTGTGTACTACTGTGCAGGTTCATAACACTAATTAAGATGCAACTTAGAATGTCATCGCCCAGCAGGAGAGAACCTTTAATGCTGAAGCAGAGTCTTCCCTCTCCACATCTGTACATAGATGTGCTGTTTTAATGTGCTGATTTAATTTAATGTTTTAATAACTTGGGCTGAAAATAACCGTAGCTATTTATTTTGAAGAATCTTAAAGGGATATTTTAAAGTTTAAAACTACTTAAAGGGTTACTCCTTCCCAATATGAAAATTTTGTCATTAATCACTTACCCCCATGTTGTTCCAACCCTGTAAAAGCTTTGTTTCTTCTTCAGAACATAATTTGAGATATTTTGGTTGAAAACCAGTAGACTTGTGACTGTCCCATTGACTGCCATGTAAATTAAACTGTCAAGGTCCAGAAAAGTATGAAAAGCATCATCAGAATAGTCCATCTGCCATAAGTGGTTCTACCATAACATTATGAAGTGACAAGAATAACAAAAATAATGACTTTATTCAACAATTTGTTTCCTCTGTGTTTCTCTGCATCACCATAGAGCCATTTTGGAGAATATCCACTGGACGCAAGCAGTGTACGCTATTCTGTGTCAGCTGCGACACAATGATACATTTTCTATGTGTATTTACGCTTTGATTTGAATGAAAACAGCGCATCAGTGCACCACACTGACACCGACACAGAATAGTGTACGCTGCTTGTGTCCAGTGGTTGATGTTTAGCCTAAATAATTTTATCAGGAGCATTCTTAGGCTTGTCTTTGGCCCACCTCAAATGCTCTCATTGGTTGAGACGTGTGATGACACCCATCCCAAGGCAGTACTGATCAACATCCCAACCATCCTGTGACCCACGGTTTATCTGTATGTGTATTCAGAACCAGTGAGTAACGGATTTTCAAAATAATAATATTAATGATAATAATAACCACGTTAATGCACAATAAAATAATAGACTGTTAATTAATGCATTAACGCGATAATAACGCATTAACTTGCCCAGCCCTATATAAATATAAATATAAAACATTTAATTTAATTAATAGATATAATAAATAAAAAGTATTGTGAGGCATTTATAATGAAACTAAATTAAGTGTATTTCTGGTGAAAGAAGCAGAATTTAGAATTTTTTTTATAATTTTAATAAAAAGCATTTACATTAAATGTTCTGTTTCTGGTGTACTGTATATTATTTGAGCTATTTTACAGTCATTTTAAGGTTGTAGATGTTGAAATATATAATAATAATAATAATAATAATTAAAGCTGCAAACAGCGATGAAAGGGCCCTCGCATCGGGGCTCACCGCCATCTGGTGGCCATAGCAGAACAGCGAACATTAGGAAATATGCTTATAAAATGGTAAATATTTGTGCCAAATTTCCTGCTGCCAACAGGTGACGCTATGATAATAACTGGATATTGGCATGTAGATGTCTTTAGCCCAGGACTCTTACCAAACATGTGAAGTTTGGGGCAGATTGGACATTGCATGTTTAAGTTAGTTTAAAACAAGTCATTTCCTGCTGCCAACAGGTGGCGGTATGATTATAACTGAAATATTGGCCTTAAGATCTGTTAAGCCCAGGACTCTTAGCAAACATGTGAAGTTTAAGGCAGATCAGACATTGCATGTTTAAGTTAGTGTGAAACAAGATATTTATTGGTGCCAGCAGGTGGCGCTATAATTATAATTGAAAATTGGCCTTTATATGTGTTCAGGCCAGGACTCTTATAAAACGTGTGACGTTTGAGGTAGATTGGGCATTCTATGCATGAGTTACAACAACTTCCTGTTTCATAGTATTAATAGCATGCTTTAGCACTTAGTAAGTGTTGCTAGCATGTTTTAGAATATTTCTAGCATGTTTAGCACACAATGGCATATTTTACTTTTGCTAATAGTGCATAACAGTGTAAAACATGTTACTTCCTGTTGGCAGCAGGTGGCGCTGTAACTATAACCAAATATGAGCAAATATGAATGAAACTTGTAAAGTTTGAAGTAGATTGGACATTGTATGCACGAGTTGTTCTGTTTCACTGCATTAATAGTATGCTTTAAAACCTGCTTGATAGCATGTTCTAGCATGTTTCTAGAATGTTGCCAGCCTATTTAACACTTGTTTATGCTTTCTATTATGTTGCTAGGAGTGCATAACAGTGTTAAACATGTCACTTCCTGTTGCCAGTAGATGACGTCATGACTATAATCAAATATGGGCATGTAGGTGTGTTCAGGACAGGACTCTTATCAAACTTGTTAAATTTGGGGCAGATTGGACATTGCATGCCTGAGTTACAGTAACTTCCTGTTTCACTGCATTAATAGTATGCTTTAAACTAGCTTGCTAGCATATTTAAGTATGTTTCTAGCATGTTGCCAGCCTATTTAACACTTGTTGATGCTTTTTTATATGTTCCTAGGAGTCCATAACAGTGTTAACCATGTCACTTTCTGTTGCTAGCAGATTGCGCTATGACTATAACTGAATTTGGGAATGGGTGTCTGTTTAGGACAGAACACCTATCACACGTGTGAAGTTTGGGGCAGATCGGACATCGCTTGCCTGAGTTACAGCAACTTCCTGTTTAATGGCGAAACATCAAACTTTGTCAGGCCGCCAGGGACACGCCCCTTAACGAAAACTCAAGATCTTTGCAGGTTAACGTCACATAGGTCTTATGATGACCCTCACCAAATTTGAAGATATTCCAATTAAAACTGTAGGAGTTTTGTCAAAGTACGAGGCATGGAAATGGCAAAAACTGCACAAAAATATTACTTCCTGTTGGGTTTTGAATTTTTTAAAAAGATACTTTTTTGTAAGTAATGGTCTGTTACACGTGTGTACCGATTTTCATGGATGTATGTAAAATTTAGCTCGAGGCACACATTTTACAGGTGGTGCTATCGAGCCATTTTGCCACACCCACTTCTGAAACCAATATCAGATGTACATTTCCGCCAGTTCTGACATGTGTGCAAAGTTTTGTGAGGACTGGAGCATGTTTAGGCCCTCAAAAATGTGATTCACTTTGGAGAAGAATGAAGAAGAAGATGATGAAGAAGAAGAAAAAGAAATGGAGCAATTCCAAGAGGGTCCTCTCACCGTGGTGCTTGGGCCCTAATGATAATAATGTTAAAATAGGTTTGCAAAGGTGTTTCTGGTAAATTTCTGGAAACGTTCCAAAAATCCAATCCAACGTTAAAAATATATATATACTCTCTTCCAAATAAGAAAGGTTTTGACGACTGTCTAGCTCCAAAACTGGCCAAAAGAAACACAATGAAGATGGTCAATACAGACTGTGTGCTATATTCCAATAATGACAAAATGTGAATTTTAGGATGACCTATTTTGGGGTGAAACAATAATGTCCTTGTCAGTCTCTTCACACCCAGTGGCCCCAGTCTACGACAGAAAACCCCATAAGAGGTGGAGCCTGCTAATTATTCAAATGTACCCTGATGAAGGGCCATAATAAAGAAATGAAGTCCGCTGACAGTCCGTGCTGAAAATCAAAAGTGTGCTCTTCGATCGCAGACCCTCAGGGCCAGAAGAACCCTTGGATAATGAGTATGATGAGAGATTAGACTGGATCAAAGTGGAGATTAAACAGGATGGCAAACACATCAATGCTTCTAATTAGCAAGTCTGTGAAATTTGCTGAATTGGTGCAAATATCATGGATGCCGCTGAGGTGTTCTTATCGTTCCGTTTTTCTCCCTTGCTTCCAGGCAGGCTATTGACTGTGCCAAACCCAAAATCACACACAAGGGGTGAGAGGTGTGAGAAGCCTCATCTTAATTAGGGAAATTGGTGAATTATTATTTGTGACACATGCTTTTGTGAGTCAGGCTTTTTGGAGAGATTAGTAACTGTGATCAGTAATGTGTCATCTCACAGCTGTGATGGCAGTGAATCTTGAATACTATGATAAAAAAAAAAATCCTTGCTAGTACTAATGAACAGGCACAAACAGATTTTATGTATTTGAAGCACAGATTTTTCTGCAGAATGGAGTCAGTGTTTTAAGATGGATAGACAGCAGTGGTTCTCAAACTGTGGTTTATATTTAAGTAGTAAAATAAGTAATCACATGCATTTATATTATACATATGCGTGTTTTAATACTTTTGATAGATAGATAGACACACAGGTGCTCTCCTCCTCAAACTCTGTTAGACCGTATCTGTGTTTTCTGTTTGTACAAAGATTAGTGTGCTGCATGTAAAGCGCAAGCAGATGTTTCATCGGTCAGGCAATAACAATGAGGTGTTCTGCAGGGTCTGTGATATTGACCTCGTACTCTGTGCTCGATATGTTATGCTTTATAGTGATTGTTTTGAAGTGATGTTTGACCCCCCTCTTAGTCGGAAAGTCCCAGAAGATAGAGAGGACGTAAGGACTGAATGGCGACAAAGATTTATTCTCTCACATGGAGAGTCGTCTGTACTATTTGGTCTTTTCCTGAAGGACGCAGCAACATTAGCCAGCACAAATAGAAAGGTTTTTGCAGGCGGCATTGCTGGAGGTCTCGGGTGTGTTTTATTTTGAGGTTACCTCTTCACATAAACCCACCCATGAGTTGTTTTTCGTCTGCTAGATCATTAGCTTTGTTGAATCAAGCATCAGTATTAGTACAGTTTATTGCTTAGGCTTAGGGAATTGAACAAACCCTTTACTAGGGTTGAAATCCGAGAACAGGTTCATTTAAAAAGTAGAATCATAGACTGACAAAAGAAAATGCACTGCATTTTTGTGACTTTTTAAAAAGAAGGATAACAATAGACAGAGGTAAATGACAGCAGTCTCGAGAGAACTAAATCATCAATGTTTATGTATTATATAAATGTATGTATATATATTTTTTTTTTAAATGTTATTTTCCTTATTTTCATAAAAATGATTAATTATATTTAGTTCCATTAACACGCAACACATACTGAGATGCTCGTAATGTAGACGTTTCCTGCATTGCTATTTAGCAACACCACTAGTGAACATTGACTCTTAAGCAACTGTTATTCAGAAGCCCGCAACTCCACAAGTCTGGTTCTTGAACATGAGTCTCTTATTAGCCAGTTCTTTTAAATGAATCGGACACATACTGCATGACCAGTAGTCCGATTCCAGAACAAATGACTCTTATGAATCAGTTTTTTAATGACTCAAATACAAACAGCACAACCAGTGTACATGTAGCCCAATTCCCAAACAAATGACTCTTATGGAGCAGTTCTTTTTAGTGAATCAAACATCATGACTTGGTTAGTCCAATTCCTGAATTAACGACTCTTATGAATCAGTTTTTCAATGACTAAAACAGAAAAAGCATGACCAATGTAGCCCGATTCCTGTACAAATGAATCTTCACTCAAAAGTTTGGAAGTCAGTCTTTTTTGACATGCAAATCAGGATTTACTCAGTCAAAGAGAAGAACACTGTTTGACAGTAAGGCTTAAAGGAACAGTTCACCCACCATTTGCTGACAATTGACTGTACCTCAGGTCAGCCAAGATGTAGATGAGTTTATCAAAACAGATTTGGAGAAATTTAGCATTACATCACTTGCTCACCAGTAGATTCCCCGCAGTGAATGGGTGCCATCAGATTGAGAGTGAAAACAGCTGATAAAACAACACAATAATCCACACAACGCTAGTCCGTCAATTGCCGTTTTGTGAAGTAAAAAGCTGCATGTTCCTAAGAAACAAATCCAGCTTTAAGATGTTCTTTTTGTTTCAAACTGTTAAATATGAGCCATTTATAAACACAATATTCTTTTATCCAGTGAAAAAGTTGTTTTGTCTGAATCATGAGAGAAATACGCATAGATCAAGCACCATTTTAAAAGTGAAAACCATCCAAAACTTTACTAAACAGATATGTTGATTTTGACGTGAGAAGACAATAGAGGATGGAGTTTTTCCACTGGAGGAAGTGTTTTTATGTTTTTGGACTGTTTGATATTTTGGCCACATTAAACTGTTTAATGTTAAAACATCTTAATGATGCATTTTTTCGTTCTTTCCTTTTTTTCTTACAAACATGCAGCTTTTGGTTTTACAAGATGTTAATTGATAGACTGGAGTTGTGTGGATTACTTGTGTATTATTGTAATGTTTTATCAGCTGTTTGGACTCATTCTTTTATGTGGTTATGTGATGCAGCATATCCAAGGTCTTGTTTTGTGCTAAAGTGTACCTATATAAAGGACGAGCATTGACAGTCCACATTGCAGCCAGTGCGAGGTAATGCCTTGCTTTAATTTAATTCAGCGTCTTCTCTTTTGAGCTCAACCTGCTTCGGAGTAAATTGAAAGCACTTCGCTATAGAAATGTTCCGTCAATCACCTCTTCCTCTGGTGTCCCTGTAGAGAAATGAATGGTTGCATTAAGATAGATGTTATGGTCATTCAGATGGTTCCCACAGAGCAAATAACATCCTAAGTGAAACGTAGTGGTCGCAGGAGAATCATCGGAGGGCTGTAAAATGAAACCTTTAAATCTGGACCATTAGATAAGGCTGTCATAACAAGGCTACCTCACCATCACGATGCTGTGGGCATATAAGTCAACCCGGAGCTGTCAGATAATGTATTTATGTTTCAGAGACGCATTTGAGAAAGCTGTTGTTAAGTGGGCCCTGTGTTTAAGGGTCATATGCGTTTGCTTTATTTGGAGCTTGTGTGGGAATAGACTGCGCTGAAGACTGGACTGTCAGTCACAGAAGCACACCTGCCCTTTAATGTCAAACAATTAGGATGACTCAATCAGACAGCAGGAGAGGAGGGGCTGATCTTCACCCATATTTAGCTGATTTGGCTGCGCTTGATGGGCAGGTGGACGTGCACGCGGACAGATAAATGATGAGATTCCCGTGAAGCGCAAGGATGTGACGAGATGCTGACAAGCATATTCCGCTAAAGGAATGAGAAAACAGTTCGTGAATTGTCCTTTATCCATTCTTTTATCCAGTGAAAAAGGAGAGAAATATGCATAGCTCAAGCACCATTTTAAAAGTGAAAACCATCCAAAACTTTTCTAAACAAATATGTTGGTAGATTATGATGTGAGAAGACAATAGAGGATGAAGTTTTTCCACTGGAGGAAAGGTTTTTTTATGATTTTGGACTGTTTGATATTTTGGCCACATTAAACTCTTTAAAGTTAAAACCTGTTAACTAGTTACAAGATGTTAATTGATGGACTGGAGTCGTGTGGATTATACTTGTGTATTAATGTTTTTATCAGCTGTTTGGACTCATGCTGATGGCACCCATGCACTGTAGAGGATCCATTGGTGAGCAAGTGATGATGAATGAACTCATCTAAATCTTGGATGGATTACGGATGAGTACATTCTCAGCAAATTGTCAATTTTGGATGAACCATTTCTTTCCAACATATGAGTTTTAGTTTATTCACTTTGAGGCCATCTGCTTCTAAAAGAGGATATGTGCATTTAAATTTGACATTCTGTCTGTTTTGGGGAAACAGACCAAAATATTCAAGGCTAATCTTGCACTCAGCGGGTGTATGCCAACTAGCAACAGAGCACAACAGTGAGTGACCGTATTTGTGTTGTTTTTTTGTTTTTGTTTTCTTTCAGGAAATATTTTTTGTATTCATTTCCACACACACATATATATGTAAATAATATAATGTTAAACATTCAAAATTTACGTCTGTATAGCGGATGTGTGTGAGCTGATAAGCAGAGCATGCTGAGTGGATTGAGCAATTGAACAATTTCTGTAATTACTTTTGTGTTTGTTTGTTTTATGAGTTATGAGAGCTTGACACTATTTAAAGTGGTCAAAAATGCTTGGGTTGGCACTTTGGAAAACTTTTTCACTATTTTTTATTTGTCTTCCTTTCTGTACAGTGCATTCTCATCAATCTCTAAACTGCCTCTTTACTGTACAAATATATGTGATCCGAGGTCTGTGTGTTTAACTACAGTCCTCCAGAAAGTATAGCATATATTACAGACTTCATAACCATCGGAGGCATATGCAGGTCACAGAACGTGCTCATGATCTGTGGTTTGAAAATTTTTTTTTTTTGAAAGGCTCAGGTGGTCGTTCGGCTGAGTTCAGCGTCTAGACAGGGGACGGAGCGCCGGTAGATGGCAGTCGTGTCCCTTCTGCACTAGACAGGAAGAAGCAGCATCAAACCCTCACACTTAGTACACAGGCTATATACAATCTCACACGCGTCAAACAGGCGCTACAGACCTGTCCGAAGGCGCGCCATATAATCTATAGCCTTCAGGGTTATTGCACTCGACCAATCATTGGTAAGATGGAAAAAGATTATTGGGCCATTGACTTTTACGCATCCAAGAAGACGCCAGTGAGGACAGTTAGAAGAGTATGACTTTAGGCTGGGGGCTACATCAATACGTGTTAGAAGATTTTTGGTGTCACCAGCGGAGCGCACTGAGCCGATAACCAGAAAGAGCCGCGCGTCATTGAGTACCACACTACTTCACACTAGAACTTCATTCACCGACGAGATCTCGACGTATTCGACGGGTCTCACCTCTTTACATGTTCCTCTTCGTCGGGTGACTCACTTGTAGCTGTTCTCCGTTCGGCTCTCGCGCGCTGCGTAATTCCACGGCTTGGCGCGGAGCGCAGCATCATTCGCATGGATTTTCGTCGCGTCACTGCGTTGCTTTTTGCCGGAGTTGAGTTGAACTGTATTGAGTAGTATCTGGTGGGATGTAGCTTTTGATGAATACCTCGTCTATGACAAGTTTATACGCGTTTGAAAAGGAACTACGACTGGTTAGTATATGTATCTGTCATTTAACTAAAAAAGGGATTTAACTCATATTTTGGCGCATTTTCGTCCACTTTCCTTGAAAACAACAAAAAAAAGACACTTTGGAGGATTTTGTCCTTTTTTCCCCTTTCCAAAAATGATCCTGGTGGTCTTGAATAGGATCTGATATAGGCTACGAATACTTGCGTTTGCCAACGCACGAGCCTCCTCTCTCAATGCATTCCGTAGGACATAATCACATTTCAAGGAAATAAGCATCTTGAAATCCGCACTGGGCTGTGAGTAGAATCTAAAGAGATCGGGTGCGTAAAGGAGGAAGAAAAGTTCCGTTTCAAACCACGACTGTGGAATAAGAACCTCAGCGGTCTGCGTTTATTGTCTGTTGAAGATTCGAATGAAGAAGGAAATGCAGAGAATGGTCCATCTCGGGGATAAAACCCATCTAGATGCGTATTGGCTGAATGTGAAACCCCAAATCAGTGTTGTTGAATGCCAAGAATGACACGCAAAACCAGGGAGACGACGAATTAATTGATTTATCAGCAGGAAAAAGACTTGGTATACATCGTATTTTGACGATGCGGGGCAAGAAAGCATCGAGATATCTGTTTTAGTGGCAATCGTCCATATGATGGCATTGACAGGAAGACCGAGTGGATATACAGGAGCGAATTTCTTCTCATAGAAGCTTGTGAATGCAAAACTGCTCTTGGATAGCTTGGATAGCCCAGAGTACACGCTGAAAAAAACATTTAATTCGCATCGCGCTTCATTGCTTGATAATTGCGGATGGATTTTGGTGCTTTGGAAGCGAACGGGAACGTCTGCGATTTGAACGTCACATATTGAGAAAGTAAGTAATTTGTGGTTTGATATTTGCATCACTGGACACTTTGACGTCTTTTTGACACCTATTGCATCTGGTTACCATTAAAAGCATATTGCGTCCTTAACATCTAAGGGCACTTAAAATACAACTGTAGTAATTAAGAAGGTCACAAACCAGTCACTTGTGTAATTTGAACAGTCGTTTAGTATATGTTCATGCACATATCCACTGAGGCGTGCTTTCGCTAGCTGTAAGCTTTTTTCCACTGTCTTTATCTCTCTTCTGTGTGTGTGTGTGTGTGTGTGTGTATGCGCGCGCGCGTGCGTTTGATAAATGTGTGCGCTATTGACAACTCCACAGTGTTCCATTTTTGCGGTTGAATCGTTCTTTCATTCGTTCCTTCATTCATCCGGTCGCAATGTAATATGTCAATGTAATATATCTATTTTTAGGTATGATTCAATTCGTCATAATCTTACACAATTTATTATGCGAGAATAAAAAATAGCTGTTATTCGGATGGTTATGAGTTTAGATTTGTTTAAAATGAGTGTTTTAGTGCTCGAGGCAGTGATACAGGCTATTGCTTAGATTGGTCAGACCCATTATATATACGTAAAAATATTTAAGAAAAACTTTATTTTTATATTTTACACACACACACACACACACACACACACACACACACACACACACACACACACACACATATATATATATATATATATATATACATTTACACTTTTTTTCTCCAATAATTATAAGGTTTCTATTCATAGCTGTAACTTCCAAAAACTTTTTATACAATATTTTAGATTAATATAAGTTTACTTAAATTGTACCATAGTATTTAACATTAATTTTACATCATTTCATTTGTATGCAGTTTGCCTATGTGTGTGTATGTATATGTGTGTGTATATACATATATATATATATATATATATATATATATATATATATATATATATACATATATATATATATATATATATATATATATATATATATATATATATATATATATATATGCAGACAATTAATTGAGTCATTGCTAATGTCACTATTGTTACCAAGGCTGCTATTAAGATATAATAAATTTAATTTCTATAAATACTGTTCACTTTTTTCAGCTTGTATATGTGTATGCATTTACAGCAGCATCTGTGGGGTTTAATGAACAGGCCGTGGTATAGACATTATATGATTCAAGGCTGACAGAGTTTGCTGTCCGTGGTCCTGAAATCCCTGCCAGAAAATAGTAGAACCACACTACTGTTTGTGAGACTCTACTTCCCAACACCTTATGCTGCTCTGCCTCATGAACACCCAGTATTAGAGGTGCTATTATTTTTTCAGCCATACATACCATACAGTGCAAGTCAACTATATTAAAGACTGGATTACACTGGAGGATCTGCATCAGGACAATACGAGGATAGACTTGAACAGACGTGTCTAGATTAGCCATGCCGCATATTCTAAGGTCATAGCTGTCAGTCACAATTAAATGTCCTATCTACTCGAGGAAAACAATTATCTGTGGCTTGCATCACTGGTACAAGCAGTTTTGTTTTTGACTTCATTATCCTATGCAACAAGTCAATAAAACGTTGGCAGAGAAGTCAGTCTTCTACTTTTTAATTTGTGATGGCTAGAGTAATCTGGGAAACCATCTTCATTCAGACCAGTTTGGGATGTTTTGCATTCTCAGTTGATGCCTATTGGTTTTAAAAGGAAGTGATACATGATGCTGCAGCCAACAGCTTATGCTTTGTGAATGTGTGATCTGAAGGAGCTGTCCAGGTTGCCCTCTAAAACAGAAGTCGCGCAATTTTTGACTGTAATCTGTGTTTACTTGTTTTGAAGACACTAGCTCATACTGCGAAGAACATTTTTAAATCAGTTTTTCCTCTAAACCAAATCTCCTCTCAAAGTTGATTTTATTCAGAATCAACAATAGACTTTCCTTTCATCTTTCCTTTTCTTGTTAATATCAAGAACCTGAAGCATTTGCACTGCTTGATGTTTTGAGGTCACAAGGTGAAGAACAACATGGTAATTTTATTGTTCTGAAAACTGAGTGGATGAATCTGAGGCTGTGTGTGTGTAATGAATGAATTATATCCATCTGTCAGACAAACTCCATTTTGTCCCTTCAAAGTAGTCAGTGCATGGCCGCCCACTCTCTGTCACCCTTTGGGAGAGCTTCCTGTTGGCTGGACGCCCGATCCAACGCTTAGAGGCCTGCGACAAACCATTATCTCATTCCAAACCAGTAACTGTTTACTCTGTGGAATGCAAAACAAAATACATACATCATAATGTGTGTGTGTATATATATATATATATATATATATATATATATATATATATATATATATATATATATATATATTAACATCGCAAAGGGCTTTAGATTACACTGACCAAGTTTGGTGTTGATCTGAATAAATCTCTAGGAGGAGTTCGTTAAAGTACAAACCCTGAAAATGGCAAAAACAACACCAATTTTGCAGAGAAAATTCTAAATAACCGACTTCCTGTTGGGATTCGGATTTCGTACCAAGATACTTTTTTGTAGGTATTGGTGTGTTACATGTGTGTACTGATTTTTGTACATGTACGTGAAACATAGCTCGAGGTGCACTCCGTTAAAAGTGTATAGGTGGCGCTATCGAGTCATTTTGACACACCCGACTGAATATTGGCTTTCAGATGTGTTCAGGCCAGGACTTTTATCACACATGTGAAGTTTGGGGAAGATCGGAGATTTTATGCCTGAGTTATAACATCTTTTATTCCCATGGCGAGACATCGAACTTCGTCACAGCGCCATGGACACGCCTTTTAACGAAAACTCAAGATCTTCACAACTTAACATTACACAGGTCTTTAGATTAGACTGACCACAAAAAAGACATTGATGTCATAAAATTTCTAGGAGTAGTTTGTGGTAGTGTAAAATATGTCACTTCCTGTTGCCAATAGGTGGCGCTATGACTATAACTAGATATGGGCATGTCAATTTGTTCAGGTTCTCATCTGTTCAGGAGTCTCATCAAACATGTTAAGTTTGGGGCAGATTGGACATTGTATGTCTGAGTTATAGCAACTTCATTTTTCATATATATATATATATATATATATATATATATATATATATATATATATATATATATATATATATATATATATATATATATATATATATATATATATATGTATATATGTATATGTATATGTGTACAAATCTGTTCTTGAATTGGAGAAATGAGGTTGCAAATGAAAATGAATTCATGAAACATGTAGAACTATATTTAGATTATTCCGGATCCAGAATGTCAAACCAAATAATGACACAGGAAGTAAGAAGAGTAAGTTGCCGTAAACAGCATCAACGTTTGTCTTGTTAACAACCGAATAGAAACAAAGCCTTCATCGCATTCGCACCTTCAAGCACCTGCCCCTATTCCCTGAGGTGAACAAAGGATTTTTTTTTATATTTGCTCTCTTCCAGGCATTCGTTGGAAGGGGGGAAAAGAAGAAGAGGAATGATGGAGTGATGTTGCCTTGGGGAGACGAATTGGGCCGCTCATTTTATGTTCCTTTGCTGTCAGAAGCTTTAGCATGATGAAGCTGCCGGGTTGGGTGGAGAGATGACATTTGTTTGTTGGTGAATGATGCAGCGTGATTTATGTTTCCGCGGAGATGCTTCATTCCTTACTCCGTACATCTTAAAAACTTTTCTACTCGCTCAGCCCTGCATGGGAAAGACAGAAAGTCCATTTATTGATTTTTTTTTTTTCTTCAGTTCGGTCATAAAATGCAGTTGTCAATACATTCATTGTCCAGCAATAAGATTTGCATCTTAAATGATTTGTGGAATTGCCTTCGGATGAGATTTTTGAGATTTATTAAAATGGGTTATGTTGTCTTCGATGTCTCGTAATTGATGAATGACATTGTTTTTCAAGCCCGAAAAGAAATCTGGGTTTCATATCAGTAGTATTTATGGGGTGTACTGATGGATATCTGGAAGTGCACGCAACTCAGGGCTTGTTTATTTTACTGTTCGATTGTGATAGTCGTAATATCCCATGAGTCTCTTGGGTGGCTTCTACAAAGTGAGCTTCAGTTCAAATAAAGCCACTTCCCTAAGATATAAATCACGTCTCTCTTTGTCCTTTTCCATCGAGAACCTCCTTTGTAGGAAGATTAACATAACTCAAGCAATAAATAAATTAATACATAAAGCACTAGAGATGTAATATACATTATGTGTACTAGGATTGTGCACCATTCGGAACTGAATTGAAAATGCAGTTTGGATTCTTAAATCTGAATTGAATTTGAATGCAGTTAAACTCAATAGTTTGAATTAAAGCTTAATTTTATAAGTTATAAGTGCTACTTTTATTTAATCATACGTTACTTTTTTCAATTTGTGTCACTGCTAAAATCTTTCATTTTCATTTATCTCCTAATCAAGACTTCAAATATTTGAACCATAGCATGGTATTTATCATATTAACTTTTGTTTTCAAGGGAGGAATAGCACTTAATTTTCCAGAATGCATTATCAGTGTTTGATTTCTTCGAACTATACTTCAATAAATGCATCTTCCTAGCATTCCAGTTCAGAATTCAAATCAACTTAACTTCCTTTGTTTTGTGACCAAAATCAGACTGAAAGGAAGCCAGTTCTTGAATTTTCCAGTCCATAATATGTACGGTATTTCTCCAATACCATGTGATTCCCAAGCTTTATCCGTCAATTCTGCAATTCACAGCCATTTCTATACATAATAAACACTTTGAAATAAGGCAGATTAGCTTGTGTAAAACCCAGCTTGGGCGTGAATTAGTATTCATTTCTTAAACTGCTGGAGACTGCTATCAATAAAAGCTAACAGTCTGTCAATTTTTTTTTTGCATCCTGAGGTACAATTTCTACCAGGGGGATTTGGTTTAGTGTGAAAGGCAGATTAAACGGTGAGAGAACCCGGATTGGCGTGCAATCTCAGTCTCCATTGTCTAAATCTTCCATGTCACAGCATAGAGATTTCTTTCCTGAGAGTGAAACTACAAGGCCGTGTACGGGAGGTTATGTAGGTAGTGCATATTGATTGATGGGCTGGAGTTGCGGCGAGGATGACATTGAATTGATGTTTTTGTCTTTTTTTTCTTTCTTAAAGCAAGTTGTTTTTTTTCTATGTCAGAATTCAGTCGTCAGCAAATGCTGTGTGTTTTGTATTCACTGCACTGGTGTGAGCAAATGGGCCAGTCGACCTTGCTTCAGAGAGACTGTATGACAATATATAACTCAATAATACATCTTGGGGCTTTTAAACAATCATTTGATGTCTATATTCCATGTCTTCTGAGGTTAGACGATAGCTTTGTGTGAGGAACAGACAAAAACTGAACCAGATCTGAGTCCAGATCAGTGTGATTTGTGAATGAATCATTTAAATGGATCGAATGATTCACTGAAAAGATCAGACTCAAAATAATGATTCATTCACCAATAAGTCATCGCGACATGGGCTTACATGTACTAAAACCTTCAAGCTTCCAAATAAATGCTAAACCACCATAAACACTGTCCTAATATTTTCAGTAATTTTCCACTTAAATGATTCACTAAGCAATCATATAACTTCAGAAGAGTGAGACCTATAGACTATATGTTTTTGTGTTGCTTGTAAAGTTTGAAAGTAATTGCATGAAAATCAGTCTTCCACAGAAGAAAGTAAGTAATTAAAAAGTTTGGGATGACATCTGAGTGTATAAATGTTTAATATTTATGTTTGGGTGAAGTGTACCTATACGTTTTTGCAGCATGAACATTTCAGCCCAGCCCGTTTTGCACACACTCACTTTGACCTTTCATTAATCTCCTTCTCTTTGACCTGAGTGTCTTGAAGTATGAGTGTGTGTTTTTTTTCTCAAGTGGTCCCTCGTCCACAGCCCCTCCTATGGGATGAGCGCAGCACATTTCTCCATTCGATGCCCTAATCAATCAGAGCTCTGTCTCGCCGCATCAATTTTCGGGAATAATCTGGCCGACATCATAAAACGGCCATCTTGATGTGCTGGATAGACTCTGCTACCCCCATCCACACAACCTGGCTACTATTGGCAAAACTAATATATATATATATATATATATATATATATATATATATATATATATATATATATATATATATATGTATAATATATATATATATAGATGTATATATATATTTATATATATACATACTTAACACAAATTGCTAATCAGCCAATCACATGGCAGCTGAAGCATTTAGGAATCTAGATGTGGTGAAGACGACTTGCTGAAGTTCAAACCAAGCATCAGAATGGGGAAGAAAGGGGATTTAAGTGACTTTGAACGTGGAATGGTTGTTGGTGCCAGGCGGCCAGGTCTGAGTATTTCAAAAACTGCTGATCTACTGGGATTTTCACGCACAACCATCTCTAGAGTTTACAGAGAGTGGTCAGAAAAACAGAAAATATCCAGTGAGCGGCAGTTGTGTGGACGAAAATGCCTTGTTGATGTCAGAGGAGAATGGGCAGACTGGTTAGAGATGATAGAAAGGTAACAGTAACTCAAATAGCCACTCGTTACAACCAATATGCAGAACACAATCTCTGAATGCACAACACATTGAACCCTGAAGCAGATGGGCTACAGCAGCAGAAAACCACACCAGGTGCCACTCCTGTTAGCTAAGAACAGGAAACAGAGGCTACAATTCGCACAGGCTCACCAAAATTGCACAATACAAGATTGGAAAAATCCTTTGCATGGTCTGATGAGTCTCGATTTCTGCTGCGACATTCAGATGGTAGGGTCAGAATTTGGCGTAAAGAACATGATAGCATGGATCCATCCTGCCTTGTCTCCAGGATAATGCACCATGCCACAAAGCTCAGATCATCTCAGACTGGTTTCTTGAACATGATAATGAGTTCACTTTACTCAAATGGCCTCCACAGTCACCAGATCTCAATCCAATAAAGCACTTTTGGGATGTGATGAAACGGGAGATTCACATCATGGATGTGCAGCTGACAAATCTGCAGTAACTTCATTATGTCAATATGGACCAAAATCTATGCCATGAAGAATTAAGGCAGTTCTGAAGGCAAAAGTGGGTCCAACCCAGTACTAGCAAGGTGTACCTAATAAAGTGGCCAGTGAGTGTATACAGTATATAGTATGAATGGGAATATTCATTCATTCATAAAAAACGTAAACACAAGCAAAAGTGTAAAAGTTACTAAAAATAATGAGGCAATATATATATATATATATATATATATATATATATATATATATATATATATATATGTATATATATATATATTAATTTATTTTTTTTAATACTGAATTTGACATTGAGATTTCATTCTTAAGACGGGTCAGAAATCATGAAATTAATCATAATTATGTTTTATCAAGTAGTTGATATTTGTATATTTTTTCTACAGGTTTTCACACCAATCGTAATTAATAGTACATATATTCCAGACAATGTACACATATTTATGATATTTGTATTTTTCTAAGTATAAGTGGATCTTTACACACTAAAATTGTAATCTTCTCTAATATTTAATATTCGAAGGCGATCAATCATGTTTGGCGATCCATGGCATCATAAAGTTTAAAACCCCTTGGTCCAGTCAGCCTCAGTCCTCAGATCTGTGGCAAAGGCAGCATGTCCTTAAAAAACAGAGCTAAAGCAGGCCTCATTACTCAATAATGAGGGGTAAACTCCCCCACCCAACCCAAACCAAGCTCAGCTAAAAGAAAATGACCTGAATCAGCCTGTAACTGGAGTCACGGCGGGCTGACGTCAGTCGACCTCTGCGGAGGCCTGCAGCTGGGCAGAGACGAGCCATACCTGTGGACCAATAATGTACCCTACAGGTGTGTCCGTGTATGTGTGTGTGAAAACTGCGCCCGAGACGGTCTCCCTTTCTGGGTTGCACCTGTGAGGCATCTGTTCAAGGCTGTGCGGAACTGGCCGTATTAATTTTGCTGCTAAATTGAAAGGTTAAAGCTAGCAGCAGAGGAGGTGACGGATTGCCGCTCACCTGGTTCCTTTGGTACTAAAGCACCTGTTTAACTGAGGTGAGGTTCAGTTGTCCTCCTGTCATAGGAGAGAGAGGGAGTTGTTAATGATGAAGCCTAGAAGAATCTACATTTAATAGGTTATTTGAGAGAACAGAATAAAATAAGAGCCGCTGGAGTTGATTGTTCTTATCAGAGTTCATTAACACAATTTCCTCTCACAAAGGCCTTGTGCAGAAAAGCTCTCTGGCTCATGTAATGACTGGATCAGCCTGTGCAGCCTTCCGCCGCTAAATAAGATGAGTTTTCTTTTTTTTTTGCTTTCGCGCACCAACGCCGTCTTTGGTTATTTACATATAGAGAGGCTCTTATGGACATCGCCTAGCCTGTCTTGGTTTTGATACACTTTAATCGTGAGTACATCTTTCCGCATGAGAGCCGTAAACGCACTGGTTGTTGTCGCTCTTCAAGGTGTGGCTGTGGAATCGATCGTTTGAGGATTCTTAATAGACTGCCATAAGTGTCTCTTCCCAAACTGCTACCAGTGTTAAAGGATATTCACACTGACAGAGAGATTTCAAACGACAAAGTGACCTGAAACCATTCAGAATTTAAGTGAGAAGGGCTTTTGATTTCCAATAGAGTTCCTGGATCTGTGTTGCTTCACCAAATGGGATACAGAATTAAACATTTAAAATAGGATGTAAGGAAGTGGAGTTTATATTACTAGATAGATAGATAGAGTTGGATGGATGGATAGATAGATAAAGAGATAGATGGACAGACATATGGAAAGATTGATAGACATGAATAGATAAAAATTGGATAGACAGGTTGAAACATGGGTAGATAAATTGAGAGAAACAAACAAACAAACAAACAGATGAACTGATAGATGGACATCTATGTTGGATATCTATCTATCTATCTATAGAGTTGGATGGAAAAGGAGATGGATGGACAGAAAGATGGAAAGATTGGCAGACATGAATGAATACATGAATTGGATAGACAGGTTGAAAGATGGGTAGATACATTGAGAGAAACAAACAGATGAACTGATAGATGAACAGTTGGCAGATAAATGAAATGCTACTTGAAACGGACAGCAGCAAATATACATTTTATGAACATTATATATTTCAATAGCTGAAATAGTCGGTTAGGCAAACAATGTTAGGACTGTCAGTGACCAGAAAACCCACTAGCGACCAACAGTACACTGATTTAGCAACCTAAAATTACTGTCAGTCACAGTCAATATTAACAGGGAATGAAACTCACCTAAAAACTTGTCCAGATAACCTGCAGTATGTTTCTGCACACAGTTTGTTTGAGTTTAGAGAATAGTTTCTGTCGTAAACACTAATGTAAGCAGCGAGAAGGCAACTCTGGACTCATGCTCTAACGACCACAGTTATTTTCTAACAATTGGATGCTGAGTCAAGTGAGTGCACATCAGGTCTCCAAAAATCCTGGTTTGTCCCTAGACTTTGAGCAAAAGTTTGTGGATGTGTGTTTTTCTAAACACACACAGGTTACTTTTGTAGTACTGACCAGTATTTGTGGTAAATCACGTTGTCTGATAACCATTTCTGCTTGGTTAGTTAATATACAACTTTCTTATTCAATAATGATTTTGTAAAGTAATTGGGTAATGGGTAATTTTTCACTTAAGGCTTTCATTGTAACAGTACAAAATCAGTCAGTTATGTTTCTTGATATTGCAAAAACTGGTATTATTTGGTATTTTAATAAACATCCTGATTTGTAAAAAAAAAATTGCTTCTGCAATTTGTTTTTCTTCTACTTATTTAACTTGCACATCTTATGAATTTGAAATCTCATTCATCCACAGAAAATACCTATCGCCCATGTTGCAAAATAAGTTGGATAGTGGTATCGCCATTGGCAAAAACCATATTGGTCGACCGCTAGTCTATTGTGAAAGGGTTTATTCCATTTCCTCACCGCTTTGAGGTACAGTATACAGTATGGAAGGTTCATGACATTTTGATTGAATTACATTGACTTAAACTTTTTCAGGCTATCCACCTGATGCCGCAATACGATTACTATCTCCCCCCGATGTTTTTATATGGGCTTAAAGATAAAGGCATCCATCCAGCCAGAAACAGAGCTCCAGGCAATAACAGCGTCCCACCGCACCTGAGATGTGTCCATTCAGGTCCATTAAAGCACAGCTGGTGTCATTTAGAATCGGAAAAGACAATTCCCTTTGCGTTTTATAGTTAGAACAACAGTTAGCCCCTTAGCCACAGTGCTTCATCACTCCTAAGCACAGCAAAGCACGTTTGGATATTCAGACGTTAACATTAGCCTAGCATACATCATCTGCTGCATGGTGCATTAGGTGCTCACATATGAATGCTAATAGGCAAAAGTTACCAAGTAGAAATTTGAAAGGGAAACAGAGTCTGTGGCCAAAATCTGCTCTCCTGACTGATTTGTATGCATCAGATAAACTCTTAAGCAAAGCATAAAATTGATCTAAAAAGACCCAGTGAGATGTGTATATACTAGATTATGATGTTATAATACCGCTAGCAGGCTAGCATACATAAGACAGGTCTTTTATAATAGCACTGCTTCTTCTATTTGTGCCAGTTTAATAGATAGCCATCTTATTTAATCTAATCTAATTTCTTCTTATCTAGAGTCTTATTCTGCCGGTGGTCGTGGAGTAAGAGAGATGTGCGATGGTTTTTTGGCGAAGTGCAAGTTGTGGGCATGTACACGTCAATATTAATTTTGTGTCACATGATCTAGTTTATTCTTAAATGTTTTGAACAAAAAAACAAACAATTCATCAGTGTGGTTTATTTATTAGGTAGAAAAAGGCCAGACGTGTTCCACCTCTAGGCCATAGATCTTAACCATTAGCCAAAAAGATATATCATCTTTTTTTAAAACAAGTAAAAATATATTCAGTGTTCAAAACTTATTAATATTTTTGGCTTTTATGTTGCATTTAGTTGGCATATCCTCACACAAAAATACTGATCCAGTTTGACAAATATGCAATTCACTAGCAATTATGAAATGAAAATTTGCTGCACATTTACTCACCCTCAGACCATCCGAGATGTAGGTGAGTTTGTTTCTTTATCAGAACTGATTTGAAGAAATTTAGTATTACATCACTTGCTCACTAATAAATAAATTGTGATGTTTTATCAGCTGTTTGGACTCTCATTCTGAGGGCACCCATTCACTGCAGAGGATACATTAGCAAGCAATCTAATGATAATTTCTCCAAATCTGTTTTTATGAAGAAACAAACTAATCTACATCTTGCATGGCCTGAAGTTAAAGGGTTAGTTCACCCAATAATCAAAATTATGTAATTAATAACTCACCCTCATGTCGTTCCAAACCAGTGAGAACACAGTTTAAGTTATTTTAGATTTAGTCCGAGAGCTCTCAGTCCCTCCATTGAAACTGTGTGTACGGTCTACTGTCCATGTCCAGAAAGGTAAGAAAAACATCATCAAAGTAGTCCATGTGTCATCAGAGGGTCAGTTAGAATTTTTTGAAGCATCGAAAATACATTTTGGTCCAAAAATAGCAAAAACTATGACTTTAGTCAGCATTGTCTTCTCTTCCGTGTCTGTTGTGAGAGAGTTCAAAACAAAGCAGTTTGTGATATCCGGTTCATGAACAAATCATTCAATGTTACCGGATCTTTTTGAACCATTTTTGAATCATTTTCAGTTCGCGTCTCCAATACGCATTAATCCACAAATGACTTGAGCAGTTAACTTTTTTAATGTGGCTGACACTGCCTCTGAGTTCAAACAAACCAATATCCCTGAGAAATTCATGTACTCAAACAGTACACTGACTGAACTGCTGTGAAGACAGAACTGAAGATGAACACCGAGCCGAGCCAGATAATGACTCTTTCTGTCAGACGCGTCCGATTCGAGAACCGAGGAGCTGATGATACTGCGCATGTGTGATTCAGTGTGAAAGCAGACCGACACACAGAGCGTCTGAACCAAACTGATTCTTTTGGTGATTGATTCTGAACTGATTCTGTGCTAATTTTATGAGCCCAGGTAAACCCAAAGCTTGAATCAAGGGCAATCATCGCCAATGACGCCATTATGTTGAGCAAATTTGCTACAGCAAATGTAGCCTACATTTTTGAGTGAACTATTCCATTAAAATTCTAGGCAGCTTGCATGAATTCTGCCTCGTTATTCAGAATCCTTTCCTTCACTAATCTGCACCCTGTAACCACCTATTCACTTGTACAGGAACAGTTGGTTGGTACCACTGCATAGTATATGTTCCAATATCTCTCTTGCTCTCTCTCTTTCCATACTGAAGCCCCCCACACCTCTTTGGCTCAGTACACTTGGGTCTGAGGAAGCTGTTGAGATGTAGAGTGAGACATGATGTGTTACAACTATGGACACACTCCACTGTGTCCAATTCTCTTTCCTTCTCACCTTGACACTCTTTCTCCCTTTCTGTCTTTCACACTTCCTCTCTCACTTCTCCTCCATTTCACCTGGTTTGGACTGTCATCGCTCATCACGTTTCACTCTTTATTGTTTATTCAGCATCCTTTTGTTTTTGATTGCACCATGATTGCTTGTTGTCATATCTCTCTGTCCCACGGCAGATATTTTCCATTTTCTGCCACTCTCCACAATCATACTGTACCTATTATCTGGACTGTACTGTATGAAGGTGTTTGAAGGGGGTGGAAGTCTGGGTGGATGATGCTGGGGTGTTAGCATATGTTGGAGGGTGTCCCGCATTTCGCGCCAGACCTTTCACCTCAGGGGGACACAATTGTCTAGCATGATGTGATGGATATTAGTCATATGAAAATGAACATTCTGGTTTGTGGATTCAATTTAAACTAAAGCCTAGTGCACCAAAAATGTTATAAATGTTCACTAGCTGAACATTTTAGCATTATTTCAGCTATATAATTTATATCAATACCTCATAGGCTGTGATTTAGTCCAATGTAATGGTAATGTTTTCATTTGTACGTGAGTAGCTAAATTTCCAGTGTTTTTTAGTGACTCAGAGAGGCTTGATTTGTCTCATTTGCATAATTTTCAACATATTTGTGGTTAAAGGTTTTCAGCATTTCACTTGATTTGTAACGACAGGCGTTCATAAACCTGTTATCTACTAAACAGACTTTTTTTCTCACGAAATTAAAGCTTGAAGGTTAAAACAGAAAAAAAAAAACTAACATCAGAGAACTGTCAACACATGAATGTGTTGTTAAATTACTGAAAGATTAATTTAAAATCTCAAGGGATGAATATTTTATGTCAAAGGGGTTCAGCTGACAAAAATTCCTGAAGTATTTGTATTACTTATGCAGAAAATAGCTACCTTTACAAAAATTAACCATGGTTTCCCTTCTGAAAAAAAACAGCATATGCTGGTTAGGTATGGTTTGACGCTGGGATGCCTATTAATGCTGGTCCTTTACTGGTTTATGCTGGTCATGTGCTGGTCCTTTTACTGGTTTACGCTGGTCATGTGCTGGCAAAGGACCAGAATAAACCAGCAAAAAGGACCAGCAATAAAACAGCAGCGGACCAGCATAAACCAGCAAAAGGACCAGCATAAACCAGCAAAAAGGACCAGCAAAAAAACAGCAGTGGACCAGCATAAACCAGCAAAAAGGAACAGAAAAAACCAGCAAAGGACCAGCATAAACCAGCAAAAGGACCAGCATAAACCAGCAAAGGATCAGCATAAACCAGCATACCAGCGTCAAAACATACCTAACCAGCATATGCTGTTTTTTTTTCAGCAGGGTGTACTATAGTGCAATTGTAGTAACCATGTCTTTTTGGCATATTGATTACCTTTGGTAAAACCAGTTTTACTACAAATACCATGGTTAAACATTTACATACATTTACATGTATGTATTTAGCAGACACTTTTATCCAAAGTGAATTACAGTGTATTCAGGCTATAATTTTATATATATATATATATATATATTTTTTTTTTTTTTTTTTTCCAAAATGTGTGTTCCATGGAAATCGAACCCACAACCTTTTGAGCTGCTAACACAATGCTCTACCACAGGAAACTCTAAACACACTAAACTAGTGTAAACCATGATTGTTTTTTAGCTTTATTTGTAGTAAAACCATAATTAATTTCCGTAAGAGTTCCTGAAGGTGAAAACAAGATGGCCGCCGAGGACATTTAAGTAGAATAAACAAGCTTGTTGGTCAGCATAGATGTGTTTAGTTACAATTTTTTTTTTTCTGTCATGTTGTTGACATCAGAACATTTCTTGATAAACTAATCAACTTCTCTAATTATATACTTTTACACAGTAGGGCAAAAAAAACATCCTAAAATTATAAGTCTAGCTACAAGGAGCTAGCTAGAATTTTTGTGATTTATTTGTTGTTGGTTCCACTTCCCACTACCTTGCCCTCCATTTGCACTCATTCCTCTCACAGTTTCAATGGCTCATTGCTGCTCTATTGCTTGTTGGAAATGGCTGCAAACCTGAAAGCTTGTTAGCCAGATTTTAAAGTTTGAAATATGTCTTAGCATCTACGCTAAAAGAGTGTCCATGTCTGGTTTATTTTGTTCCGCAGAATTAAAACACGAAAGAGCGACTAGCTTCTGTCTTCAGTGTGCGCTTGGCTTAATCTTTGATTCCGATTGTATCAGTCTCTGCGAATGTACAGTATGATAAAATGATGTGCAGGTGGGAAGACAGAGGCTAAGGAGCCATTTATGCATAAAGAGCGGTTCCTAGATTCATGTTCTTTATAGGCAAATGACCCCAATTTGATTCTGATGTGAGCGCAGTCTATGATCAGTGCCAGATCTTGTACTCCTGAATGTAGGCCATACCCATAGACTATAATGAGCTATGAGTGACAGTTATTTTGAGATGAAATATTAATAAGAATAGAGATATCTATTTATGGACATATTTTTCCTGGGTCAGGAGAGATAGAATGAACAGGACGTTCTTAGAATTAGATAATACTTCATTTGAAAGAGATTCTACACAGAAAATAAATATTTTACAGGGGTTTGCGACCCTCAAAAAAAAAAAAAAAAAAAAACAGGCCTGCAGATCATACAGTGCAAAAAATTAAGTGATTTGTTTTGCAATAAAGTAGTTTTATTTATATAGTGATTTTCCTTTGCTCAAGGCTGCTTTGAATTTAATGTGATACTTCATCATCACTTACTCACCGTCATCTCATTCAAAACCTGTATGACTTTTTTTTACTTCTGTGGAACACATAAGATAACTATCGTACCTTTTTTGTTGTTGTTGTTTTTTCTGTCACACAGTGAAAGTCTGTTAGGTCCAATCTGTGTTTTGAGTTTCGATTTTCATTATATGAACAAAAACACTTAATTTTTTTTTTTTTTTTTTACAAAACAAAAACGTCTACACATTTGAAACATAATACATGGCATATTATTTATATTTGGATTCTTTCTAATCTAGTTGTCGAATAAACGTGCCATTGTTTGTTGTGACTAGTGTTGGCTCTTTGACAAATTGCTTTGTTGCTCTTTTGTAAGTAGCTTTGAATAAAAGCAGCTGCTAAATGCATGCATTTAAATGTTAAATATGTAAAATATTAAGTTTATAAAAAAACAAATAATAAAAAATAAATTAAACATTAATACATTTCATGTTAATTATATCATATTAATTGAGGCATATTTTGATTAAATGTTAAAACAAACAGATTCAGCTGTCATTTTGTTACAAAAACCTTATGGAATGCTAATTTGCCTATTTTTTCTTTTTCTTTTTGATTTAGTTTCTTGTAGTATATATTTATTATTATTATTATTATTTAGACCAAAAACATTAAAATTTTACTGGTTCTTTGAGAAATTGCTTAGTTTTTCTTTTGTAAGAAACTTTGAATAAAAGCATCTGCAAAATATAAATATTACATTTAGTCACTTTTTTTCCAAGCCATTTTCATTAGTTATTAATGGCAAATTTATTTTAAATATTTATTTCACATTTTAAAATATGTAGGTTGTTATTTAAAAAATAAACCAAATATCCAGACATATATATTAATTATATTAAATATTGATATATATGTATTAATATATATTATTTATTTCATATTTTATTTATTTATTTATTTGTCTGTCTGTCTGTACTGCTGAAGTCAGTGAGATCAAATCAGTGTTGTTTGTGACTCCACTGAATTTTTTTATGTGGGCAAAAACAGCTGAAACATTCTGCCAAATATCTTCATTTGTGCTACACAGAAGATAAGTTAACCGGTTTGGAACAACATTACACATTATTAATTTTTGGGTGAACTATCTCCATTTATAAGGGCACTTGATGTCCAATGTAAAATCTGGTTCCTAAAGCAAAACCAGTTAAACTACTGATCTATTATTCATAACAGCCGCATAGTGAAAATGGAAAAAATGGACTTAGCACCTGTCTGAAGCTAGGCTAAGTGCAAAATGAATGGTCCTCTGCACAAACTACCACCCAAACCATTAAACAAAACATATTCATACAGAGCACTAACATCTGGCTCACTGAGCCCAGAGCTGTTTTTAACACACAAGCCAACCCACTTCGCCTCTGCTGTACTGTAATCCCGGTTTGCTCACTTGCTTCCGTTTTCCCAATTTGGTTACTAAACCAAACTGTTTTATCTCCAAGAGAAGCAAATGATGCATTTAAGCAGGCGGGAGATGCTGTCTGGGGGCTGTGGCTTGGTGAGCAAATGAAGTCTTGATGAAGACGGAAAGTGGGCCGGTACTTCTCCGTCAGATCCGGCGTGGTGACTTTAGCCCCTTTAATGAGACGTTCATTATGCACGGTTAAGAAATGGCAGCTATCAATCTGCAAATGAGCCGTATAAGTTGTATAAATGACTCTAATAGTGTGAAGTGCTACCTATAAGCGTCAGAAATGCAAATGGGCCGTAATTGATTGCCGTAGGGACAAGTACCCCCCCACTCCCCCCCCAAAGTCGCTCTTGCTCTTCTTTTTCCCCTTGTGTGCTGACGACCGAACCCTCCAGAGGCGACTTCTGTCATTTAGTCTGAGCTGAAAATCTTCCCAGCTGCCCCCACAGTGGAGGACATTCAGCTGTAGGGGTTGTATTCACTTAACATAACATACCTCTAAACATCTACCGGATACTGTTTTCCACATATCAGAATGGTCAGAATGGCGTTTCAGAAATTAAGCAGCAGCACATGAGCAAGAGTGCTGAATTTGACTGTACGTAAATGGTTTTCAAGGTAGTCACAGCAAATTGCGAGTGTGAGGTTGTGTAAATGTAAAAATTTTAACAGTTTAAGCCTTAATTTTGGTATAAACCTATGTGCAGTGATACATATTGTAATTATTATTATTTTTTTCTAGCTTGCTCCTTAATCTTGTTTGTGGTCTAACAAACTTGGAATTGTCTATTGTAATATTTTATAAATGTCACATTCATTAGTTATATTAGTCATATTAATATATATATATATATATATATATATATATATATATATATATATCAATGAATATATATATATGATATATATATATATATATATATATATATATATATATATATATATATATATATATATATATATATATATATCAATGAATTATTCATATGTACTATAATAAATTGACTTATTAATCAATTTCTTTCACATCTTAAAATAACATTGTTCACTAGAAAAATGTTTACATTAGATTTTTAGATTTTTCTTCCGAAAACTTTATTATTGCATCGTTACTATTGTGCAGTGTTCTTTTTTCTCATCATATTTTTATCAGCACCAAGTTTTAATGGAAAAAGTTTCATTATTGTCATGATGCAGACTTTTTTATTATCTTTGTCATCGTTGACTACAAAAACTTTCATTTAACATTTTTTAGAAATATTTCTGTCAAGATCAACACTAAATCACAAAACTAGAAGCTATAATGCATGCTGGGAAACAAATGCACCATCATGCAAATTATTGATTCTGAAGTTGATGTTGGTGAACCTTGCTCATCAAGGTATCTTAAATATTCATCAATCAAATTGTAATGCATACAGTACTCATGCAGCTCTATCGAATATCGATTTACAGTGGCATAATGGCAGGGCCGCATCCTGCAGCGTCAGCTGGAAAAGTGTTGTTTTCCTGGAGGTTGAGGTTAAAGCCAAAACCATACAGCCTTTTGCCCTCAGCGACGCTGAGTCGACAGAACTGTGGTGGGTCTCTCTCCGACAAACATGAACACAAAACACTTTTACACCCAAAATAAGACCACACAGTGAACCTTGCTCAGTAAGGCATGCAGCAGCGTTCTTTATCTGATGCAAAGCCTTGCGGTCTTTCTCCGCATCAATAACGCTACAACGTTGTACGTCCCCGAGGCTCTTTATTGCTGTTTTCATCATTCGTTCTCAAAAGGCACATGAAGTTTTTAAGGAAACACTATTACGAAAACAGAATGTTTAGCTTCTCTCATGCGTAGCCTTCCACCTTTGGGGAGTGCGGGTTTTTTTTTTTCTCTCTTTTTTGCGAGTCTGTATACTCCAGCACAGAGTGTAGTCTGACTGGTCTCATTTGTAGTCAATGAACGAGCATAATTGGCATGTGTTTCTGTTTGTCCTTTGGGCCCCCTATAGGCTTCCGTAGTGCCATTATCAAAGACCCCCTTGTGCTGAGGGAAATGGCAGGCTGTCTATTCAGAGACCTCCCTGTGGAGGACCACTGCGGGTCTGAGAGCCTGAGCGGGGTAACGCTAACCTCAGGGTCTCTACTAGACACTCCTCCATGCTGGGCCGCCTCAGACCAGGCCGAGAAAAGGATTCCGGTTCTTTCCTCGACGCCAGACTTTAGAACCGTGGCAGCTTTTTGCTTTTTCTCTTTCAATTGCTTTTTGCTCCCAGTTTACATTTTCTTCATTTTTTTTACAAGTATTTCTTTATTTATCTATCCATCCATCCATCCATCCATCCATGATTTTTCTTACAGTTTGTACATTACTCTCTAAATAGAAGTTGTGTGTTTCATTGTGGGATATAGTATCTACACAGTTTGTCAAATGTATTAATGTATACTATGTATGTATAGGTATACTATGCTCATCAGAAATATGCATACTTCATACTACTTTCCTACAAAAACAGCATGCCATTAGTATGCATTCCGAACATTCTAGTTCTCGTTTGTGGTTCCTGTCTCTCTTTCTTTCTTTCTTTCTTTCTTTCTTTCTTTCTTTCTTTCTTTCTTTCTTTCTTTCTTTCTATCTATTTTCTGTTATAACTTCCTCCAATTAACATTGTCTATTTTTATTCAGTTTTTACCCCCTTCAGTGCTGTATTCTGGTGTCTGATCTGCGTGTCTTGTGTTGGATGTCATGTAATTGGCTGTACAAAGCTGTTTTTCTCTCGGTCTGCACATCACTCTTCGCTCAGTGAGGCAGTCCTTTTGCTTTCCTCACACAGTTCCTGTTCAATTAAAGTCACGTTTCGCTCAGTTCCTCCACTCTGTCCCTCAGGCACTGAGAGATGAGAGGGAAGCAGCATATTGACTGACAAAAACATGTATATACAAATATTAGACTTGTACAGACAGGCAGACATACACTCACATAAAGTGATGGAGTAACAACTAAAAGTAGTGAACTTACCTACATTTTTATAGTGTAACAGTAGCTTTGTTACTTTTATAAAAATTTTGCTTTTTCCAGTAACAAGCACAATATTTTGTTTTTACAAGAGGCTGTGTAAAGTGAACAACGATACTGTACTTGCTTTTCTAAACTGTCCTAATTTTTTTTTCTCATACAGTTAGTGTTGGGAAACTGATTCATTCAGATGGTTCATTTGAAGAGATTCCCCAAATCATTTGATTCACCCCTATGCAGAATATCTTATTTAATTTATTTATTTTTATTTTATTTTTTTAAGTGAAATATTCTTAAGTGCTTCTTTTGATGGTTTTAACTCCGCTACAGAAATGATGTTATTTCTTGATTTAATATAATCTTTTCAAGCTTAATTTTGTGCCAGTTGAGATCATCCTTGTTTTTCTGCAGATAAACTCAGTTTGCTTCAATGGATGCTGATATTCAATATTAGCGATATTATTTTAACACACACATGCACATAGACATCTTTGGCTGTCATTTTTGCATAATGTAATGTTTTAAATATGGCATGTTGCAAGTTATTTTCAACCTTTTTGATGCAATTTGTATATGACTCTTCTGCCTTTTCTTGAATCACATTTGGACTTCTGCCAGTATTATGTTGAAATATGAGTAGTGTTTGTGCACATTTTTCTCACATTAGATCTATTATATATATTGACCTGTTCCTCATACATAGCGATCGTGTTGGAAAATACTACTGTAATATTCCAGCTTAGTTGTATTAATTAACTTCACATATTGTTTCTGTAGCTTTAAAGTTTTGGGCCCCACTGATTTTCATTCAATGGACAAAAACAGCGGTATCATTCTTAGAAATATCTTTTTTTGTGCTCTACATATAATAGACAGTCTCAGACAGAATTTTTTCAGGGGGTGAACTGTACTGATGTTAGTTTTAAGAACAGTCCTTGTGCTCATCCCTGTTCAGGATATCTAATCGGATTCATACAGTAGTGAACTTTATACTTTACTGTGTAGGATCTAATAAGTACCTATATAATCTCAACAGGACTAAATCACACCAGATTCCCAATACGGCCTCCAGAGACTAGATTCCGTTTACATCATCTCTCTCCCCCATATAGATACGTAATACATTTTTACACCACAACATCACAGGCTTCTTTAAAACAACGGCAAACATATTGCAGCTTTTAATCTCGCTGATTTTAATCGGATTAGACCAGCGTCGCAAAGATAGCATCCAGGATCATATTCCCAACTGTTTGACATAATAACATGGAAAAGCAGAGGGTGATTGAGCGAAGATGGCAGCGAGTTTCCGAGCATTTTTTATTTTCTTCCAGAGACATTGACGAGGGACTAGGGTGGAAAATCTATCACATGCAGATCCGGCAGCCATGACTGATTAGGGCGCATGATTAATTACGAGACAGATTGCTAAATGCTTGCTCGCTCCTCGGATGTGGTGAGGTAAAGTGTCTCTGTGGACTGAAATGAAGACCCCTTCCTGCCCCCTCCATCTCTCTCTCTCACTTTCCCTGCACCGCCCTCCTTCGCTGTCTATATAAAGATCTTTTGGGCTAATCAGTCCTCTAGGACTCCAGCCCAACAACGAAGAATCTCCAGAATCTCTTTTTAAACCTGTTTTGTGCAGTGTTTTCCTTTATGGAAGAAACTACCAATAATTGTTGGAATCAAAATGGTAGGGATTTTAAGAATTGCTTCACCTAAAAATTATTTCCTCTCCTTCTTGTCTTACTAAACTTACTTTCTTCCATAGAGCATTGACAGAGATATGTTGAAGACCTTGCTGGCTGCTCTTTACATTAGTGGAAAATTGGATCTGTGAACCTCCCAAAAGGATCCAAAAATGCCTTAAGAGTATAATAGTCCAAGTAGTCCACATATTGACTTCTGAAGCGAAAATATGCGTGATAAATAGACAGAGATTTTGAAATAATTATTTACTGATAATTTCCCCATTATTATTTAACATTCCTGCTATTTGGCTATAAAAAGGTCCTTTTTTTGTTTTTGTTTTTTTGTTTGACCTGCCCGTCAGATGCTCAGCAATCTTGATCTATGTCTGTACTAGGGTTGTGCCGATAGACAATAGAATCTATATTATAGATCAGTGGTTCTATAGTATTTAGTCATGCCACGCCGCTCACATCCGGTGTAGACACGGTGTTAGGAATCGTTAGTTGTTTTCCCTTATAATTATTCACGCTTTGGGCACACCTCCCCCAATCACCCCAACACGCCATGGACCATGATGTCATGGTCCATTGCGATGTTTCATTGCGATCGTCCGATGCGAAATGTGAAGACTCCACCCAACCTGGCTGCATTTATTTTTAATGAAAAATACAATAAAACAGTAATGTTATGAAATACTATTTGAATGAGTGTATATATGTCTGTCGCCTGTCTGATTGGATGGGTATAATTTAAAATGTAATTTATTCCTGTGATGCAAAGCTGCATTTTCAGCATCATTACTCCAGTCTTCAGTGTCACATGATTCTTCAGAAATTATTCTAATATGCTGATTTTGTGCTCAAATTTCTTATAATTATCAATGTTGAAAACTATAAGTTTTATATGTTTGTGCAACCTTGATGCTTTTTTTCAGGATTCTTTTATTAATAGAACTAATAGCACTAATAGGGATAGTTCACCCAAAAATGAAAATTCTGTCAATAAATCCCTCATATTGTTCCAAACCCGTAATACATTTGTTCATCTTCAGAACACAAACAACGCTAAAATGCATGCGTGTGTCGTGATACTGTTTCCGTAATGGCGTCTCGCACTGCAGATGGGATGAGGAGGAGGAGAACTGTTGAATAAATTCATTATTTTTTATTTCTTTGCGCTAAAAATGTTAATTCTCGTAGCTTCATACAATTACAGTTTACTATTTTACCAATGTTCTTGCTATGTTTCTGGACCTTGATTGTGTAAGGACCCTTGTTGTTTATGCGGATTTAATAAAAAAATAATAATAATAATTTGTGTTCCAAAGTTGAACGGTCTTATGGGTTTGGAACGACATTAGGGAGAGTAAATAATGACAAAACATCACGTGTGTTAGCTGGAAAACTGTTGCAAATTCTGCTTTTTTATGTTTAAGTTTGCAAGCCATAAAAATAGATGTAGAATATATTACTTATATTATATTAATTTTTTTTTTAACTCTCCCAAAACTAAACCAGAGTGCAAACCAGCCCTGGAGTTATTGACTTGACTGATTCAGTCTGAATCATTAACTCCTTATGCTGATTCATTCAAAAGATTTGACTCATAACACCCCCACCACAAAACCACTGACAGGATGACCAAGAGCCTCCTGTGCAATCATCCCGTCTCCTTCCTCTTCCCTCTGCCTTTCTCAGGCCACTCGGTGCAGCTATAATCAGGGCAGTGTTCCACCATTTTCATTAAGATAAGCACTCTCTATCTCTCTCTCCTCTGTCCTCATGCCTCCCGCAGAGCCGCGGGCCAAGCAGGGACGCAGCATGTATACTGTAATTTATAAGTGTGCATGTGGGGAATTGGCCCGGCAATGATGGATGTCTCTCTCGCTGGCCGCAGCTCCTGCAGGCATCTCTTGTGTCGAGGAAAAGGTGGCGTTTGTCTCTGAGGACCGCAACATCAAAAGATGGAGACACCAGCAAATGAACGCTTATAAGACAGTAAAATAAGCACGAAAGGTGGGTAGCGATGTTTTGGGAAGGTAGACACTGAGGTTTTATTTGTGAAATGGATGCGCTGCACTTTTAGTTTTCAAACAGGCTGCTTGATGGAGTAGAGGAGTCATGGATCAGTGCACCCTCTCAGGCCAGAAATAGTACATGGTGGCATCACATTAAAAACAGTTTGTGAGCGGCAGTGCCACCTTGAAAATAACACGAATGCGCAGTCTGGTTTTTCCCTCGCTTATTGTATTCATTTCAAAGGCTAGCACAGGTATCCCAGAAGTCTACAAAACTCCTGTGTTGTATATGTACAGTTCAGAGGATCACAATTTGGTTTTACTTGAATCTCAGATTTCCATTGGTAATCAAATGGCAATCCAGCCTGCTTTAAAAATTAAATGTATAAAATGCATTCATATTAATGAATTACAATCAATTAAAATGAATAAACCCAAAGTTCAGTCATGATGGTACAGGCCGATAGGTTCTTACTTAGTTTCATATTCACAGGGCGCAGCTGGTTGGTTCTTTTTGTATCAGCAACCAATTAACTTGCTGCTCAACATTCATATTCTTAGCTAGTGCTTGTTGTAGCAGTTACAGCGCACTTCAAAAAGCCCCCACCTTCCCCAGCTCCACCTGTATAGATCTGCTATGAGGTTATTTCATGTGTTATATGTGCAGCAGTATTATTTCCTGCATGCTCACAGAATCATGTCTGTGGATGTATTGGCAGAAGCAAGTTATGTACACTTCCATACTGGAGTCCCTGAGAGTTGTCATGACAGAAGTATTTTAATATTAATAAATGTTTATTTATATAAACCCTTTCCCAGCCAGCATTTTTGTTGATTTTCACTAACATTTCATGGTCCCTTGAATATTTTATTTTCTGAATATCTGAACATGCAATACACCAAAAATAAAAAAGAGGTTTCAGGTGGCTTTCTTATGTAGTGTATGTTTCTGTTAAGGCTTCAGGCTGTTGACCAGGATAGAGACTCCAGATTCCAAGCATGTACAACTCGTCTTGCTATTTTATTCTTCCGCACATGTGAAGTTTTCTTGCCCTGAATTGCAATGCTGTCTAATTAGCTGACAAAAAGTACTCAGATTAGCTTTTCTGATGCTGAGGATTACTTGCGTTTCAAGAGCAAAATGTAAAGAGTGATATTCTGTTTTAGATGCTTCATTTGCGCGTGAAGATCAGAACACTCCATTAGATCTGCCTTTCCATTTCATTAGCCTGTGAGAGATTTGAATGCAAACTTTCGATAAGACTAACAGGGATTTAGGCCATGCCATTCTTGAATACAGCCATGTGGAGAGGCAGCATGCATCTCTGACTCATTTGCGTTTTTATCTCCTCTCCCACTTCCCCCGATTACTAAAAATAACCCCGCAAACCTGCTTATTATTGTTTCGATGTCACACGCAGGACTGACAGGGTGATTGGAGAGGCAAAGCACAAGAGTGTCTGCTCCATTATTAAACCAGTTATGTAAAAGCAGTGCTTTCTAGGGTAAAGTGTGTTGGGGTGACTGTTATTGTCTTATATAAAATGTCTAAAGTGTCGTAAAGAGAGTCCAAACCTGTGCGAGATGGAGATAGAGGGGTTGAAGGGAAATACGAGAGAGATTGAAAATGCTGCAGTGCTGGGAATCAGACACAAAATCTATTAAAATCCAATTGGAGATTGGTTCTGCCGAGTTGCTGACCACACAGGTGATACAAGTGAAGTGAAGTGAAGTGAAGTGAAGTGACATTCAGCCAAGTATGGTGACCCATACTCAGAATTTGTGCTCTGCATTTAACCCATCCGAAATGCACACACACAGAGCAGTGAACACACACACACACACTGTGAGCGAACACCCGGAGCAGTGGGCAGCCATTTATGCTGCGGCGCCTGGTGAGCAGTTGGGGGTTCGATGCCTTGCTCAAGGGCACCTAAGTCGTGGTATTGAGGGTGGAGAGAGAACTGTACATGCACTCCCCCCACCCACAATTCCTGCCGGCCCGGGACTCGAACTCACAACCTTTCGATTGGGAGTCCGACTCTCTAACCACTTCCCCACGACTTCCCCAATACAATGGCCAGGGTGTCCGTTTTGAAAGTGAAGCTGAATCCTATTTTTGTGCATTTGCACATTTAGCTCTTAACCTGCCTGAACCAGATTCTTAGGTGTCATTTCACTTAACATTCTCATTTAATTAAAATCAACCACCAGGACTTTGACGTTGCAATATTTATTAGTGGTGTTTGCTAAGGCAACCATCACTTCTTGTATTGCTCAAACATAGTGTTGGGACTTGAACAAGCCTCTAACACTAAGAATGAATTTTTGATGTGTTCAGGGGCTTAGCTGCTAGCTAGTTTGTAATTAAGTCTGTACTCAATTTGGATGCATCATTTGTTCTTAAGGTAGAACTCACTGGTAGTTCATAAGACCTCCTTAAAGCAAGTGTTTTCATAATATGGCAAAAATCATTTAATGGTCCAATAGGCCAACAGAAGTTGTTGAAAGCCATGAATTTCAAGTTGGTTTATTTTATTTTATTTTATTTTTTAAGTTTAGTTTATTTTATTTTAGTTGTATGTATGCATGTATGTAAGTATGTATGTATGTATGTATGTATGTATGTATTTATTTATTTGTTTGCTTAGTGGTCTGCAATATTAAGGTTGGTTGATTTTAAATACATAAGCAGGAAATGAATTATTTCTTTATGATAATAAAATTATATATATTTATTTATTTATATATTTGCTTGCTTGCTTGCTTAGTTACGTACTGACTGTACTTACCAAACTGTCAATGTTAAAATTAAATTACAGTTTACATTTGTAAATAATCATCAAAATAATTATTTTATCATGAAAGTTAAATAATTAATATAAGTTATGTTATTCATACAATATGACATTTACCTTCATTGATCCAATTGTGGTCTAAAAATGTGTTAAAAAATATATATATTTATATATAATTTCCAGTGAAATGCACAAATCATGGAAATAAAATAATTCGTATTTTTTTAATCAGTAAACATTATTCAAAAAAATCTGTGTAAAATTAAGGGCAATAAATGTGGCTACAATAAGTTGATTGATTGATTGATTGATTGATTGATTGATTGATTAGGCCAGACTGCAGTATATGGAACACATTCAGTGAAGTCAAGTGTTAAGCGTGGTATTTTACACCGTATGTCTTCTTGCAGGTTTGTTTATATAGTCACACCTTTCTTGCTTGTATCACAATCTTTTCTGCACTTGTGGCCTATAGCTCACACCTTTGAAGGTTTCGGTTAATCCTGCAGTTAATTAGTTAAGGCTTTTCTGCACCTTTTCAGAAATGTAGTGTGAGCTGAGATACATTAGTGCATCTTTTGGCAGAAAACAACCCCTACAGGATTCATGAAATCCTGCTGTTCCCGATTCTGAATTCCCATCCTTTCTTAGAGGTGGTTTGAGTTGAGAAGGTGTATCATGTGACTTATGGTGAGTGTCGGCCAGAGTATTCACTGCAACTATTCAAGACTACAGCAGCGAGACCCTGGCTAGCCCGGAGCATTGGGGGCAGTGACTCATGTTGAGTGGGGTTTAAATTTAGACTTCATCTGTTCTCTATCGGGCGTTTTTCTGTTTCTCTCTCTCGCCCTTTCTTTCTCATTTATTATATAACCTAATTTGGCAGGGAGGACCAAAATAAAGTGCACTCTAAGGCCTAATTGCCATGGACTGCTTCTTCAGCAGTTCCCCTCCTCAGCCGACTGGACGGATGATGGTGGCGGCAGGTGGAGAGATGATTAAAGTAATATTCTGACTTCAATACAAATTAAGTTCAATCAACAGCATTTGTGTCATAATATTCATTACCCCACACGTTTTTGGCAAGTCCCTTCTTTTGTATACAAAAAAACAAAAAAAACAACTGTTAATAAAAAAAATGAATGGGGCCTGTTTTTATAAACGCATTTATATTATTCTTTCAAAACGTATGTATCATTTGAACTGTAAAGTTGTTTGTTTGTTTTAGGATTATGGCACTATGTCGTCATGGTAATGAAGTTATTCATTTTGAAAACACACACACATTAAAATCATGTTGCCATGCATATTGTTTGCATCTTATGGCTATGGAACTGAATAGATTATTCAATGTTAGATAATTAGTATTTTATTATTTGCAAAAGAGTGTTGTTATTGTTAACTAAAGATATTTAAATTAATTTCCATTAATTAAAATAAATGTTTATTCAATATGAATATTAAACGAAAGACTTAAGAAATGTAAACTAGAAATGATGTCTTTACTAACTGAATTAAAATAATAAATAATACTATTATAGTAACTGAATTAAAATAATTTTAAATTTAAATACATGGTTAAAATTACTAAAACTGAACTAAAAGAAATTAAAGCTAAATAGAAATATAAAAGACTAAATAAAAAAAGTGAATACATGTACTAAAACAAACTCAAATTAAAATTAAAACTGAACATATAAAAATAAAAGATAACTTAAAATATTAATAAATACAATAATATTATAAGAATAGTACTTTACATTTAATATAATATTTATTTAGGAATCGGTCCCTAAGATTTCCATTGTAAGTTTAATGTCACCCAGATTTCATTCATTCATTCATTCATTCATTCATTCATTCATTTATTTATTTATTTATTTATTTATTTATTTATTTATTTATTTATTTATTTATTTATTTATTATTTTGGGGTATCACACAACCTCAAGTGTTGTCGATTGAGCTTAACTTATACTGGACCCAGAAAACTCCTTGAAAAGGAGCATGAGGGGAAGAAAAAGGAGGGAGTAACCACGGTGAGAAAATGAGATTTTGCCCACCTCCATTGTTCCGGGCTGAATGCCTGCACCATCTCTGGCTCTGCCGAGACGATTAGCGGCCAGTAGATGTGTTTCTATTTGAGGAAATAATCAAGGCCGCCTGCTCTGTGCTCCTCACGGTGTAGCACCACACAGCCTCTGCCGAATGAGCGAAATGAGGCCATGTTACATATCCGAGTCCCCTTGGCTCCATCGGCTACGTGCACGGGGACCTGAGTGTTGATGCGTCAGAAAGCAAAGGACCCAACACTAGCATCAGGTGAGCGTTTGCTAGAGGATGCACCAAAGCAGCACCGGTGTCACCTTAATTATTCTCCCTCAGTAAACTTAAGCTCAGAACTTGTTTGATTACTACAGGGAAAGTTCCTCCATGCTGGGTAGGGCAGCAGCGATTATTTTTAGCATATTACTTTTTCCGCCACTCTCCAGAACCTCCCCGATGAGATCTTTGCTGTGAAAGAATTTGACATTTTTGCTCATTAAAAGTGGCGGCAGGTAAAGACACCAAGCTAGTTAAGCCCGCGGGTGTCGCTCAATGGACTTTCCATTTGTTTTGGGGAGTTTCTTCAACTCTTCAACGTAAACTCCAAAAAAAAAAAAAAAACCTTTTAACACTTTTATCGAGTCTGTCTACAGTTTTTTTTTCACTAGTTTCACAAGTTTTTATACACTATTGATGCAAAAATATTATTACAATTTACAATAACTGTTTTCTATTGGAAATATTTAAAAATATAATGTATTTCTGTGATGCAAAGCTGAATTTTCAGCATGATTCCTCCAGTCTTCAGTGTCACATGATCCTTCAGAAATCATTCTAATATTTTTGATTTGTGGCTCAAGAAACATTTCTTATTATTATCAATATATCGATATATCACATGATAATTATTGTAATTATGTATTATTTTACAACTGAGGGACAGTTATGTTAATTTAGATTTTTACACACATTTCAATTTTTTTATATTTAATTGGTTTGTACTTTACATTTCACTATTTATTCAGATGATTATAATTTAATTCCATTGTAATATCAGAATTCTGATCATTTCAATAATTAATAAATATGTTTTTGCAATCAGTATCATATTTTGAGATTGAAACTCTGTCAGAGTGTGAAAACAAGATATAAAAATCTATTCCTGAAAGCCAAAAAAAAAAAAAGATAAAGACTGAAAAAGATTTTAGTCAGCTTTTGAGCCATAAAAGTCCTCATATATGGAATAAAAATTATAATAATTAAAAAAAAAACGCTCTTTTACTTGACTAAATATGTTGTCTGCTAACAGAACTAGCAGTAACTATTGCAACTAACCAGGAAAGTACTAGATTTTGCTCTGTGAGACCGAGCCGCCTGGGATGCAACAAGAACTAGGTTTTTCCATAATAAGGCAAAGTGTACTAGTGGGCCCTTAATGAGCCGTCCCACGGAGCGCATGTTCCTGAGGCCTGATGGGACTGTGGATTGATTATAGAGCACCAGGGCTTTCACCTGCTGCTATAATTGAGTTTGAAATGAGAAGGAGGACACCTATTGAGGAGGCTCTGAGAAAGCGTAACTATTTAGGATGAGAGACACCGAGCAACAGTTCCCTCCTCGAGATCAAGACGGCCGAGAGCGGGAGTAATAATCCCGGGAGACTCCGGCGCCTTCACAGTCTCCAGTGTAATTCCAGCGAGGCTCTCTCCACATCACTCTTCACTTTCCATTTCTAGATGAAAAATAAATAACCTCTTCAGACAGGCCTCCTCTCGGACTGAAAGCAGCCGCTCTCTTTCACCCGGCGTCCGCCACCTTTCTTCCCTGAACACCACTATCACTCTCTATCTCGCTCTCATCTAGAGTCACTCGCACACAACACATCTTTCTTTCTCAGATGTGCTGGAGGTCAGGATTTGGAAGGCTGGTTTTGTAATGTATTCCAGGGCAGGCTGTACAATGTCATTTGTAACGCTGTTGTGTTTGTAGTGGTACAGACCAGAGTACGTGAGTGGTAAAATCAGAGCTGATTGAAGACATATAAAACTTGATTCTTGGTTTCTTTTAAAACTATTTTCAGGGGCGGAAAGGAAATATACTGTATGAACTATTTGACAGAATGTTCAAAAGTTTGGGGTCAGAACTTTTTTTTTTTTTTAGAAATCAATATTTTTATTGATTTAAATTAATCTCAAAATGGCACTTGTGATGTAAAAAAAACAAAACAAATTAAATAAATGCTTCTCTGTCAAATAAATGTTCTTTTCTATATTTATTTATTGTATTTTTATCAAAGAATCACGAAACAAAAAAATCTATCAAGTAACTTGATTCGAATTTATTAGATATGAGCAAATCAATCAACATATTAAAATGATATTGGAAGGATCATGTGACACTGAAGACTGGGGTAATGATTTACCATCACAGGAATAAATTAAATTTTAAAATAAATGAAAATTCTAATACTATTTCATAATAATACTTTTTTTAATCAAATAAATTCCACTTTGTGAGTATAAGGAAATTATTAAAAAAAAATATTTATATATATATATATATATATATATATATATATATATATATATATATTAAGCCATAGTTTTAGACAATTTTCCTTTAAAATTAGTCAATACTACAAAACATCATGTTAATTAATTTAAGTCTGTTTTATTTTTTATTATGACTAAAAATGCATATGTTTTTATTTAATGAAAATATTTGTCTTTTTCTTTTTTCTTTTCCTTTTTTTTGTATCCTTAAATTAGTTTCATGATGCTCATATTCATCTTGGTCATCACAAAAGGTTTTTTTATTTATTATTATTTTTTTTTATAATCACCTCAGTGTTGTTTACCGTTTACTTCCACTATCTGGGAATTTGTATTTTATTTTATTTTGCTCCACAGAAGGCTAATTTTATATTATATAGAATAGTTATCGTAAATACATGCAATCCAGTTAATAATAATAATAATAATAAAGTATGAAATATTCACACTTTTTGCACGATTAAGTGCAAAAATTACATATTGATTGGATGTGTACAAAAATATTATTCTCACAAATATTATTTACATTTGTGTTCAGTAATGGTGCTTACAGTTTATTTCTCTATTTCTCTATTTATAATAATAGTCTGGTTTAGAACTACATAAGGACAAGTAAGTGGTAACAGTTGTAATTTTTGTGTGTGTGTGTGAGCTGTTCCTTTAAGAACACACTTCCACACATTTCATATTTTACGGTTTCATGTATCCCATTACTCTTCAACCAGCTGGAGGTGCTCTTTGATACTGGAAGAAGAATGACCTGAGCAAATATTTATAACCTGCCTGATGGCCTAACTTGACTGCCATGGCTTGTTCCCCAGTTTAGGGTTTCTTAAGGTGCACCTGCATTGCTTCTTTCTGCAGTCATCCATTACAGAAGGTACAGAGCAAGCGAGGGCTGCTTGACTGATCTATGAGCCAAGGGCAGAGGCTCTTACGCAAATAGATTCAGCCTATGGCCATATATCAGATTAACTCCCCGGCAAATGCAGAAGGACCCAGCAAATTTAACTTGAATAGACTGACCCTCTCGTTTTGTCTCCATCAAGAAGCATCTCAGAGTTGCTGCTGCTCTTTTATCGCCCAAAGTGCGGCCCGCGGCTTGTTTGTGAACTCATGCACAGATGATAGTGGACTTGGACTATGTTTACAGGAGGAGGGGATGGTTTGCGCTGTCATGGTATCTGTGTTGTCATGAAGCTTTACTGCTCTGATGGCTTTGTGATTGGACGGTGTGGAATCTCTCGCTGTGGGAGAATGCTGGAAGCTTAGCTTGACTGACTCTGAAATCTTCCGTAGAAAAGTGGTCCTGACTGCTGAGGCACAACAGAAGTGACAGTTTGCCTATAGTCATTGTTAAAGTGGACATAAATATATATATATATATATATCCAGGGTGTGATTTGCCGGGGGGGATGTGTGGAATTTCCCCCTTTCTGGTCAATGTATCCCTGCCTCTGCTTAATTATTTTTATCCCCTCAAAGTGATCAGTTCTACTACACTAGTGGCGAGACGGATCACAAAACTTATCACGGATCCGTGGTTTGATTAAAGTCAATTTTATTTTAAAATGCGCTACTTTGGCTTGCGATCTGATTGGTTACACCTCACGAGCAATAGCCTATCACCACTTGCGAGACAGTTGAAGCCGGTCCGCTGGGCAGTGGAGTTGCCAACTTGGCGACTTTGTCGCTAGATGTAGCGATTTTTTTTTTCTTCAAAAAAGCGACTAGCGACGAATCTAGAGACATTTTGAGACAGAGACAATCATTATTTAGTCTCTGAGACTCTCTGGTGCTGCCGCACGAGCGCGAGGTCTCTCTTTCCCAGCATGAGCCTCTCTCTCTGCATCTGCTGTGTTCAGCGAGCGCAGAGAGGAGCAGCACTTTCAGTTAAAAAAAGATATTCTGTTGCTTCCAACTCTATTTAACAAGCAAGTATAGCCGACATCAGTCACAGCACAACCACTGACTTTATCGTATGTGTATTTGATTTCATTAGACAATGTCGTGAATAGGAATTTAGTGCAGATTAATGTTTGAGACCTATTTTATGTAGTTTTAATGGACCGCGTTTCAGTCATTATAATATTCATTCCGTTGTCTGACAACAGAAACATAAAAATATAGTAATAAAAACAGTTTTATTGAGAATTTGGCTGAATTAAATTGCAGTATGTGAGGGAGGCAATACAATACGAAGCACTTATGTCATAAATATGCTAATTAGCACATGACGTCATTTAGCGACTTTTCAGGCGGGGTTTAGCTACTTTCCACTGAAAGAAGTTGGCAACACTGCAGTGGAGCTGTGTGTCGAAACCATGGTCGAAACAAAGGAAGGCAGCATATTCAGCATATTACTAAAGCAGGAATAAACATCACAATCTGATTATCTGTTTTTTATGATGACAAACAGAGAATGGCCGAAGTTACACATACGGTGTATCACTCAATTGAGGCTGAAGCAAAGAGCATAGAAGCCCAAGAGGTGAAACTTAATAGAACGCTCCATAGCAACAGTTGCCCCCATGACGTGATGGCGCGGCCGCCATTATGGACTGAGAACTGAAGGAAAACGCCGAGAAATAATGGGAGTCAATGGCACTGAAAAACTTAACATAACAAAAATTTAACAGAACTTATAATTTTTTCTGGCCGTCATATCTAAATATGAAAACAATTTAAAATAAATTAATGAGGATGACCGACGTTAAATGACAGAAAATATACGTCTATGTGTTGGTTATGCATGGCCTAATTACCCTTAGGAAAATAGTATTTTGGGACAAAATATTACTATGGAAGTACTATAAGACTACTATAGAAATACTAAAGCGGCTCTAGGATATTATAGAGGTATTACAGAACATAACATACTTCTGTGATGTTCTGTAATACCTCTATAATATTTTAAAGCTGCTATAGTATTTCTATAGTAGTCTTATCGTACTTCTGTAGTATTTCCCAGATTTTTATAGGCCTAGTATTCCTATAAGATTACTATAATATTTTGATTCCTATATAATATAAGATTCCTATAGCACTTTTTTGTAAGGGTATGTCCCCCACCGAATCGGCTTCATTAGCCTACCACTTACGGTTTGCAAAGATACAATTATAAAATTATTGCAAACCTTTAATCTATCAATATTTATGTTCTATTATGCATTTTCTTTGTTATATGAATAACAGAAATTCATGAAATAATATATATATAGGCAGACACACTGTAATAAGATTTATTCAAATGTTGATTTTGACATTAGTGAACATCACCATCACCATATATATGATTTGGAAAAATAAATAAATAAATAAATAAAATTATAAATGAGCATTTCTAAAGACAGTTCACCTTTAACAAGAATATCACGAAAAATATTAACAACTTGTTTTTCAACATCTTCAGTGAAAGTGCACACAGTGAACGTTTCAATGACAAGAACAAAAACAATCTGTGAATGTCCTATTACAGACGGAAAGGTACAAAAAAAAAGATGTGCAATCTAGCAAGTGCACACATGAACTATAAACAGTACTAAAATGGAAGTGGTGCCATAAGATCTCAGTAATTAATCAGACACCACCATCTATTGTGTGTGCATTTGTGTATGAGAAGTTTGTTTGTATTTTTTTTTATTTTTGTGAGAGAAGAGGCATTGACATAGAATGGAAGCATTAGTCAAAAAGGTGTATAATCTAGCAAATGCACACATGAACAAAAAATAACTCTGACCATCTTTCGGAAACTAGTGTACTACTAGCCAGCTACTTGCTAGCCAGCTACTAGCCAGTTCAAGTTTTGTATAGATTTCTAAAAACGAACAGCAAAACCTCTACACTCAAACTGGCGCTAACGATTTCAGCAGCTTTCAGTCCACAATGGCGGCCGCGCCTCAGCAGCGCCATCTACAGACTGTTACCCATAACACAACAGAGTTTCGCCTCTTGGGCTTCTAAACTCTTTGACTAAAGCAAAGGTTTTTTGATTACTCACTCACTCTTGAGTGTCTGCCGCGAGTGATTTCAACGTTAAATCAATGTAGAAGTCCTGCGGCGTGAATGAGGCATTTAGCGTGGCGCAGGCGCATCCAGTTCGCGCAAATGAGGCGAATTGACTAACACAGATAATGCATCTGTCTTTTCTATCATTTCACTGATTTAATTATTGCGTGTTTTTTCATTGTGCATGATCACAGTTCATATGTGTGGGGAAAGATAAGCTATTAGAGTAAAAATATTGCGTTAGGCTGCTTCATGAGGTAATAAGAAAAAAGATTTTACAATTCCTGCAAATGCAGTGATGAAGTTCATGTTCTCATGATTTATTTTTATGAATTAAAATGTTTCAAAACACCCCCCCCCTCAGTTTTTTTACACAAATCGCACCCTGTATATATCTTTTATTTAGTGTTCATTTATATTTTATTTTCAGTTCAGATTTCATTCATTCATTCATTCATTAATACTCTAATACTTAATACTACTTCTAATAATTAATACTACTTTCATTTCATACTAGTTTTCATTTAAATTGATTGATTGATTGATTGATTGATTGATTCATTCATTCATTCATTCATTCATTCATTCATTCATTCATTCATTCATTCATTCATTCATTCATTCATTCATTCTTTCTTTCTTTCAAGACATTTATAGACTGGAACCAGAAAATAAAAATAAAACACACCAAAACACACCAACACACAACAACTTAATAAAAACAAATTGTTATTAAGTGATTGTTTGTTGGTGTGTGTGTTTTTCTTTTTTCTTTTTCGTTTTTTCTAGTTTCAGATGATCGTCTGTGTATGTCTTTTTAACAGTCTTCCTGTTTCCTATTTTTATGTTTAATGCACGAAGGTTGTGAAGGTTTAATGATTTACTGTGTATCGAAAACTAAAATTAACCTCTGGCCATTTTTATTTTCATGTCAGGAAAATGTGTTTTAGTTTAGCTTATTTGTTTTCCCGATTATGTTGTTATTATTATTATTATTATTATTATTATTATTATTTATTTTATTATTATTATTATTATTATTATTACTATTTTATTGAAGTTGTTTTCATTTATTTAGTTATTGTGAACAGTAGGACTCAATATCACTGGGGCTATTTCTTTAAGAATAGATTTAGCTTGTCTTAGATCAGAGGAAAAGAGGGCATTTTATCCTGAATAATGGTCCTGACAGACTGCTTTTCTTCCCAGGGAGTGCAGTCATGGCCACTGAAGCGTGCTGTGTTCACCCCCTCATCGTCTGGCACTTTTTCCCTCCATCGTTCTAGAGGAAACAGCATAAAGAAGGGAAGTGAGTGATTTATAGTGCTCTCTGATGTGTCATCAAAATTTTTGGGGAGTATTTACCTTTTTTTTGTGGATGGTAGAAGAGCAATCCCCCCACCCTCTCTCATCATAATTATTGTCATTTTCATCAGCATTAGCACAAGAGATGATGATTATCTTCATCTGTGTCACAAATAAGCCGGATGGTGTGAGTTACTGGTATCAGTCACGCTGTAGAGGAGCTGACAAGTTCGTTTAAGGCATATGAGTAATTGTTCCTGCTGCTGTTGCTGATGCTAACTGCTACTCTTTGCGCATTACACAACCCCAGCTCATCTGACTCTTCTTCGGATAAATGTCACTGTCTTTTGCTGATTCCTAAATTTGCTTAAAGTGATAGTTCAACCAGAAATGAAGGTTCTGTCATCATGTATTCACCCTCATGTCATTCCAAAACTGTGTGATGTTCTTTCCTCCGTCTCATACTGCAGTTTTCAAGAGAATGGTGACTAGGAACTGTCAAGCTCAAAAAATTAACGAAAAGACTCCATCCTAACAGTGATCCACACAGGACCTTACTGATATCTAGATCGATGATGACTGAAAATTGATGACTGAATTTTTTTTATTATTAATAAGCAATGACTTTTTTAAGTTTTTCATCTTATATTTATATTTCATTTTCAGCTTAATTATTTTAGTTAACTCTAACAAAACTGCATGAGCCAAATGGTACTTTTATGATATTTATTGCCTTTTTTCCACAGAAGATGCAGGTAAACGAGTAAACGATGACATAGTTTAAATTTTTGGCTGAACTATACCTTCACATTGTCAATCTCATTCTTTCTCCTCTCAGTTTCCAGTACTGAAAGCATCTAAATTGGTTTCAAATCCGAATGTAAGAGCAACACCTTCTAAAACGCTTGCAATGATCTACCATCTAACTAGCATTGCATTTATGTAAGATTTGCAAGCGCAAACATTTATCTGACACTTAACACATTTGATTCAGCCAAACAGCATTACTCGTGTTACATTGTAGGGTGTAGATTTTGCTTCTTGGCACAACATCAGCACGTCTCGTCTTAACTCAGCCATTAACTCTACAGATACCTGTATGAGCGCTGCTTTTAGCTGATATCGCAAATCCTCTTAAGAAAAACGAGCCGCAGCATCAGTTTTGTGCATACACTGAATTCCCTCTTATTCTGAGATGCCAACTTTCTGACTTTGTGCAACACCTTGATTGAGCGTGCGGAGGGACTCACTTCAGTGTTTGTTGTTTTGTGTCAGTTGTGCGGTTACAGAAGCTTACCTGCTCAAGAGCCGTTAATCTCTCGGACTACGGCACTGATCAGCTGATCGGCACCCACCGCAGCAGGAAGTCTGGATCCAGAGGTGTTTTGCTAGTAGATCAAGGAGAGGTCTTAGAGCTAGTGTAAACAGAAAGATAGTTCCTCTTTAACGAAATAGTAATGGAAATTTGCTGAACTTTTATTCAGGCCATCCAAGTTTGCTTTTTCAACAGAACAGGTTTGGAGAAATGTGTTTTTACATCACTTGCTCACCAATGGATACTATGCAGGGAATGGGTGCCGTCAGAATGAGAGTCCAAACAGCTGATAAACACATCAGAATAATCCACACCACTCCAGTCCATCAGTTAACGTCATGTGAAGGGGAAAGCTTCCTGTTTGTTAGAAACAAATAAAAAATTTGGGCCTCTTTGGTCCATAATCAATAATAATGTATCCTGTTGTCCTCTTATATTAAAATCCACAGACATATTTGTTTAGAGCTGTTTTTGCTTGTAACCAGCACTTGATCTGTGCATATTTCTCTCCTGATACAGATAAAATTGTATTATTATGTATTATCTGTATTATTAATAGAGGAGTTGTATTTTGGTTGAAAGCAATTTTAAAAGCATCTAAATTATGGATTTATTTCTTACACAAATTTAGCTTTTTGCTTCACATGATGCTAATTGATAGACTGGAGTGGAGTCGTTTACTTGTGGATTACTGTGATGCTTTTGTCAACTGTTTATCAGCCTCATTCTGACGGCACCCATTCACTGCAGTGGATCCACTGGTGAGCAAGTGATGTAAAGCTCAATTTCTCTAAACCTGTTGTGATGAAGAAACAAAATCATCTACCTCTTGAATGGCTTGAGAGCGAGTAAATTCACAGCAATTTTTCATTTTTAGGTGAACTATTACTTTAACCTCCCTTTTGGGTCAAGATGATCGCTTCTTTGCTGTAGGGGGTTTGGTTATAAAACACACAACTGTAATTTCATTACAGAGTTTGCTCCGATTAATACTGGTTGGGAGTTCAAGTTAGTATGTTAGTGGAAGTGCACATGCAGCAGTTAGCCTGTTGCTAGCATGCCACACGCATCTTTCCACTCTATTGCCCTGATCAATAGCCTCATTTTCTCCAGGTCTTGCTTTGCACTACTAAAGGTTAAGAGGTTTGGAATGGTATTGATCAGGGTATCCACACACCATCTGTCAAGGCCATTAACATGTTGATATGTCATTGGAAAAAGCCACATTTTATGCAGATTTGGAATCAGTTTTGTGACTGTGATTTGTGTTTCCAGGAAGATTCCAGGAGCCGAGACTATATCAGTATAGAACAAGATTTGTCTTTGGTTTCCACTAATGCTGTTAACCTTCAGTTGGCATCTAGCAGTGGTTGCATCTATTTGGTGCTATTTTGAGATGATAATTTATGCAAACACTAATGAGTACAGATGCTTTTCAGGAAAAAGAACTTTCCCTGGTACATTTTTGAACTATTTAATTAATCATTGCTGAATAAAAGTATTAATTTCTTTCAAAATGATATGTAGTCTACATATATGATAATTCTGTCATGTTTGTCTTTTCCACCACAAGTTAAATTATGTATTGTCAGTTGCAGGAAATACATTTTTTAAACATTTTTGCAAATTAGAAAATAAATAATTAAAAAGTGTGAAGTATTTTCACTCTTTATGCATAACATAAACTAAGTATACGTTGAGTTTTACATAGGCATTTAATGTTATTTTACAACTGCAGGACAGTTGTTTTAATCGTTTGTGTGTGTGTGTATATATATATATATAATTGCTCTTTATAATACAACAGCCTGCACTGATTAGTAATCCAGAGCACTTCTAGTTGCCAGTTATGACAGCATGTGTGATATTCTATTAATTACAATTACTGCACCCATAATATAATAAATATTAATATAGATTAATTATAATCTCAAATCCTCGCAGTGTGAATGTGATTCGACCAAATTGAAAACGTCTGAGGTGCTTTCCTGTGATTCCTTTTTAATGTACTTTAATGATCAGCATGCTGTATCAGTACATTAACAGCCCAAAGTACAAAAAATAAATAAAAATAAAACTGTTTCTTAAATTGCTTAGGAAAGCTAAAAGATGGCGGAAAATTACCCAACATTTAACTTCTTCCTAATCAGTCAAGCTCTAGTTTGTGTTTTTGAATTATCTTTAATTTTGGGGGTAGTAAAAAAAATAATATTGAAAGACTTAGCGGTGTGATAATTGCATAATTTAATGTTTTATCAAAATGTAACAACTTGCTCCTCCTCTGAAATGACTTTTCTTTTTGGCTGACATCACCAAGCCCACAGTTTTTTATTTATTTATTTTCAGCCTACAACCAACTGTCATCATTCTGGAAAGTAACGGCCACTTTTTATGATCCAATCAATAGACATGGATGATGAACATCTCATTGAACATCCAGTTTCACTCAGAAATATGTAGATTAAGTAAAATGTGCACGTTGTGTCTAGGGTTAAAAAAAAATATTTGGAAAAAATATTATCATTTATTTATTTTTATATTTATTTTAAAATGTAGTTCATTCCTGTGATGGCAAAGCTGAAGCAAAGCTGAAGCAACCATTACAAGAAACATTTCTTATTATCATCAATGCTGAAAACAATTTTTGTGGAAACTTATACTTTTCTTCAGGATTATTTGAATTGTTCAAAAGAACACTGTTTATTAGCATAATTTAAAAATAGAATATGTGTAACAACTTCAATGATTTTACTGTCACTTTTAATAATTTCAAGTCAAAAATAAGGCATAAGAAAATAAATAAAATAAAACGAAATATAAAAATGTGAAAAGAAATTTAAATGTGCATATTTGATTAAAAATGCGCATTAAATTTGCATGTTCCTATTGAAGTCAAGGTATCCTGTGAGCTGAGATATGATTTATGGTTGGCCTTACTTCTCTCTCAATCTCTACCTTTCCATGATGCCTCATTATGTCTCCCGTAGGGTCATCTTTATTTTTCCTCGTTGTGGGACCCTGTTCAGACACATAGATTTACTTTTCGAAGACAAATGGACGAGACAACCTTGCTGGTTTCAGCTATCCTGTGTTTTCTCTGCATTAGTTTCCAGTGTGACCGCAGGCCATTGATTTAAAGGCAATGTACATTTGTGGGGGTTTTTCATCGAGGGTGACGTATTCTGACCCTACGGGTTCGAATCAAAGCTAAGTTACACTTTAGGGACTAACGAACAAGACAACAGAGGTGATTAAACAAGTTGACCATAGTGCAAAAGAAATGAGCTGCTGCATTTGCACCCTCACAATCGCTGTTGGTGTTCTGATCTACTCACAGCAGCAGTTTAAAGATAAAAGGGCCCCAAAGTGGAGTGTGTCAAAACCAGCCTCGGGAGCATGATGGGAAACATATTTATAGATTGTCGGGTCAGGGTTGATGCTGCTGGTAGCAGGCAAAGGATGTGTGGGCAGGGAAGGTGGACTGTGGGATACTGATGGACACTGTGCTTCAAAACTCTGTTGTTTATTTGTTTGATTCTATTAACATGGATCAGATGTGTGTCTTTTATTCAGAGTTGGTGTTGATTATGTGTTAAGTGTTGGTGTTAAAGGGGCCATTTCATCTGATCTTTTCAGATAAAGCTCTGTGCACTTGAAAATGGGCTACTGTGGCTTTAAGACCTCAATGCTCCTTCCAAGTTTAAAATATGCACATGTGTGTGTGTGTGTGTGTGTGTGTGTGTGTGTGTGTATTTAATCCTGAGATCCACTGAAGGTCATACAGTTTTATGAATATTTTATGAAAATTTAATTTATAATAACCCCCCCCCCCCCCAAAATAAAAACAATTATTATTATAGTATGTATGTACCGTATACTCTCTCTCACACACACACACACACACACACACACACACACACACATATAAAACAGTAAACTAAATTAGTCAAACAGTAAAAACTATATTATATTAACATGATATCATATATTAAATAAATAATATACATACATCATATATAAATTATATAATAACTTCTAATATAGATTAATATACATTATAAATAAAATATATTTAGTCCTGAGATCCACTGAAGGTGGATTCATATTTTAATGAATATTTAATTTATAATAAAACCTAAAAAAAGATATAAATTACTATTGTAGTATGTCACACACACACGCACACATAAACAATTATATATATAAAATAAAAAAGAAAACTAAATTAGTGAAACAGTAAAACCAATATTAAAATATATAAAACTATACTTTAAATGTATATATTATTAACATATTTTATATAAATCTAAAAATACATAATAAACATATATAATACATGTAACAATATATATTTTGATATTTAAAAATATATATATTAACAAGTATATATAATATATACTTAATATTTGTATTATACTTTGTATACCCCTTTAAAGGGTTTTTATGTTTTATTTTTTGTATTAATTTTTTTTTGTATGCGTGTATATCTATATGTTTGTGTGTATGTGTGTGTGTGTGTGTGTGTGTGTGTGTGTGTGTGTGTATATATATATATATATATATATATATATATATATATATATATATATATATATATATGTTGCATTTTAAATTATCATCATTTTTATCCGCAACATCCTTGTCTAATGTATGCACGTTTGAATATGTATGTCCTCTATACTTATTATAGCTAGCATATATTTTCCTCCTGCCTGGAAGAAATGTGGCTACTTCACATGAGGTGGGAAAAGTAAAAAGTCGATCTAGAACACAAAGGGAGAGCGGGATTGCTGATTGGACTGTGGCCCTCAAGATCACAATTATAAGTCTAAGCATTAAGGAGCTTGATTATGGACTCACTTTTTTAGTATCAAAGTTGCAAGAACATTTGAAGTCTGGAGTCGATCAAACAAACGCATCTAACAAGAGTTACACATAAAAACAGACTCAAGCAGCTTTGTTTATATGCATGCTTATGGTATCACATCAGTTTGCTGAGAGGATCTGGACAGTTATTGGAAAAAGGCATGAAATCAAAGTCTCTAACTGACTCAAATCCGATCTGTTTTGCAGCGCTCACCTATTTAGAGAGAAAGAGATAGTTTGATTGAAACACTTAGAGTTTAGAGTCTGAAATACTATCTCATATCTCATTTTAGTTGCTGGTACCTTGTAAAAAGAACTTTATTTCCAGTCAGACTTCCCTGGATCACAGATATGATATCATACCATCCAATCAAATCAAAGCTTGCCGCTTTGAGAAAGTCCTTGTTGGTTTTATGTTTAATATGCATTAGATGGTCAATGAATGGTTGTCTTTTGGTTAGATTAATATGAGGAACATCTCTCTGAAGACCGCTAATGGGAGATTCAGTCCGTGTAACTCAAGGCCTCGTAATACTTGTGTGTATTTGTGTATCACGCGTCTCATTCTCTCCACATTATTAGTCTCAGTCTCTCTCTGTATTATATAAGACTTCCTGAAAAGCATCTAGTGTAGCTCATGACACGCCTCCTCATTTTCTGGGACAGGAGGAGCGGAGCATTAGTGCAGATGAGAACATATTGTACTGCAATTTAGACAGAAAAAAAGCCCACATATAGAGAAGAGTATGCAGAAGAGCATTATGCATTATGTTTAGTTTCCTTTATATTTATTGAGAATGTGTGTGGGGTTACATTCATGATCATGCTCGACTGCCTGGATTTTATATTGATCTAAGAATGTTAAATATAATGATTATACTGATCATATTGATATGCAGCCAGTTTGAGTTTGTTTGAACATGCACTGCCGCTGGGTCTTAAACTAAAGTAATTTATTTTGAGTGGTTACATTTGATGAAAATTATGGTTTATGGTCATTTTAAAGTGATGGAAACTACCAGCTTAAATAGATGGTATAGTTTGCCTGAAAATGAAATTCGGTCATTTTTATTGGACAAAAATATCAAAGGCACAAAAGCACAAGAGAATCTGATTTTTTAACCTGGTGTAACATGTTTGCTTGTTAGACACATGATAAATATCAGCATTTTACATTTTGAATTGGTATTATTGAACTAGCATATGTGTTTTTTTATTTGTATGTTTTTGCTCCTTTTAATCATACTTTTACGGTGCTTTTCATGGACTGAAAAAAAAATTTTTTTTGCTTGTATCATATTTATTCAGATTTTCCAATGTAGTAATTAGTAAAAACAAAGTGAGTCAGTTAGTTGGAGTTAGTGAAAATTAATCAAAAAGTGAGTAACATATTTTGTAAAATTTATTTTTATTGGTAAATGTATGCTTGCAGTTCTGCGCCAATATCAATATTTTTTTCTTTCAAAAAAATAAAAAAATTTAATTTAATTTAATTTAATTTAATTTAATTTAATTTAATTTAATTTAATTTAATTTAATTTAATTTAATTTAATTTTAAACTGGTGTGACATATTTGGTGTCAATGACCATGCACATTTTTTTTTTTTTTTTGCGAGCATATTTTTTTAAGGATAGATAGATAGACAGATAGATAGATAGATAGATAGATAGATAGATAGATAGATAGATAGATAGATAGATAGATAGATAGATAGATAGATAGATAGATAGATAGATAGATTTGTAAATGAGAGTTAACCATCAGGTCAGAATATTCTGTTTCCCAAAATATCTCTTTGCAAACTATTCAAAACACACACACACACACACACACACACACACACTATCCACTTACCAAAACCACTTAGACACGAGAAACATAAGGATCACACAGAAATGCTTCTGCTTGTTTAACAGCGGTGGTGTCTGAGTCATCTCCTCTGCTCAGGAAACTGTGAACATTTTGTAGCCGGTGATTATGAACAAGTCCAAATGGGGATTTCTCACATTGACGTTTATATTAAGCACATCTATTATTTGGAACCGCTTGAAATTAGTCAGTAGAAAACAGGTTGGCTTCTAGTTTAATAGGTTTTACAAACAAAAGCTTCGTCTTTCCGCTGTTCCCTTTTTGAGCATTTGGAACCAGAGAAAGCGACAGGATCCAAGTGGTTTGTAATTGTAACGTGGCTGTTCTTCTCTTTTGTGTGCGCAGGGTGAAGCCAGCTAGAGAAACCGAGTGTGAAGATGTCCAGAAACTGCTGGCACTGTGGAAGACTTGGCAGGTGAGTGTACAGGAACAGGTTGTGAGGAACACACTTTGGCTGATTTGAGATCAGGCACCGAGCCCCATCTGAAGATGGGATTGAATGTGACACACACAAGCTGATGTAAGAACCATCTCGTTGGAGAGGAAGATAGATGAGATCAAACAGGACTGAATTACAATTAGTCCACGTGTCTTAATTCTCAAGCTAGTCATTATATATCACAGTTCAACCATCTCAAACATTTGCTCCAGCAAACTTTGATTCAAGATAAACTTTTTTGTACTCAACTCTGATTTTAGTTTTAACAATTATGTGCTGAAATCATCAGAAATAGACTAGTTTTGACTGTATTTTGTGAAGCCCCGCCGTTTTCTCCAATGTAATTTCAGACTGTAATCAGCAGTGAAATTGCTTGTATCATGTGGAATTGTTTTTGTGAAATATCTATGCAGATTTTCCGATGCAATAGTTTGTAGGGCTTGCATAAAATAGTAAATCAACAAACACATTTAAAAAAAAATAATAATTTTGGTGAGTGAGTGAAATATATATATAATATATATAAAAAACTAAAACTGGTGAGAAAAAAATAATAATAGGTTGTTTCAGCCCAACTTTGGGTCAAATATGGACTAACCCAACTTTTGGGTTAAAAAATGAATGTAAAAATTTAACCCAATGCTGGGTTAGTTCATTTTTGACCCAAAGTTGGGTTGAAACAACCCAGCATTTTTTAGAGTGTAACTGTACACATGAAATGTTGCATTCATGTTAAAGAACCACTCAAATGCCTTGAAACGAAAATTGTGACTTATTTTCACCCCAATGGAAAGCATATTTACTCTGTCTGAATCGTTCCCTACCACCTATATGGTTTACTACTTGCCATTCACCACACAGAAAATACTAATGCAGTGAACAAGTCACTGATTTCAGCCGCAGCTTCAGCAACTATTTCTAGTGTAGGGGGCGGGACGCTTCGGATTCTAAATACCTTTTGATTGGACAGAAAGTAAGATGAGACGCTGAAGTGCAGGATGATGCCACTGAAATTGTTGATCCATATTGGAGTGAGAATCTGTACCTTTTGAATACTTACATCTTTTGAATGCAAACTGTTGTCATTGTTTTGGAGCACAACAGTTTATAGATAATCTTAGATAATCTTAGAGTCTGTAAAAAAAAATGGAAGTAGGGAAAATAATATAATTCAGTAACCTCTTTGGACATAGACGGACATACAGTACCTGCATTATCAATCCAGACTTGCAGATTTTTTTCCTATATCATTCCTCCAGTGCACCTCATATTACATTCACTGTAACGGTCTGTAAGGATTTTTTTTTTCTTTGGATGGGGGAGCGGTTGGTGAGATATGGGTCGGTCCTAAACGTACCCTGGCTGTGTCGTTCCCCTGAGAGGGGAGCCTGGGTCAGCTGATTAAAAAGATAATGAGTTGAAGTGATAGATTTATGTTTTTTCTGCAATATGTGGCCTTTTGCTGTCTCCCGTAGGAGGCGGTAACTGTATAAATAACAGATGGTGACATTGGAAGGCAACTGCTCCCTCGCCTTAGTTGTCTCAGCCTTTTCTGTCGCTTTGTTAAATTAAACACCCCAGCGATTAGACCCACGACATCTGAAGCATCAAACACGAGGCTGCCTCCTTCAGAAAGGCCGTCCTGACTCATGCAGATCGACATTTGATCAGGACAAATGTTATTGAGGGAATGACAGTTTGAGCTTTGGTTGGACGTACATTATGGATTGTACTGAACAATGAATTCTGTGCTGATATGTTATGGAGTGGTTTAAATACAGCAGGAAATGACAAATTTACCCTTTTTAGTTTCTAAAAAAGATAGTATGCCAAAAAATGTTTCACTTATTTATTGATTGATTTAGCAAACAAAATAATAAATTTTTTGAAGTGTATGTAAACTTTTATTTTTAAACAATTTTCCATCAGTAAATGCTTTTGAATTTGTGTAAAACATAGTCCAATAATCTGCTTTATTTATAATCTCGGGGGGAAGAAATTACTTTAATAGACTTTCTTGGCATTTATTTGTTTGCAAATTCTAGACAACCTTTATACACTTCATTTAACCAGCACATTCTGCAAAATATCTCCTTCAGTGTTCATCAAAAAGGTTGTATAATTTTAAAGGCATGAAGAGCAAATGATAACAGAATGTTCATTGTTGGGTCACTATCGTATCATCTTTTTTTGTCGTCGGGACACTATGTAGGGCAAAGTACAGAGCTGTCAGTAAATGAGACCTAGTCGCCTAGGGACCCAAAATACAGATGCCTGTTGAGGACACACAGATGTACAGTTTTTCAGCGGTGGCAGATTGTGTAGTGGTTTTATTCTTCTGATCCAGGATTTTGTTCTGCAAACCTGATCTGTTCAAAGGCAGATCTGCTGAGAGGAGACTGATTTCAGATCAGAGAAGAAAGCAGCCCTGGATGCTGGGTTTAACGCAGGAGCACAGTGTGTGCCTGCACCTGCAGCTAAATTATCTGTTATTAATTCAACAAATGTAGTGTAACATGAGAATGTCTTGTCGCTGAAGCCCTGCAGGGATTTCGGCTGCTATCTGCATCTCCTGCTACCGCTGGCTTTTAGTGCTACATTTACAGAGTTCCTGCTTTTGATGCAGTAGAAAAGACATACTTTAAGATCAGACACCCAATCTTTAATCCCTCTCTTAATTTTTAATTCTTTTTACTGTTATTGTTGCTGTATATTGTGCAAAGACACTATATTCAGAAACTTCTTGTCTTGTCTTTTCTTTATTTCTCTTTTTCCCCCTCTGTAAAAAGCGAGAAGTCTCATTCTCTGTTGTAGCTGGTCAATTTTTTATTAAAATGTTTGTAAAGATAAATGTTTTGACCTTTTGACTTTAAAGCATTATAATATATTGTATTATATTACATTATATTATCCTGTAAAGCAAAAAAAAAAAAGTATATATATTTTATATATATATATATATATATATATATATATATATATATATATAAATAGATCTACGACTAGCACATAAATTGCAAACTGTGGTTTTGTAGTGTTTCTTTTTTCTGCACCTTTAGTAGTATTTTTGTGCCATTCATTCATTTTTTATGTTTTTTTTTTTTTTTTGATGCATACTTTGATGTTATCACTCTAAACTTTGTTTATTTAATGTCTAGTGACTAGTGAGAAAACTGAAACAATATTGTTGCTTGTTGCAGGTTGACAGGGCGATCTGTTGTGTGAACATGTAGTGAGCTGTGCACATTTTCCCAGCCATGTCAAGTCAAGTCAAGTCACCTTTATTTATATAGTGCTTTAAACAAAATACGTTGTGTCAAAGCAACTGAACAAAATTAATTAGGAAAACAGTGTGTCAATAATGCAAAATGATAGTTAAAGGCAGTTCATCATTGAATTCAGTTATGTCATCTCTGTTCAGTTAAATAGTGTCTGTGCATTTATTTGCAATCAAGTCAACGATATCGCTGTAGATGAAGTGACCCCAACTAAGCAAGCCAGAGGTGACAGCGGCAAGGAACTGACAGTATTTATTTAATTTTAATTTTAATTGTAATTTTTCTTGTGGTGTGAACACGTAGTGCTGGTGGCTTATTTGATACATGTATACTCTAGACTCTATGTATCTCTAACCAATACATATAATCATTTGTTTTGAATCGTACGACAAAATGTCAGTTTAGATGCAGAGGTGTTTGTATAACACAAATTGTTGTGATTTGTTCACAGACGTGAATGTGTTGCGTGGGGAACTGACTGAAGAGGCTCAGAATTGCCACTTGACTTTATGATCCTGAAAGTGGTATCCGTCCTTCCACACCCACTTGACAACCTTGGAGCGCGGCAAGGAACAAAGACAAACGACACTAACGACAGTACGGTTAGGAGAAACACTCCGGGAGGGCGATTATATCGAAACCTACAAAACAGGTTGTCAGGATATCGTTAAAGTTGTAGGTGTCTTTGAAATGACGACAGGAACCAATAGCTTTTGAATTTGTTATGAATTCCCTTAAAGGGATAGTTCACCTCATGTCACTCACTCACTTTCGTTCATCTTTGGGACACAAATTAAGATATTTTTGTTGAAATTCGAGAGCTCTCAGAACCTGCATAGACAGCAAGGATCCTTACATGATCAAGGCACAGAAGCTACTGAATACTTTTTGTGGGCAAATAAAACCAAAATGATGTTATTCGACAATTCCTCTCACCTTGGCGCCATTTTGGAGAGTATCACAATGTATGTGCGTGCTTTGATCTAAATGTAAACAAAGTTTGCTGTTTTGTGTCAGCAGCACCATGCGCTTATGGTTCAGTTCAAAGCTCGCAAATACATCGATATACTCTCCAAAATGGCGCCAGGGTGAGAGGAATTGACCAATAAAGTCATTATTTTTGTTTTCTTCGCACACAAAAAGTCTTCACGTAGCTTCGAAAAGTTACGGTTATTATTTTAACAATGTCCTTACTACGTTTCCGGACCTTGATCATGTTAGGATCTTTGCTGTCTATGGGAGGGTCAGACAGCTCTCTGTATTCATCAAAAATAAAGGTCTTACGGGTTTGGAACAACATGAGGGTGAGTAATTAATGACAACATTTTCATTTTTGGGTGAACTATCCCTTTAAGCGTCGTCCAGGCAACTTTTCTTCTTGATGAGGTCTGACAGTCTACAGCTGTGCCTCGCGATGCGCCACCAGACGTGGCCCATTCCTCCGAGCCATGTGTTGGCGGTCAGCCCCCATCCTTGGTGCCTAACAGACGCAGCTGTGAAGAAACATCGGTCGCAAACGTGCAGATGCTTTCTTCATCGTACATCAATACTTCCTCAATAAGACAAACTTCCTCCCAAGGCTGCAGATTGAATTTGGTGAAATCAAATGACAGACAGCACATCATGTGATTTCTGGCAAAGAAGTGTCCAAATGCACATATAATGCTGTGTAGATATTGATCTTAAGAGCAGATCTCCTCCGTGGTGTCCGTTCGCGACCCAATCGAAGCCGCATCTGTATGTCAGACACAGTTCGGCCTAATTACACTAATACATCAAATCAGGTGGCAGCGATGCGGGAGATAGCGTCATGTCTGTGTGTAGGCGTGAGGAGATTATCTGTGGTTATCGATGTCTTGTCATGTTTTCTGTGTTTTTTATGGGGGATATGTGGATCCGAATGTGTAATTGCTTTAGAAATAGAGATCCCAACTGTATCCCATCCCGTCTTGACTTACTGTTTTCAGTGTGACTATTGAAAGCGATGGAAAATGGTTGTTATAGTCAAGATGAAAATTTTTCTGTTAAATTACATATGGCGCTACATGTTATACATGTTTTTGTGTTACACAAAAGAAAAGTAATGTATCGTCATTTATCAATAGATGACAAAAGAAAAATAATGTATCTTCATATATCAATAGATGATAATCATTAAATATGACCTTTAAACACACACACACACACACACACACACACACACATATATATATAGATATATATATATATACACGTATACACATTTATTTATATTGCAACATTTATATTCATAATATATTTCATTATGTAATAAATAAAAACAAAACGATAACAATTAAATTCAATTAATGACCATTAAACATGATAAGCATGAAACTATGATGAGCACATACTATATTGCAAACTATGTTTATAATAATATTTATTATTATTAGTAATAGTAGTATTATTATTAGTATTATTATTATTTTTATTTTAATATTGTCTCTTTTTATATATTTAATAATATATTTAACATTCAATACTAATAGAAAATAGAAATATAGAAAACTAATATTAAACACCTTAGCATATATTACAAAATATTGGTTTGATAATGAATTTTTATCTATCTATCTATCTATCTATCTATCTATCTATCTATCTATCTATCTATCTATCTATCTATCTATCTATCTATCTATCTATCTATCTATCTATCTATCTATCTATCTATCTATCTATCTATCTCTCTCTCTCTCTCTCTCTCTCTCTCTCTCTCTGTCTGCCTGCCTGCCTGCCTGCCTGCCTGCCTGTCTAGATACACACGCACAGACACACACACACACACACACACACACACACACACACAAACACACACACACATATATATCCTTATCCTTGTTGGACACTTTTCTCACACAATTCTCATTCAGCTGACAAGTTTTGTTCACCTTGCTTCGAGCAAGAACCTCATAAAATCTTTAAAATAATTAACAATGTTTTAAACCCAAAAGTAATCCACTCTGATGGATAAAATCAAGTCTTTAATTTAAATCTGTTGTTCCACTTAGAAATATGACACGTTAGTGAAATTGGTTGTTTCATGTGAATTGTAAAGCATCTCCTCGTGACTTATTGTTTAATTGGATTACATAACCATACTCAGTTGAATTAAAATGTGAAATAGCTGTATTTTGTCATAAGTGACTGCACTAACCAGGCCTCTGTTTGGATATAGAAGTCTGTGTGAGCTTGCAGTTTCAGCACCACTGGTCCAAAGCGTGTTCCGGGTGTGAGAATGCTGTCTTAAGAGGGGAGTCTGAATTTGCACGGCTCATTTGTCTGGAGAATGTGTTGCCTCGGGCCAGGCCTCGCATCCCCACCCACACCCCTCTCCATCCTCCGAGCGGCCCATGAAAATAATTTAGACTGGATTGTTTGGTGAATGAGGTGCCCTGCGGATGCATTGGTCAGCCATACATGGTTAACTGCACACATCTACTCCCAGTCTGCTGTTCACATGTAGGTCAAAGGGTCAGGATTGATTCACACTGTGTCATGTAAGCATGTGGCCTATTGCAGAATACAGTACTTTTATAATGCTGTAGCCGATCGGTAACAACTATGGGGTTGCAAAGTTAGTCAGTGCTGTTTATTCTGTTTGTTTGTTTTTTTTGTTTTTAATTTTATATAAAACACAATATGCATATTCTATATATATATATATATATATATATATATATATATATATATATATATATATTCATCATGGCTGCATTTATTTGATCAAAAATACAGAAGAAAAAACAAATATTGTGAAATATTATTACGATGTAAAATAATGTTTTTCTATTTTGATATACATTCAAATCTAATTTATTCCTGTGATGCAAAGCTGAATTTTCAGCATCATTATTCCAGTCTTCACTGTCACATGATCCTTCAGAAATCCTTATAATATGCTGATTTATTATCAGTGCTGGAAACTGTTGTGCTGCTTGATTTTTTTTTTTTTTTTTTTGAACCAGTGCTACTTTTTTTCAGGATTTTTTTGGTGAATAAAACGTTAAAAAGGAAAGCATTTATATATATGCTAAATGCATAAATTTAATTTAATTTAATTTTAATATACACACACACACACACACACACATATATATATATATATATATATATATATATATATATATATATATATATATATAATTTATATATTTATTTAATATAAAAATATTTTATTATTATTATTTATTTTTTTAAAGAAATTAAAACTTTTATTTAGCAAGGATGTGTTTAATTGATAAGAAGTGATAGCAAAGATTTATATTTTTGGAAAATATTTATATTTTTAATAAATTCTGTTCTTTTTAACTGTTCTTTTAAATCAAAGAATACTAAAAAAGTTTCACAGTTTCCAAAAAATAAAAAATAAAAATAATAATTGCCTGTACAAAAATTGCCTGTTGTCGACATTGATAATTCTAATAATAAATCAGCATATTAGAATGATTTCTGAAGGATCATGTGACTCTTCATACTGGAGTAATGCCTGCTGGAAATTCAGCTTTAAAAATTCCAAAATCTTTCAAATAATTAACCCTCATTTGTCAGTCGGGTCATTTTGACCCGAAAATTATTTTCTAAAAATCGTGTGTTGACCATACCAGTCTAAGATTTCTTTACTTTTGTCACATTTGCACCGGAAAAACACACACACACACAAATAAATTAATGTGTCTTTATTTTTCTTAAAATATCCAGAATAAAAGGTAAATATAAAAATAATCACCAAAAAATTACAGAAAAAGCTATATAAATATTTAGAAACAATTTATATATAAAAATAGATCATATGTGTCATGTTTAGCCTTCCAGTCATTTTGACCCGCGAGGGACACTTTGTTATAGGTTCCGGAGGGACGGATGAGGGTTAATGCATTCATTTATGTGATTAAATCAAAATGCCAAAATAAATAAATAAATAAGTTATAATAATTTGTGTAATTAATAACTAATACTAAATAACTACAAACAATATTAATGTACTTTATCTTGTGAAGCGTTATAAAATATAAAAACTCTTTTTTTTCAAAGAATATATTTTGAGTTTATTTATATATATATATATATATATATATATATATATATATATATATATATATATTTTTTTTTTTTTTTTTTAAATATAGTTTATAATTAAAACATATTTCTCACCCTGTTTTTCGAAGTTTTGTTTGATTTCTTTCAAGCTTTATTTTAAACTTTATCCAGTGTATTTTAAACATATTCTTTGAATGCAAGGCTTAATATCTTAAGCATTTTCCCATCTCAAGTAAATGTATTTTTTTAAGGATGTTTACTTGTTTTATTTACATAATTAGATGCATACGCCAAAGCCACAATTATTCCGATGGCTAGTTAACTGGTCCCATAAATGGGTCTGCTGGAGTTATTTTAGATTTAGTCCCACAGCAATGCCTCCCATCAGACCTGCCTTTGTCTAATTACAATAATTCTTGCAAAAGGACGAACGTCTGTGCAAATCAAGCCTACGAGCCAATGGTCGCTCTCCACCAGCCAGTTTACATGAATGGACTTTTAGAGAGCATTTGACATAAGAACAGCTCATATCATACAACCCCACTGTGTGTGTGCCGGTTCCCTTTCGCTCTCTTTTCTGCTTTATTACTCCCACAAATATTGCTCCAAAATATCCCTCAGCCATTTTGCGAAACACTGACAGTAATGTCTTTTTAAAAAATCCCTCAGCTATGTGGCATTTGTGCTACATCTGTTTATTTAATGTATTTCAATCACCAGTCATTGGTTCATTCCACCAGATAACATACATTTTGCTAAAATGAGGGGCGAGAAATCCACTAGGGGTTTTAAATATGAATAGAAATGGATAAAATGCCAGAGGACACTGAGCTTTGTCTGTTTGTTGGATTGGCAGAGAGAAGATTGGTGTCTTATTGACATTTTAATCAACTCTAGTCAAGAGATGCTTTCAGGGCGTCTTATTGTGAAGACATTAACAATGCAAAATTCCAGTGGCGTTTAGATAGGAAAATCCACAACTGTCTCAATTAAACAAGTGAGTCTAGCAAGAAATGGCAATGAAGAGTTGCTATTCATAGATCTCATGCCTTTTTTCTGCATTCAATTCTATATTAGATGCATGTCGCGTCACTGTTTCATGTCAAGATGTATTTTGGTGCTGATTGAGATGATTTTCTTCACAATTCCGTCTCCATCGTGCATGTGTAGTGAAGGCACCTCCTTGCAAGGGGTTGGCATGGCAACCAAGGACAGGAAGTAAATCAGTGCCAGCTGAAGAAGTGGTCGCCAAGGAGACGTCGAACAGAAACTTTGCAGCGCGCAGTGAAAACGAGTGGGAGAGATATCGATATCTGGCGCCCAAGAAGGGGCATGGCTTATCGTGTGGGGGCGTGTCTGGGGAAGAGATGCATTTGCGTAGAAGCTAATTTGAAGATAGAACTCATTTGCATAAACAGTGTGGTTTGTGAAAAGAGAATATGCCAGATGGCCACTTGTTACATTGGAAGTGCCTCTTTGGATGCAGAATGACGACGCTTTATTATAACTCAGGCAGAATGGAAAATGCTAACTTGTTTCAGTTAGCAGGGTTTGTAGCTGGAGTCATTGAGTATTGTGTTGATTTAGTGAGACTGACTGTATGTCTTCAAGGTCAGTGGAAATAGATGCATGATGAAATGGTCATCATATAACATGAAATACTCAAATATGACATGTTCCTGGGTCAGCTTCTTTTGTTGGTCTGGCAATAACATTTAGCTCTAAACCTAGCCCACAAAAATCTTGGTAAGAAGTTTGTTTCAGGACCAACAACGGCTTTCTTTTTGTGAAAACATATCTGGATGACTTTTTCCATTTCAAACTGTTCTGTTTCCAATCACACTGAAAAGAAATTGAATTAATGCAAAAATGTATTTTTGTAAATGTATTTCCAAAAAAAGCTTTTTGTTTTAAGAAAATCTAATTTTAATAAGGTTGTTTTTATTATTATTGTTATTATTCATTCATTATTATTATTATATTTGTAAGAAAAATATATAAGAGTTTGTTTTTAACTTGGTGTTTATTTATTGTACATTCATGCATGATGCCGCTGCTCTCCAGAACGCTGTAGTAAAAGTAATTTTTCTTTCTTTTTTTATTGTGGAAAAAAGCTCTAAATGAAGTCATGCATCTGTACTTAAACATGCCTGTCACTGAATGCATATACATTAATATGCTCACGGTTTCACATGCTGCACTTTATCCAGCTGCGGCACTGGATATGCTCTGCTTGTGAATGATGTTGAAGAGAGAGAGAGAATCCGGCTAAATGGCATCACCATTTTATTGCACCCTCTTCTCCCCTTAATTTCCACGCTGTAAAAAATGCAGCTGACCTGCTTGTATCCCACATCTCATTAGACAGTCGGTCCCTTCAACGAGCTCCAGTGTTTATATCTCCCTTATCTTTCAGCCTTCATGTATTTCCATGTTGTCATTGTGTACATCCAGACACCTCTTTTTATTTCCTCTCTCGCAGACTCATCAGGGGAGTTTTTCTGACAGTGCTCGCCTCGTCTTTCTCTGTGGGGGCCTTTCCAGCACTCTCCCTGCCAGTGCGTCTCCACCTGCCACCGCCGCAGGGGTCTGGACTTGCACGGTGCTAACAGATAGTCTGCTTTTGTTTTTGCGGTTGCCAAAATCCATTTCCATGCCATAACCTCGAGTTGCGACTGTCTAACAGAGCCCACATACTTTGTTCCATATCATTCCAGAGTATGAGCGTACAGTGATGGATGCAGTTATCCCCCACCCCCTTCTCCCGGTTCTCGAAAGAGCTGCAGTTCTGCAATGCCCTATAAATGAAACACTGTTGCTTTTTACTGATTTGGCATGACTCATCCTTTTCATCCCCAATTTTGTTTTGTTTTTTAGTGGAACCAAGATCCTCCATGCTGCAGGATTATTGAGAGTCCTCGGGAAAAGCTCTCTTTTCTTGCTGGATGCTTCTTGGGAGCCTTGTTTTTAAGAAGGGAAATGATCTTCCTTGCACCAATGCTTATTGTTTACATTATTGACTGGAATGTACTTTAATTATACAGCAGTTTCTTCTGGTCCTCGAATTCAGTATTTGTTTAAAGAAATCTAATGAAACTGCATGTTTACAATTTGATTTTTAGGATCAGTAGGTGGCGAAAAAATCTTTATGAATTAGTCTTTATGAATGAATTAATTCAAAACTGATTCATTCAGGAATTAAATAAGTGACTGTTTTTGGGAATGAGTCATTGAATAATGATATCCAATACCCTGATTCATTAAAAAATTAGGCAAATTACTCTTTATGAGTGAGTCATTGCATCATAACTCAGATAATTATATCAAGACACTGATCCATTCAGAAATTAAACAATTGACCATCTTTACCCTTTTAATTCTCAACCAATTTGATCAAAACATTGATTTACTCAGGAATTAAACAAATCACTCTTTATGAGTGAGCCAAAAATAATTCACATATTCTATTCTTTCAAAAACACGGATTAACAGAGGGAATAAACGAAGGCTCATCTTTATGAGTAAGTTATTGAATCATTCTCAGTAATTTAGTTCAAAACATTGGTTTGCTCAGAAAGTCACTGAGGAATTCACTCATCCCTTTTTTTTAAACACTTGATTCTTTCTGTAATAAACAAGTGACCATCTTTGAGTTAGTCACTGAATCCTTCCTAACAATTTAATTCAAAACAGTGATTCATTGAAGAATGAAGTAAATGACTCTTACGAGTGACTCACTCAAGCATTTACTCATCCATTTCATTCAGTTATGTCTTTCTTTGGAAATATGTTTGTTGGCAAAGCAAGTAATCAGCAATGTTGTGACATAACAGTAAGTTACTAAATATTAGCAAGAGTACTCTGGTTTGTATGGCATTCCTGGTCTTGTTGCACCTGATCGTAACATCTGGAGGTTACCACTGTTGCTACAGGTAACTTGTTGATTCTACAGCCCATAAGCTGTTCATCCGCCTGTAGATGGATGACCCTGTGGAGAACTTTCCATCCCACTTTCTTTTATATGAAGCAATTCCCAGTCTTGTAAACCAATGGCTGAACTATCATAGTTTATTGATGCTATCCAAAATACCTATGAGTTGTGCTCCAGCAGGCCTGCAGGTAAATGAAACCTGGCTCAGAGCCTCTAACTCTGTGTGTTGAGAAATCTAAAGGAAATCTTCTATTTTGTCAATACCATTGGTTTTTAAATAGAACAGTTTTGATATGATATGTTTGTTAAATGACAGCATTACCCTCTTCTGTCAGCAACACTGGCATCTGTGGCCTGGGTGTCATCTTGATGTATGCTTGCCAAATGATGATGCAATGCACGAGTAAGCATTTTTTTTTTCTCTTGTACTTTCTCTTCGCCTCTCATTCCCTTTCCTACACTTCAAATTTCCTTCCTCCTCCTTTTCTCTTCTTTCCTACTTCCCTTATTCTTTTTTCCTCTCTCCTTACTTTCTCTTTTTTTTCTCTTCTTTTATTCTCTTTCCTCTTCCATTCACCCTCTTCCTATTATTTTATTCTTCCTTCATTGTTTTATTTAATTTTCCTCTTACCTTCTACTTCAACCTTCTCTACCTTATCTTCTGCTTCATTTCCTCTCTCTTTCCTTTCTCTTCCTCTTCTTTCCATTTTCCTTCTGACTTCCTCTCCTTTTCCTTTAATATTTTACTTCCTTTTCCTCTTCCCCTCTACTTCTCCATCCTGTCTGCTTCCTCTGTTACACTAGTTTTCCACGCATTCTCCTTCCTGCTTACTTCTCTTTCCTTTTTTCTCTCCCATTTCCTTTCAACTTCCTCTTCTTTACCATTTCCTCCTGTTTCCTTCCTCTTGTCTCCTACTTCCTTTCCTCTTTCCTTCTTCTTCCTTCTTTCCTTTTCATCACTTTTGTATTGCTCTCTCCTTCCTTTTCAGTTCTTTTCTTTAATTTTCCCATTTGCCTTCTGCTTCCTCTTCCTCCTCTTCACTTCGCATTGTTTTCTTTGCCCTTCCCTCCTGAATCTTATTCTTAGTTTCTATCTTATATCTCTCTATATCTACCTTCACTTTCTTTCCTCTTTCACTTCACTTCTCCCCCTTCCTGTTTACTACTTCATCTCTCCTTCTTCCTCCTCTTCCTTTCTACTTCCTCTTTTGAAATTTCCCCCTTTCCTCTGCTATTTCATCATCCTTTTTTCCGTTCTCTTGCGCTTCTTCTCCGTCCTCCATTACTTACCTTCTCCTTCCTTCCTTCCTTCCTTCCTTCCTTCATCTTCTCCTTCCATCTCCTTCTTATCCTTCCTCCTCCTCTTCTGTTATCCTTCTTCCTTTATCTCTCTTACCTCCTCTCCTCAAAGGTGAACACCATATTAATCCAATACAGCTCTTGACATTTGATTCTCTTGTGCAGAACTGCATGATTGCCATAATTGTTCTCACCTAACCCTGTTCACCCCGCCGTGTGACGGATAGCACAGAAGCTTTTCGAGCTCGCACTGTGCCGAGAAGCACACGGCCGCATTGTTGTCAGCAGCAATGGCATTCAATTTCATGTCATTTGAAAAAAATTAATTCACCTTGTTACACCTCACGCCTTTCTAGGCCTCCGCCGCTTGATCCTCTTCCTTACCACCCTCCCTGCTGAAGCGTTTACCGCCTGCTGCATCATCCCTTACTAGGGCAGAAGTTTAAAAATGTATTCATTTCATAATCTTATTTTTTGTTTATCATTTTTTTCATCTAATTCCCTTCCCACATGAAATCCAATTTTGCCAGGCTCATTGTTTGAGAGGCAGCAGGATTTCTGCGGAGTGCTTTTTTGTTTGCCTCCCTCTCTTTCTTTCTCTCGACTTGGAGCAGCCTAGATTGTGCTATGCAATTTTATTAGTGTAAAATCAAATCAGGGGAGATAAACCGGACCCCGCACTTGAAACCAGCAGGGATTTTCAGTTTTTCGAAAAGATTTGTGAAGTTAAAGCTTTATCTTTCCTTGTAATTGATCATTTAGATGCAAGATATATATTACAATTATCTCTGCATGAAATTAAATTAAATTAAATAAAAATGAGCATATCGTTTAACTACTGCGAGCCTTTCTCCTTTAAAACATTTAGTGATAACACGGTTCAGTATATGTTTCGTATGAGATCCTCAACAGCAGTCTAGAAGACTTCAGGGCAGCAATTCAAGTAGATTTGCGATGAAAGAATAGATTGTTATGGCAGTTACTATTAGGTTAAGACCAGCACCCTGCCGAGAGGAAGAGGAAAGGCAAGCCAGAGAGTGAAAAGTGGTACAAACAGTTTTGCAGTGCTTTCAACATGGTGTTGTAATGCCCACAGGGAAGAACATCCATGTTCAACAGCTCTCTTTCATCTTTGGATCCTGCGATCCAAAACGTTTTCTAGTGCTCAGCGTGTCTATGGAGAAAATGTGATGCGTTTATTTGCAACACATTTTCATAATCGATTAGTCGGTGGGTTGTCTAATTTACTTGTCAGACTCATTCCCAAGGAATCATTATATAATTAGTGAGATTGAGGGTCATGTTTACTAGACTAGACTTCTGTAGGGGCATTCAGGTAAGTTTTCTTCCTGTATGCTTAAAATGTTAGGACAGAGTGCAATAAGGTCTTAAAGGGGTGGTAGATTGCAATTTAACTTTTTTAATGTTAGTTAATGAGTAATGATGCTGTTTGAGCATAAACAATATCTGCAAAGTTGCGGTGCTGAAAGTTCAATGCAAACGGAGATGTCTTTTAAAATTCTAGCAGTTTAATGCCTACAAAATGGCTTTTAGGGACTACAACGAGCTTCCTCCCGGGTTGGGTCACAAAACCGGAAATTTTCATAAACCCTGCCCCCAGGAACATGCAACAAAGGGGGCGATACCATGTTGTAAACCCAAGATAAAACTAGGGGTACATTTTAAAATCTAATTATATCATTCAGATCATCAGCTCAGCTCCAACAATGAACTGTTCCCTTTATACACTTATTTTTACATAGCTATGAGAAGCATTGAACCAGCGGTTCTCAATTCCAGTCCTCGCGCCCCACTGCTCTGCCCATATTGTATGTCTCTCTTTTAACACACCTGATTCAGATAATCAGCTCGTTAGAAGTGAGCTATGTGCATGAACTGTGTTCCGATTGACATGGTCTCTACACAGTTTACTGCTCCCTACTTCCTGAGCGGGGGAAATCTGTTGAAGTTTACTTCACTTCGGAACATTCACGGATTTGCATTGCACAACGGCCATCTGCACACATGGACAAGTGTGACATCATATACCTCTGTAAATCAATACAATTTAAATTCACGTCTCGCATTAGAACCGTGCTTGCACAGGTTCTGCGTGATCCTCTTCACTTGCATCCACTGCATCTCAGTCAGCCTCAAATTGATAAGCAATATAGACAACGCCATTGTTTACAATACAACAGGAGCACATGCAGTTGAGGTGAGTTGCAAGACCTTTAGATGCCCACTAGAGGCAGTTTAGCCAATCACAACACACTGGACCAGCTAACCAATCAGAGCCCCTTGCTTTTTTTCTTGAGGGAGGAGCTTCATAAAAGCAGAAAATGATCAGTGTGTTTAGAGCAGAAGGGACAGAGCTGTGTGGAATAAAGGTAAATTATGTGAAATGTGTGTTTTTTTTGTTGTTTTTTACGAAACATTAAGACATGTTAGACTGCATCCTATAAACACATTCAAGCCTAAAAAAAAAAAAAACAAAACAAAACAAACACGTCAACCAACCCCTTTAATACAAGTTTATAAAACTGACTGCATGCTACACTCAGAATAATTGTGTTTTTTATCTAGTGTGCTGCTAGGAATACTAAGGTCATTGCTTTGATTTTCAGGGAATGCAAGAACTAAAATAATCTATATAGACCCTTGAAAACAAGAATGAAACCCCTCTTGTTTTGGGTAAGATCTACTGTCTTCAAAATGCATAAATACATATGTAAATTCATATCTAAACCTAAAACAAACATGCGCTTTTCCACCACTTCCAGGTTTCTTTCTCAGTCTGGTCACACATGTGCCTTTAAGTATCTCTGAGAGCCTAACGCTCTTGATATGTGGGGTTGATTGAAGGATTGGTAGATGGGAAGCCATGCTTTTATTTATGCCTCCTCTGAAAGAATAAATAAAGTGACACAGACAGACAAGGCAGTTCATATCTCCCTGACTGAGGAGAGGAGGAAACAGAGAGAGACCCAATATTGAGGTGCAGCTTTATGTGACTTAGATTGAGAGTGCTGTGTGTGCAAAGACATGAACTTACAGACACCACACACACTCAAAAAAATAAAAAATAAAAAATAAATGGATATGAAACACTCTTCCAAGGTCACCTACGGTGCATGTGTGTGTGAGAAATGTTTTGTCTGTGATTCACTTCCACTAGGCTTGAGGGACTTTAGTGGCTAGACAGAGATTGTTTTCAATGCTGGAGCACCAATATGGTGACTGGCTTGTTCCTGTAATGGAACAAAGCATGTTCTCAAAATTGCATTGCTAATATTAGAAAATATTTATTAAATAGTTTTGACCCTTTTGGTGGAGAATCACACCATGGAAATCGATTGCAGTGCAGCTTTTATTGCAGTTTTTATGGCATTACCTAATTTGCATATTTTGTTTAGTGAATCAGGCACTGCAAAACCTCCTAATAAGCAACAGGAACTTAATAAGATTGAATATGTATGACAGTTTAGTGTATATTATCTATAGCATCTGTCTGTTATAGCATTGATTTGTGTTAGTGTCATCTACAGTGGTAATCCAAACCTTATATGGTTCTTTCTCTCTTTTTTTGCAGTTCGGCCTGATAAAACCCTTCCCAAAGAGTGGAGAACCTGTCAGCGAATTATGAATGATAAACAAGATGACCTCATCCCTGATGCAGCAGACGATGAGAGGTCCTAGGTGGAACCGGGCCCTGTCCGACCCATTGTTCGTGCTGTCACTGGCCCTGCAGCTTCTGGTGGTGGCTGGCCTGGTGCGAGCACAGACCTGCCCCTCTGTCTGCTCTTGTAGCAACCAGTTCAGCAAAGTCATATGTACGCGACGTGGCCTTCGAGATGTACCCGATGGTATTTCCACCAACACAAGGTACCTGAACCTTCAGGAGAACCTCATCCAGGTGATCAAGGTTGACAGCTTCAAGCATCTAAGGCACCTGGAGATCCTGCAGCTTAGCAAGAACCACATCCGCAACATTGAAATTGGAGCTTTCAATGGGCTGGCTAACCTCAACACTCTGGAACTCTTCGATAATCGTCTAACCACAATCCCTAATGGGGCTTTCGAGTACCTGTCCAAACTTAAAGAGCTTTGGTTGAGGAATAACCCTATCGAGAGCATACCCTCTTATGCCTTCAACCGTGTACCATCACTGCGAAGGCTGGACTTGGGCGAGCTTAAAAGGCTCTCATATATCTCAGAAGGTGCCTTCGAAGGCCTCAGCAACCTACGGTACCTGAACCTGGGCATGTGCAACTTAAAGGAGATCCCCAACCTCATTCCTCTTGTCCGATTGGATGAGTTGGAGATGTCAGGAAACCAGCTGTCTATAATAAGGCCAGGGTCTTTCAAAGGCCTCGTCCACTTACAGAAACTGTGGATGATGCATGCGCAGATCCAGACGATTGAGAGAAATGCCTTCGATGATCTTCAGTCCCTTGTAGAGCTCAATTTGGCCCACAATAACCTTACCCTCCTGCCTCATGACCTCTTCACCCCACTACACCACTTGGAGAGGGTACACTTGCATCACAACCCCTGGAACTGCAACTGTGACATCCTCTGGCTCAGTTGGTGGCTAAAGGAAATGGTGCCAGCCAATACCAGTTGCTGTGCCCGCTGCTCATCACCTGCCAGCCACAAAGGGCGCTACATTGGTGAACTTGACCAGAACTATTTCCATTGTTATGCACCGGTGATTGTGGAGCCACCAGCAGACCTGAACGTGACTGAGGGCATGGCAGCAGAACTGAAATGTCGAGCAAATTCTTTGACCTCAGTCAGCTGGATAACACCCAATGGGTCCATCATGACACACGGGGCATATAAGGTGCGCATTTCTGTGCTCAACGATGGGACGCTAAACTTTACCAATGTCACAATGCAGGACACGGGAACATACACTTGTATGGTGAGCAACTCCGCAGGCAACACGACAGCCTCAGCTACGCTCAATGTGTCCTCGACAGAGAACAGCAGCTTCAGTTACTTCACTACAGTTACGGTCGAGACCACAGAAGCGGCACATGATGAGGGCCACCCAACGGTACAACAGAAGAGTGGCCCTACTCCTTCTTCTGGGATTTGGGAGACTTTACCACCTTCCTTTACCACCACGACCACAACAGCACGGACACCACTGTCCACCAAGGCCACCGACAAGACCTACACCATCCCAGTCACAGCCCTGATTGATGGCTCCCTCAACACCTTGGATGAGGTCATGAAGACCACAAAGATCATCATTGGTTGCTTTGTGGCCATCACCCTGATGGCGGCCGTCATGCTGATCATATTTTATAAAATGCGCAAACAGCATCACCAGCAGAACCACCACGCACCGGCGCGAACCATTGAGATCATCAACATGGATGAGGATTGTGTAACAGGTGGACCTACCATGGAGGGCCACCTCACCCTGCCTCCACTGGAGCATGAGCACCTGAATCATTACAACGCCTACAAGACTGTGTACAACCATGCCTCCACCATCAATTCTATACACAGCTCTGCCCACGAACCTTTGCTAATTCGGGCCAGCTCAAAAGACAATGTACAAGAAACCCAGATCTGAACTGCTTTTCATAATGTGGATTAAACAAAGAAAAAAAGACTTCTAAAACTCTTAAGGAACAGTAAGTGACATATCGATTTTGAAGATTGTCGAAACAAAGACACAGTAGACTGATGCAAGACGTATGAGAAGGATGTTGACAGGTACAAAGGGACATTGGGAGTGGAGTGTACGTCAACCGTTTCAAAAGTGTCTTTACATAACAGAAGTTATTTATTTAAGGAAAATAACTATTGTGGTTTAATCAAGAAAAGATGTAATCTGCAATTATTTTTCCAGCAATTATTTCTCCATGTTTTCTAATGTTATTTTAAGGGATGTTGGTTTACTAATATGCTTTTAAACTCTGTTTAAATCTGTTGTTCTGTACGTGACGACCCAAGTCATTTGCAGATGAATCTGAAACTTTCCATCTTTCTGAAATCTCAAGATTCACATTTAATGTTGATACGTTTAAAATCTTAGGTTGCAGATTTTCATATTAGAAAACTTCCATACCATAACTGTTTAAACTGACCACATTATTCAGTTGTCCTTGCTGAAAAAGAAGCTCTTTAAACTATATTGGTCCATCTGTTAGTTGGTTTTAGAGGTGTTTTGGGCACTTTTCAACTGGACGGACTGGAAGACAAGCTTTAAAACAGCTAATTTTTCAACAGGGATGGCTACTACAAATTATGTGCAGATGTATGCCTGGCTTCTCCACCCTTAAAATTTAGAACAAGGAGCCCTGGAAACGTGTCCCAATTAAAACCGGGCCAAATGTCAGGAACAAATGTCTATTTGATGCATGCAGGGCAATTTCAAATAATTCCTGTGCTTGGTCCAGAAGATTTATGGATTAAGTTAGCATTTGGATGCATCCCACATGACCTTAAATACATGTTGAGTCATCTCATGCTTAAAATAAGCTTTATTTAAGTCCTTAAACTGTTTTCTGCATTTTTTTTCTCATAGCGTACAACAACTTGGGTTCCTGTGGCAGTTCATACTTGACACCAAACTAAAGTACCCCAATACTCAGATGCAGCACACACATTCTATGCCAAATTCTATATGGGCAGGGCATTGAAGATTGTAGACCTTTATTTGAAGTGGGAAAAACATAAAGCTGGTACTGACATAGCACCATCTCCATTTCAATCCACTTGTCTTGGTGCTCCCCATGGATACAGTTGAATGAAATCATTCTGGAATGGTCTAAAAGCCAGACACAGAACCCTAAATAAGTGGGCAAAGTCAGTTCAGCTCAGATCTAAGGCTTCCAAAGATGCCACAGGTGTGTCTATAGATTCTGTGAACCGATTGTGTTTTGTTCCCTCTCACTAGTTCTTTTTTCTTGAATTCTTTCATATTCTATCTTCCATCATTCCGCGCTGTCAATCTTTTTAGGCAGTTATGCAATTCTTTTTAAACTTTTAAATCATATTCAGTCACTTATTTTCGGTACAGACTGGGGATGATACATCCATCTTCGTCTTTACACACACAGTAGCCTCTGGCTGCAGGGGGAATGACTTGACATTATGAATTAATTTATGAAATAAGAATGGCCTTAGACGGTCACTATAGAAACCAATGACCTTGGACAGGGTGGGGAGTAGCTGACAGACATTGGCTTGACACTTTAAATGTATCCAGAGTCAAATGGGAGAGCGAGGCTAGGAGAAAGAGCCAAAGTGGACTCATTTGAAGTCATTTAATCTATAAAGCAGTCTACAGATCTATAGGTATTTTGAATTAAACCAATAAACCTGTGACATTTTATTCAGATTCTTAGCGTTTTGTTTTTGGCCGTTCATAATTCATGCAATGCACACAGGGGACTAACATGAGGATTTTTCTCTTGATTTTTCTCGTGTCTGGTCTTAATACTGATGCAGACTGATACCATGTGGCATTTGGTGAACTTTTCCGTATCATATTTTGATCACACAGCAGATGCACTCTGATTTAAAAAAAAATCCAATGCAATTAGGCTTGTCAGCTTTGCTATTTCAGATCATTACGAAAAAGTTTTTTGAGCATACCTCCTGCCCACTAGAAGCAAAGGCCATCTGGTACATTTTCTAATCAAGATATCAAAGTGTGCAAAAAAAGACTGTTTTTCATCTGAATATGCTGCTCTTTCGAATCTTAATTAATTTTCTTGTCTTTCTGTATTTAGTTTGCGTTGTCACTGAAATTGATGTCAATCTGAACATAAAGCTAAAAAAAAAATCCTTATCGTCAATGGAGTTTAGCACAAAAGTAAACCAAGTCATTGGGTTTTCAGTTGCATTTATAATTATTTTAAGGAATAGAATCATTGTCTTAAATTGTCATAATTTATGGAAAAGGTCTGTCATTTTTTATAATATAATCATTTTTTTATTATAAGTTTTGTTTTTTGGCTTATTGTGATTTTCTTTTTCTGTATGTTTGTTCAGTCCCTTCATGCAAACACATCTGTGTTTTGTGTTTCAGTTTAGGATTGAACAAGATGCTTTTCTCGCTGTTTCACGTAACTTCTTTCTTTTCGTCTCTGAGAGGGAATGGTGTTCTAGTGGTAGATTTCTATAAAAATAAATTTTGAAAAAAAAAAAGAAAAAAAAAAAACTTTTTAAATTTTAATTTTACATGTGCCAACCTGTTCTCAAAGATTAAAAAAAGAGAGAGCGTGAGATATGCTGTAAAAGACGACTGGATTGATTTTCATGTAAACATTATTTCATGATCTTTAAAAAAAAAAAAAAAAAAAAAAAGATGGAAATCGATTATAGAAATCAGAGTTTGTAGTTCATACACAAGATAAGGTTACAAATAAACTATCATTGTCTTTTCTCTATTGTCTCTTTAGTTTTCTTTCACCAAGGTGTATTGTTTTAAAATGAGATTTAAGTTTATAACACTATCTTGTATTTCGTATTACACACTTCAGCTTTGAAAAAAAAAAAAAAAACATATTGGTGTATGTTTTAGTGCTTCAAATGTCTCAAAACATCATCTTGCTGTGTTTTTCATTGATATGCAGTATTTAGTGTGTGACTGGCTCCACCAGTTGTTTTTAGATTTTAGACTACAAATGAGTGAATTGAGAAAAGACGCATGAAATGTTTCCTCCTTGTTGATCAAAAGCAGCTGGACGTAGTGCATGTTGCAATATGAATAAATTACACCGGCTGCCTCATTGTGTTCGTCAATGAGCACAGCAGTGCTGTTTTCCAGTGCTGTGCTCAGAGACAAATACCTGTGAGACGAAGCTCCTCTCATTTTACTTGTGCCTGACTGTTTTAATGAATATAATTGCAATATTTAAGAGGAGAGAAGGAACATCTGTTTGGAAAAACGTATAGAGTATATTTGTGTTTTACTTTATTTTTCCAGGAGATTTGAACTTTATTTTAGCAGTGTTTTATCACAGTAGTTATCTAGCATTTATGACTAAAATAAAGTAGCATTTAATCACTTTTGTATTTAATCATTCAACAGATAATTTTATTCAAAGCGACAAATGATGAAAAACAAGCCTTTTTTATCATATTGAAGTCAACAACATTAGTAGTGTCGCAATAGCAATTTTGGAAATGGCTTTGGGCCTGTATTTTCAGGCCAATGTTGCTTGTTTCCTGCTTCTAATTGTTAATTTCCTGATGAACTGTCCTGTGGTTGTCCGTTTAAGACTAATAATGGAGCAGAAGGCCAATTCAAAGAGGTTTGCTCTTGGAATGTTGACCCACAATGCAACAAAATGTTTTGGGGGGGATACTGCCAACCCATACTAGCAAAATGTCTCTATTTCTACCATTATGAATTGTTAGCTTAGCAGTGAGTTTGATTTGACAGGCGATCTGACCAATCATAAAGCAGAATCCACTATTTCTATCCGTCAAACAAACCGGACAGGAGAGTAGATTTACTTTAGTGGACTTGATCTTGGAAAATGATGTGAATTAACTTTGATGAATGTTCATTCATGTTTATTGCTTTAATTAGTAAAGAGGAAGAGATAATCGGTTTATGTGATGCTTTAACTGAGGAACTACAGTGATCTGTTTGAATTTCTTTAAAAAAGGTATAATTTGAAAAGACACAATTTCATATCTACACTGTAAAAAATGGCTGTGAATTTAAGGAAAAAAGACTTACAGTAAAAACCCGTTAAATGGTTAATGGTAAGTTCCCCCTAATATATACGGTGAAAAACTGTATTGGACATTGTAATTTTATGTTAGTATACCGTTTTGAAAGTGGAAAAGAACGTATAATTTACAGCAAATGCACATAAATTGACATTCTCAGAATTCCCTGTGTTACATTTCAAATTTGAGTTTGCTTTCTTTTTTATTCTTTTTTTGTTATGTTTGTTGTATGTTACATCTTTATTTCATCAGGTGACTTCCTAATCACCACCTGCTTTTGGTGGTTATAGCTATTACAGAGTTACAAAATGGATCTCAGTACTTCAGTATGTTGGTATATTAACATTATATCAGTTAAGGAAATTATAGTATTTAAATATAAATTTAAGTTAAAACCGTAAAACCTAAAATTTTGCTAGCATATTTTTTTACTGTAAAATGCTGGCAACCACAGTTGCAGGTTTTATTTTTTATTAGTTTACTGTAAATTTTACTGATTTTTTTTATATATTTATTATTATTATTATTATTGTTGTTGTTGTTTTTTGCAGTGTAAAGTAATCTGCTCTGTCTTGTCTGTCGATGCATTGCCAGTTACCTCTTTGCGTGAGAGCCTGTGGCTTGTCAGACATAGCTACAATAACGAAGGGGGCATGTCTTTGTGAAGAGTCAATTCCCGCATCTTAGTAAACAAAGCAACAGTTTAGTTTAAATACCAGTGTTCATGTTTAATTCTTGAATATTCTTCAAAATAATGTTGTTGAGTTCCACATAAAGTCATAAAGGTTTGGAATGTCGTGAGGATGCTGGCTTAAAAAAAAAAAATTTGTTTTCTCAATTGTTATTCCCCGGGTTGTTGTTCAGCTCAAATGTTTATTGACTCTAGCAAAGGACTCACACATCTGCACATTCAAATCTTTGCATTTCATTAACAATGTGGAGGAGCGACAGAGAGCAAAGCCATCTATGCGAAGACAACAGGCGCATTCGCACAGAGCTGCACAATTCACTCGGCAGCAATTAACGCACGTTTTTGTTTTGATTAATATTTGCCATGCGCCCTTGTAGTCCTTCGTACTTTGCATTTTATTGTTTTCCGAACACTTCCCTCGAGTTTCTATCTCTCTTGCTTGGTATTAGCCCTCTCTGTGATCTTCTGCACTTCATCTTCCCTTTCATCTCCCTACTCCCTCCCTGTGTCCTGAACACAACTTTATGCTGAAAAGCTCCAGAAATAAAAAAAAGAGGAAAATCCCCTGATACTGCTCATGGAAAATATCTATTTGTATCTGCTAAAGGTGGTTTAAAAACACTCAAGGGAGCGAATGGCTTACTATAGCGCATGGAAAACCTGGGTCTGTGGTTCATGGATATGTATGTGTGCTGATTAAAGAAGGAAACATTTGGCCTCTACAGCCTATGACCAAATCACCAGCATGCCCTTGTCAGCCTGACAGAACTGCCCTAGATCTATGACGGCTGGTCTAAAGGCTGGACAGGTCTGATCCGCTATCATTGCCAGAGATGGACTGGCCACCAAGAATACTGTGCTTGTTCTTATTTATACTGGTTTTAATTGATATATTCAATTGAACAATATTTTATTTATAATATTTATATCAATTAATACATTTTAATTGAAGATTAATATTAATTTAAATATTGATCATATTAATTTGTGTAATATGTATTTATAAATTAAATTAGATTTAATATAACTATTTTAAATAGTATATTAGCTATGTAAATTTATATCTAAAATGTAACATTCAACATTTCAAAATAATATCATATATATTTTAAATAAATATTATACTAACAATATGTGTATATGTACCATTTATTATATTAGTATTATTTACATTATTATTATTAATGCTTACAATACTTTTATTGCTATACAATAATGTTATCATATTATTATTATTATTATTATTATTATCAACTACATTCACAGGCCACGTTATTAAGGTACACCTTGCTAGTACCAGGTTGGACCCCCCTTTTTCCTTCAAAGCTGCCTTAATTCTTTATGGCATACATTCAACAAAGTGTTGGAAACATTCTTCAGAGATTTTGGTCCATATAGACATGATAGCATCACGCAGTTGCTGCAGATTTGTCGGCTGCACATCCATGATGCAAATCTCCCATTCCTCCACATCCCAAAGATGCTCTATTGGACTGAGATGTGGAGGGCATTTGAGTAAAGTGAACTCGTTGTCATGTTCTAACCGTAACCTAATACTCCACTAACAATCTAATGAGAAGGTAGTAGATATGTAGGTGCAATATTACTTAGAGTCAACAGAATTTGTTAAAGGGACCCTCAAAATAAAGTGAAACCAAAATATTTTATTTACATTTAATATTTAGCAATTTAAATATAAAACATAAATTGTTTAATATTATTTTACTAAGCAAATTTTAAAGTTTAATAATTTTAAATGTTGTTGTTATTATTAAAGGGCTATATGTATTATTACGTCATTAGAAATTTGCTCCATGAAAATACACTGAACAACAGTGTATAAGAAATGATTAATACAGCAGGTCACAATTTGTAGACAATTAAAAACATCTTAATTTGTACTGTGGGTCAGTCCGTCCCTGCCCATTAGATAACCAACCTAATCCTGTTTTCATATTTACATTAATGATTTGTGTTATAATTACAACAGCTTCCTCTCTCCTGGTCACATGCGTTAATCACTGCTCCCCGTAATCAGATCTATTAATCAAGTGAGCAATTAACAGCAATGTGTTGCTCCCTAAGGTAAAGCAAATGTCTCACACCACATTTATTTAACATGTAAGCATTTAGCTTTGTTTTCTGTTATTGCGGGGGGTGGCGGGGTTCAGTCTCCTGGACATCCAATTAACTTCCAGCTAAATATTTGTAGATGGGAGACGATCTGAAAGGCGTTTGCAGGAATTCTAGCAGGAATCCTTTCTCCCTTCATTAAGAGATGGGTAATTAGTTTATTCCAGACTGAGTGTGAGATGTGTGAATAATTAGTTCCATCTAATCATGTGGAAAAGTGCTGGAATGGATCCATGGCTCTGATCCGTCAGCAAACATTCGAAAGACAAACACAGTGATGAACGAGGGATGAATGGATGTAATTGGCCGATTTGGAGTGTCACCACACCTCGCTCCACCGTGTGCAGAGTCTGCTTTTGTCAACACACTACAGAGACACATTATTCCTGTTCATATTCCATCAGACTTTCACATAAACATGAAAGAACTTCTCAGTTTCATTTAGATTACTTAAAACGTTGAATCCACTCTAGTCTAGCGTCACCATTTTTTTTCTTCTTTTTTTGTGTTTTGCTTTGTTTTGTTTTATATTGTGTTGTTTTGTTTTGCTTCAAGGAAAAATAAATACGTCACCAGAAATATTTTCTACAGTTTTTTTTGTTTGTTTGTGTTTTGCTTTGTTTTATTTTGTGTTGATTTGTTTGTGTTTTGTTTTGTGTTTTGTTTGTGTTGTGTTGTGTTGTTTGTGTTTTGTTTGTGTTTTTTGTGTTTTGTTTTGTTTTGTTTTGTGTTTTGTGTTTTGTGTTTTGTGTTTTGTGTTTTTTGTTTTGTGTTTTGTGTTTTGTTTGTGTTGTGTTGTGTTGTGTTGTGTTGTTTGTGTTTTGTTTGTGTTTTTTGTGTTTTGTTTTGTTTTGTGTTTTCATGAAGAAAAAAAAAAGAGGGCACAGAGAGGGCTTACTTTAGAGATGATGATGATGATGAGGTCTAATTCATGCAGGAAAAAAAAGTATAATAATAATAATAATAATAATAATAATAAGCATTTATAATTACATAATTATTAAACTTTTAACCATTTTATTGCCATCGTTTATATCCATCGCACGTTTACAAACTGAAGAAAATGGCTTTGTTACCCAGAGACAATGTGCAACTGAGGGTTAACTATGAACAACGAATGCCGTTTTAGACAAACCTCTTTAACGACACACCAGCACGACGTCTGCCTTTTTATGGCTCTTTTGAAGCTCTCCAGACAACTTAGTGTCAACTTATGAATCCAGTTAATAATAACTAACTAATAAGGCGACTGGGAAATACAAAGTGCTTTTGATAAATATCCTTTTCATGAGGCAAAACCAGAGTTCTGAGCATGTTTAATGACTTCAACAATAAATAGTCTATTGCCTCTGTACACTGTGACAAATTCCCCAAAGCGTTCACTTTGAGAATGTCACATGCTCGTAAATTTTTGGTTCCACTTCATATCCTGCTTCAATGTAGCCTGCTACTGGTAATAATGGCAGTAACAGAAGCAATTTGTGAGCACAGATGTGTGAATGTTTGGGGAAACTGTGCCAAGAAATGAAGAGAGAGAGGCAGGTATGAGTATTACAAAGATATATGAGATTATATATATATATATATATATATATATTTTTTTTTTTTTTTTTTTTTTTTGATACATCCGTGAAATATAACTCCCAGTACACTCTAGTCTAGTGAACCCGACATGCCGTATTTAAGCTGTGATTGTGAAACAACAATATCCAGAATCACGTTCTGAAGTGATGCTTGATTTTAGATTAACAATTTCCTGTGACAGAGACACACGCATATTTGTTTAATCTGGTTTATGTGCTTCTCTACTCCATCCTGGAGCCGAGCAGATCAAGAGGAAATCTGTGGGCACGAGAGAGCTTTCACAAACCATCTGCAGCCATCTGCTCTCCGGTGAAACCTGACATAGCAACAGACCTCTAGTGGAGTGCAAATGTCAGTTACATTTGCCAGCGCGCCTCTGATCTGAATTTCAGCGAGTATACACTGTAATTAAATTAGAGGAGGAACTTCTGTGCATGGCTCTAAGGAACGTCTTGCACTTTTTGTGACTTACGGGGCCTGAAGACAAATAATCATGGAGACATGATGAAAAAAAAAAAAAAAAAAAACCTTTGTCACTGTGATTTACAAGATGGAATAATCAAATAATGGTAAAATAGGCTTTCTTTTAGATCTAAAGACATTAAGAGAGACATTCACATGCAGAGCTAGCAGCCATTTACAAAATAGATTCAAATAATGATGTCACATCAAAAACTTTTTTTTTCATCATGTCTCCATGAAAAGTATGATTCGACATCCACAAACGGATACATAATATTTTAATGTATATTGTTATGTAGTAGTAAAACTAGTAAAAAAAAAATGTATATATATATATATATATATATATATATATGTATATACAGTATATATATATATATATATACACTGTGTGTGTGTGTGTGTGTGTGTGTGTGTGTGTGTGTGTGTGTGTGTGTGTAATTATGTATTTATCACCATATGTGAATTAAACAAAAAACATAGATTGATCATCGCAATGCAATCATCAGTAACACGTTCATTAATTTATTAATTAATTGATTCACTCAATTAATCAATTCAATCAGTCATTAATTTTTTTTGCCACAGCATATTTTAGCAAATTATGGATTAATATATATAAATTAAATAAATAAAAAACGTTGATCATTGCAATGCAGTCTTCAGTAACACTTTATTTAATTCATTCACTCATTCGTCATTTATTTAAGCAGTTGTGCCTTATTTGGGAATTGACACTATATATATATATATATATATATATATATATATATATATATATATTAGAACTCTGTCTCTCTCTCTCTCTCTCTCTCTCTATATATATATATATACATTTTTGCTTTTCAAATAAATAGAAAATAGAAAGAAAACAATTATTTATTCATGTACTTATTTGTCTGTCTGTTCGTGCATTTTTTCTAATGCAGTATGAAAACAATCCATCGTATGTAGCAAATATTAATTATGTATTAAAAATATTAAATATAAAAGAATAATAAAAAAAGATTGATCATTGTAATGTGATCATCACTTTATTCATTCATCCATTCATTCTTTATGCAATTTGAAATAAGTGCATGATAAAAATAAACATTTATTTAATTAGTTCATTATATTTTTGTCTATTCAATTGATTTATCATCTGTTTGTCCATGCATTTTTTTTCTTATATGACAACGCATTAATTATTGTAGTTTTTAATTAATCAGCATATACTAATTAAATGTAACATAACAATGTAGTATACATTAACATAATTTGATTAATTAGCATGAAATATAAAATAATTAAATAATAATTAAATAAAAATATAAAAATATATATGCAGTATATATATATAATTTTATTATTATTTTTTTTTTTTTTTCTAAATGATGTGTCTTATCATGATTGCTGCTAAATGCACTTTTTTGGTATTTGCTCATAGATAACTTTTTGTTTTCCATGGAAGATGAGAAGACATGGAATGAGTAAATAACGGAAGCAAACACTGTTATCCCTTTTATGGCTCTTTTGTTTCCTCTCAAGGTGAGTGTTTGAGTTACCATCAGAGTGTCTGGGGGGTGTGCTGGGGCCTTTTGTCGTGGGTCCCGCTGCTAGCAACACAAGTGCATTTAGTCATCTTAGACAGGCAGACAGCTGTGGTTGGGCACAAAGACCCTGCTGCTAGATTAATATCCCTCGCAAGATCGAGCTGCAGCCCCGGAGATTCCAGGAAGAAGAGCTGACTCGACTACAGCAAGCCTTGAGCTGAATTTAGGGCCATTTTACTGATATATCACAAAAGTTTAAACTGCAATGAATTTTAAAAGACTGTACATATAGATTTCTGCAGGCTCAAATGAGCCTCTTTCAGCAGATAACTGTTGCGTTGCAGTATTTTTTTTTTGCCTTATCTATATTTTGTGTAAATCATGAGCTTTATCTTTGCACATGATTAGGATGTCAAGAGAGGCAACACTTTCCCTGATCCTTTTTACTGTACAACTGGATAGCTGGAGATTATTGAGATGTGAGGGTTTGTGAATGAATGAAAATTGAAATGTTTTGTAATGCATCAGTTTTAAAGGAATACTGTATTTTTCAGACTATTTGTCGCACCTGAGTATAAGTCGCATCAGAAATCCAAAAATACGTCATGATGAGGAAAAAAGCATATATAAGTCGCACTGGACTATAAGTCGCATTTATTTAGAACCAAGAACCAAGAGAAAACATTACCGTCTACAGCCGCGAGAGGGTGCTCTATGTCTTCAGTGTAGACTACAGGAGCACTGAGCAGCATGGAGCGCCCTCTGGTGGCTGTAGACGGTAATGTTTTCTCTTGGTTCATTTCTCTCGGTTCATGTCAAATTAATTTCGATAAATAAGTCGCACCTGACTATAAGTCGCAGGACCAGCCAAACTATGAAAAAAAGTGTGATTTATAGTCCGGAAAATACGGTAGTTGGAAATTAGCCATCCAAGATTTAGATGAGTTTGTTTCTTTATCAGTACAGAATTGGATGAATTGAGCATTACTTGTTCACAAGTTGGTCCTCTGCAGTAAATGGGTGCCGTCAGAATGAAAGTCCAAACAGTTGATAAAAACATCACAATAATCTTAGCGCCCTATATTTCCACAATGCAGAAAACACAGACAGAATCTTGGAATTCTGTCATAAAAACGGAATTCACTGTATAGCGCAGAATTTCATGGAATTTGCCAAATTTTGGATGGATACATGAAAGAAACATCAGTACACCTAAATATAAACGTGATATGGACTAGTGTCTATGAATACAATAATCAAATCGAATATGAATCCTGCGTGTTCTGAGCGTCTCTGTGTGAATGAATGGTGCAGACGCACGGTTTCATTTATTACATAAATACTGAACTGTGTGTGATGCTCACGCTGTTTTCAGTCTTTGCTTTTTCAATATATGAATAATTGAACACATGAACATAATCTAAGAGTCACTTCATGAGCATTTTACAGTTTCTATTGAGAAAAACAGTTGTCATATCATATACAAACAGAAACCTCAAGGTCTTCACAGAAACCTGTTAAAATAAAAGGTTGACTTAAGGAAACTATGAATCCAATTTACATTTTTAAAACTGAGTCTAGAAATATGTAAACGAAAAATAAAAATAAATAAATCCTGAAAAATCTAAGTAGAAAAAAATGGACTTTAAAAAATAAAATAAAAAAACGGTTTCATAGGGGTCTACAATAATCTACATGATTCCAGTCCATTCCATCAATTAATATTTTGTGAAGCAAAAAACTGTGTTTGTAAGAAACAAATCCATAATTTCGCTGGTTTCAAATTGTTGCCTCCTGCTCAAAAGTCCTCTCTCCATATTACTGCTTTATCCAGTGAAAGAGCTGTCTCACCTGAATCAGGAGAGAAATATGAACAGATCAAGCACTGTTTACATGTGAAAACTGTTCTGGAGTTGTTTGGATTACTTGTGGACTATTATGATGTTTTTATCAGCTGTTTGGACTCTAATTCTGACGGTACCCATTCACTGCAGAGGATCCATTTTTTGAGCAAGTGATGTAATGCTACATATCTCCAAATCTGTTCCAATGAAGACACAAACTCAACATCTTCTTGGATGGTCAGAGCATGAGTATACATTTTCAGCATTTGTATAGTAAACTTTCATTTTTGGATGAACTGTCCCTTTAAGGGTTTTTATTTATTTTATTTTATTTTTTTACTATTTTAAATCTTCAAAGAAAAAAAAAATCAGATATGTCACAATAGCACAATCACAAAAACAGTGCTCTCTAAATCCATATTTGCCTTTTCTCTCTCTACATCAACCTCCTTACAGCATTTGTTTTGAGCCTCATGGGGGAAGCAGAGTAATTGTTTTACGACCAATCATTCCAGAGTTCAGTGGAGATACAGTTCAGGTCACGTTCATGAATGGGGCCCTCTTTAGAAACAGCTGTTTTTAAACCCATATTCTATTCAATATCATAGTTTTCCCCTTGCTCATAGTTTTTTTTTTTCTGCAGGGTTTGTAGAGTATTTACACTTAACCCACTTTGAAAAACATGATCTATTGGGCCAAGTTCTTGCAGTATCATTGTCCTACATGACTGATGCTGTAGACGTTGCCAAGAACACACTCCTTTATCTCAGCTCATATTGGCTTTATGTTTCCCCTGCCAATCAATCTGAAATTCTTTTGTTAGGAAAATTGCATTTCCCCTAATTCAATTCCATCAAGCGTTTTTAGGCCAAAGGTATACATTCCACTTCTTTAAATCAATGATGTAAGAGTAAAGGTTCGAGCTAAAGATGAAATAGTAAAAACACTCAAAGCCACTACATGATGAATAATCAAAAAGGCCACTCGAATTGAATAAAGGACTTGTATTTTAAAACACAAAGGTTTATAGGTCTCTTTCGGGGAGAGATGGCTTTGGAGTAAACAAACTTGTTGTGTCCTCCATTATCGGCTATATGTGATATAATATTAAAATTTTTAGCCATAAAGAATAAACAAACTACTTGAGTTGTCAATTATCAAATGATGATGACCAGCAAATAATTTAAGCCTTTTATTCCACATAAAACTATTGTAGGAGTTTATAGTACACAAACTACTTTTAACACAAATTAAAATGTTGAGCTAAAAATGTAAACTTTACGGTGACGCATTGCTGCCACACACATATTTTTTTTCCCCATTCACACAACAGTACACATTTTATTTTTTCCTCTTAATTATGTCGAAATAACGAAATGTTATGTCGTTTTAACGACATCTTTTCTTGTTAAAACGACATCTTTTTTCGTAAAAACGAGATGTTATGTCGTTAATACGACATAAGTATCTCGTAAAAAAAAACATCTTTTCTCGTAAAAACGAGATATTATGTTGTAAAAACTATGTAATTATCTTATTAAAATTACATAATTTCTTGTTAAAACAACTTATTTTTCTTGTACTAACTTCATATTATGTCATAAAAACAATATGTTTCCCCGTTATTATATGTATATGGTACATTATGTGAGTCAGCTAAGCAACTGTCCGCGCAGCTGTCGCCATAGTCTGACATAAACGAGGATCTGCACGCTTCTGAAATAATTGAAATACACCGTTTTAAATGTATTTTAATGTAATGGTTTTATTTGAAGCGGGATGTTCATTAGAATTAATCTCCAATCTGTCTACAATATAGTGCTATCCAATTACTGCATTCAGACTCTGATCAGCTATGATCAGATCAAAACGGTTATTTTTGAATAATCGACTCTGGACTAAATATTTCTTTGAATGACTGACGTTTGGTTTAACAACAAATCGAAATGTGAACATAAAGAAATAAAGAGAGCTTCTAATAGGCTTATAACTGTATAAAGATTATAAATAATGTTTTTACGGTTTTTTTTATATAGGTAAATCATAGGTTTTCTTTTCTTTAAGTGTTTAAGTTGGAGACTTCCTGCCCTTCACCTCTAAGGTCTTCACGTTATTTCACTTCCACTGGATAATTAAGCTTAATCAATATCAGCAGAGGGAAAAACAGGAAGTGTGCCATTATATTAAACACCATCAGCGAGATGAAGAACGTCATTGCCCTTAATCATCTCTGGCTGCATCTGTTTCAGATAATGCCACATGTATTGATCTGTGTCTGGTGTCCATTGCGAAGCCCTGCAAAATTAATCAGAATCAAAATCAATGCAAAACAAGCTTGCGTGATGGGAAATGATAAATGGAGCAGTCTTTAAAAGCATCATAAATAACTCATGAACCATCAAAAAAATAAACAACTAAATATCACCGCCTAGCTTCGGCAGCTGATGAGATCGTTGAGCAATTAAATTCCATCAATAACTCCATTGGGCAAACAGGAAGTGAGCTAGCATATTCTTTGAACATCATCGCTGATAATCTGAAAAAAGGGATCATGACTCTAATAATTATTTCAAGCTTCATTTGACCTCATCCAACACCATGTTTATTGATTTGTCAACAGAACGTTTTGTACAGTCATCCAAAGACCAATTACTCTGCTTACATGATGCATAACTTTCATTAATATCAGTAGTCTCATTCAAATGATTCACTAAACTCTTTTGCAAGTTAGAATATCTGAATGATATTCAGTGATTCAAACTCTTTACTGAGTTGGCAAATGTCACCCTCGACTGTGAATTGACTGTGAGTCGTTTATATATTTTTGTTGTCTGGTTCGCGAACAGATAACTCTGATGAACTTTATTTTTTATTTAGCCAATCAAAATGAATCACTAAACTTAAACTCACTCATAGGTTAGCTGTTTGTTTGAATGAGAGTTAATCATTCAGAATTGTTAATGAGATGGCAACTGACTCCCTCCTTGGATTGCAATTTATTTTTTTATTTATTTATTTATAGTGCTGTCAAACGATTAATCGCGATAACAAATACAAATAAATACAAACACATGAATGTATATATTTAAGAAAAATGTATGTTTATGTATTAAATATATTAATATATATTATAAAAAAAAAATAATATAAATGTATATGCATGGGAATATTTCCTAAATATATACTGAATGTGTGTGTATTTATGTAACAAAAACATTTATTTTGGATGCAATTAATTGTGAATAATTATTTGACAACACTGTTTATTTATTTATTTATTTATTTATTTATTTATTTATTTATTTATTTAAACAAATTAAAGATAAATGTTCACAAAATTGTTTTGTTGTCTTGTGTGCACTACTATTCCATACACAGTGGGATTTATAATGGTTTACAAACAAATAACTCTTATTAATTTAATTTATTATTATTATTATTATTATTATTATTTTATTTTTTATTCAGTGAAAATGATTCACTATATTTGAACTCATTAAACTGACACATTAAACTGAGAGTCAATCATTCAGACTCATTATTGAGTTAGCAAACAACTCCCTCCCTTTATGTGTCTTGTTTTTCAGGTTTTGTCTGAAATTAACTGTTTTAATTTCATTATTTGTAATAATAATAATAATAATAATAACAATTGTTTAGCAATGTCCAGTCGTAATTTTGGATTGATTTACAGGAATTTTTCAATTTAACTTTTAGAAACCAACGGTTACTTAGTAGCCTTTTATTCTGTAGTCCTGTTCTTGCTTTTGCTCACTTAGGTTTGAGATTTGAACAAACCCCTAGCCCTAAGTATTAAAATTTGACATGTAATTCAGTCCAGACAATGTTCATGCTACATACATGATGGTGGTCAAGGAGATGTGCTGTTACTTCAAGCTTTTTTTTTTTTTTTTTTTTGCCTGGCAGATGATAAAATGGGATTACACTGTCTTACAGTGAATGAGAAACTCGAGTCAAAATACCAAAGCTTCTTGGGGGTGGACTCTTTTGACTTGGGCCAGCATGCAACCATCCAGAACACCTTAGCAACCGCCCACAGCAGCCTAGCAGCATGCCAGAAACACACACTTTTTCTTCTGTAAAACTTTGTTAGTTGTTTTGGATTGTAAGCACACCTCTTTCTATAATACATAATACATCATATAATACATAATTGACATCTTGCTTTTTATAATACATACATATAGAGAGATATTTTAAAACATGTTATTCATTTCATAATTATTCCTCTAATGTAATACATCTGAAATAATTTGTCAATTTAATACGCATCTGCTGAAAAAAGGAAAAAAAAAAAGCCTTAGTGACTGATTTAAATAGAAGTATTAATATATATATATATATATATATATATATATATATATATATATATATATTATGAGTAACCTGTGATCGTTTACATTTTCAAGACTGTCATTCAGAGATGTTTATGAGGTAATCAACTTTTTCATATCAATCAAATGATAATAGTTCATGGACCATCTAAGGTTTTCATAGGGACCGACTAAATGTCAGTGTCCACTTGATGTGAAATCCACACTATAACAATATCACTTCCACCAGGGTCGAGAAATCCCATCAGAAAAGCCATCTCCACAGGGCAGAGCCCCCTCATTCCTCACAGCGGCTTGTGAAAAACACTCAGCTTGATATTGGATTAAGGAAAGCAGCCAAAACGTCAATGAGCAAACCCCAGCACCTCTTGAAAGGATTACATCTATTGACATTTTGACATTTGTATACACAAATTATATCCACGTTTTGGAGAATTGAGATGTCTGTCTGGTTGCCAAAAAGAGTGGAGAGGGAGGGCCGGTTTCAGTCTTGACTGACAAGAGACAAGTTTCTCCCAGTGACATGATAGATTGGTAATTGAACTCAAGTCAAGTCAAGATGATGTGGGAATTTATGTCTTTCACAAGTTTAATCTTAAACAGACCACAATAAACAAAACAAACCGACAATAAATAAATAAATAAATAAACTATAAGGGATCAGCTTTGAAAAATGTTATTGCTTTATTTATTTATTTTTCAATCTCATTAGGTTTTTATAAATAAATGAATGAATGAATACATGAATGAATGAATAAACGAATGAATGAATAAATAAATAAATAAATAAATATTTTGTTAAATATGTTTTTTCATGCCTAATCATGTATGTATGTGTGTGTGTATCTATGTGTGTATTTATTTATTTATCTTATTCAAAATAAATAAATAAAACTATATAAATGAATAAACTACATGGAATCAGGAATGAAGTATGTGTTTATTTATTTGTTTATTTTTATTTTATTTACCCATTGTGTTTTCATACATACATACATACATACATATTTTACATGCCTAATCCCGTATCATATCTCCTTCATTATTATTGTATAAAGTCTGCTATTTGTGTTTACTTTGATCATTTCCCATGATGCCTAGTTTTCTATTTGCTTCTCTTTTCTAGATTTTTTTTGGTCTGGGCCACAGCTGTCTCCACAGCTGAAAAGACGGTCCCCAGCTGCAAAAACTGTTATGATTCCATGTGGTGAAATATGTTTGATTCATCCCAAGAAAACAAGCACATTATTTACTAATTCATTGTCCAGTTCAGCATATTTCTAGGTGAGACGCCATATGTGAAATTTTGGAGGTGAGCAACCAGAACTTTGCCATGTAGCTTTCCCCATTGTTTTCCCCAAAGGATTTGCATTATTTATTCACACATCCAAAATTCTGGGCCAGGGGTCATATCATAACCTTTTCCATATGTTCACTGCTGACGATGACACATACAGTATAAGGAAGCAACAACAGCCTTATTGCGGCATGCTCTCAAATATTTAAGCAACATTAAAAAATAACCTATGTTATATGATTGATATGTGTGCTCTGCATATGCTGTGTTATGAAAAAGTTATTCGTTCTACTTACATTTCTAACTGCATACTCCAGACACTATCTTGCCTGTAAACATTTCACACAACTGTGTGCACAAGATAAACAGCATCTGCAAAGTAAAGAGATATAGAGGTAGATATATTTTGTTAGTCTCTTGAGAGATGAATACATGTGACAGCAGACACCAGCCATATATTTGAAAATCATAGCTCAGTGCAGTCAAGTTAACTCAACAAGGAGATGTGGCTAGTGGTCACAAGGGCTGTATTTGATGAGCAGGTTTTGAGTCAAGAATCCAGTTATTCACACACTCAGTGCTGGGTAGATTACTGTTACTAAATATAAATTAGATGAAAATTATTTGCTCAGTAATCTGTATTTACAGTATTTTTGGAAGAGCACTTTGAGGGCCCTGTAATACGCCCAGCGCAATGTGACGCAAGGCACAGCGCAACTGTGTTTGCTAGTTTCATTCTGGCGCCGGTCACATTTTCCCATCCAGCGCCTCGTCATTTAATTAGCAAATGCATTTGAGCAAATTTTCGCGCCCATGGGGGTGCTGGTCTTAAAAAGAGGTGTGTTCGGGCGCATTGCTGGCGCAATGCAATTTTAAGGAGCTGAAAATAGACTGTGTCCAACGCTATGTCACTACCAATTCGTACATATTTTACGAGGTGGCTTATTCGTACGAATTTGTATGACCTCACTCGTACGATTTTATATGATTTGTCTAAACGCCAGTGACGGTTAGGTTTAGGGGCGGGGTTAGGTGTAGGTCATTCGTACAAATTCATACGAATTGTGCAAATCGTAAAATACGTACGATTTAGCAAAAATTGTATGAATTTGTACGAGTGTGGTCATACGAATTCATACGAATAAGCCACCTCGTAAAATATGTACAAATTGCCATGAAATCGGGTTGACTGCGTCATAGACCAGGTCAAACCTGGTCTAAAGTCTGGCGCAATGTTTTTTCTATGTTATTTAAAGAGCGTACACGCTGCTTATTAAACAGAGGGATGCACAGCAGCACATAAACATGCCGAATATTAAAAATTAAAGCATTTAAATGCATACCATTTTTTTTGTAGGCTTATATATTTTTATGCCTACATGTCATAGTGGATAGTCATCACATGTATCATAATTAGGCTATCTATTTGCTCCATTTCATCTCGCAGATGCGTTCTGTCTTTGCACTTGCCAAATTCTGCTGTGTAAATAACAAATCCGTCATGGCACGAGCGCAACTGGATCTTAAAGGGAATGGAAGATGAGACTCTGATTGGTTTATTGCACGCTACAGTATGCCCAAAAAACACCCATTACTCATTAAGAGAATAGGGTCAAACTGTTTAGACCAGGGATAGGCAACTCCGGTCCTGGAGGGCCACTATCCTGCAGAGTTTAGCTTCAGCCCTCATAAAAACTCACCTGCCTGTATCTATCTAGTAATCCCGAAAACACTGATTGCCTTGTTCATGTGTGTTTAATTAGGGTTCGAGCTAAACTCTGCAGGACAGTGGCCCTCCAGGACCGAAGTTGCCTATCCCTGGTTTAGACCATGCACCCGGGTGCGTCAACCCTTTTTTTGTCATTAAAATAGCAAAAGTGGATTTGGACACGCCCTGAGTGCACCTGTGCTGTGCGCTTTACACTTTGCGTTTAGATTGTTAAAATAGGGCCCTGAGACTGTTTAGAGAAATACCAGACAGGGTAAGTTTACTTTTCTTTGGACAAAATAACCTAAATAGTGTGTGCATGGCAATTACAAAAAGATGGCAGCACAGAATAAAAACTCTTACTTCAGCATTTTAGCCTTCAGGTTATTCCAAGTTTTTAAAATTAAGTCATCAAGTTTCAGCAAGTATATGCTAAATTATATAAAAAATGTAAACAAATACCACACTCTAATAAACTATATCAGTTATTAATAATTAAACTGTTATCTTATTTAGAGTCATGCCTAACTGTGCTAAAATCACTAAAACACTTTGACTCTTATTTGTTGTATTGCTAGTGATCTGATATTCTATTTAATCAAACAAAAACACTTTTAAAAGGCTTCCAACATGCTGTGCATCTCCGGGATGGTTCTTTTGAAAACCTACGGATCAGACAGAAAGACTTTAAAAACAAGCAACAGCTTGGATTCTACTTGTATGAATATGTTACTAAAAGAAGGGGGGGGGGGGTCAAGATTTAAACAGCTTAACATAATTCAATACCAATTTCTTTGCTATTCCCCAGCCTGCAACAGTTATGTAAATGAAGTTTTCACTGTTGTAAAGAAACAAGCACACTGAAAAGAGAAGTATACAATCTGTGCCATATTCCATTTTTGCCTATTACACCAATCAGGATGAGCTTCACACTGGCTCCAAGAGCCACGCGAGAGAGACGATGACTAACTGCGCTTCATACATCACATTACTTGATTCTGAGCAGGGCATTTATTGCCTTCGTGGCGACAGAATTCACTGGCAGACATGCATCGACTGCATTTACCAGATGGCACGGAATTCACTCTGAGGGGGCCATAAAAGTCGATTTATTTCAGAGGGAATATCAAAGCATGTCTGATCTACTCTTCATCGTAAAGCATTGAATCAGCACCTTCCCCTGTGCTTATTATGGGTGGTGAAGTGAGGAAGAGATTTCCATGATAGGCCACTGGAAAGACATAAATGAATAACAGAATAAAGTGATTCGCCTAGAGCTCTTGGGAGTTTAATTTGCATGAGTAGTGTATTTTGTTTGTCTCCCCCAAGCGTGATAGATTACACCATGGACTCTGACGGAATTAAATGCATCTGCTAATTAGTTTTCTACGGTCAGTGCCATAAGGGAACTAGACCCAGCCATGAGCTCCTGGAGCTACACGCTATGCTAGCATCCAATAACATATAACAGGTGAAAACGAATCTATGGATGCCATCTAATTTGCATATTGCCCTACTATATAGAAGGTGAAAAACATTATGTAAACGTGTGCTCGAAATCACGTTATAGGCTTAATTTTTCCTGTAAGAGTGAACCATCTGTAAATTTTATGGGTCGGGCTTCCGGTGTCATCCACTTCCAGCTAATTTTAGCTGTGCAAAACAGCTTGTTTTACTGCTTGATATCGCAAACTATTGTGTCTTACCTTATTGTTTTAATGTATTATCTTAATTACGAACACACTGGTTTGTAGAGTAAATAATTTTACCTTTAGCCCACTGCACTTGTTATTCTTGTCATTATATATAAGTCTCACACATTCTAAAAATATTATAAAAAAATACAAATAAAAAAATGGCTTACTTCTGCGCTGGAAAATAAGGTGGATTTATAAAAGTACTTGGATTACTTAATACTTCTGGCCAGAATTCCCACGGCTTTAGAGTTACAAGTCGGACTCTCGAACCATTAGGTCACGGAAGTTTCAAAGTAAAAGGTCCAGTGAGTGGCGCTAAAACATGGGTTCCCTTTCAGTCGGTCACTCTCGACGCCACGTCGGTGACCGACGAATATGGGATATCGCTTCGATAGACCAATCTACTTCGAGTGTAAACTAAACGAGCCAATGCACATTGGCATGCAATTATTGCATCCAGCTGCCGCTGTGAGTATAAGAGGGCAGCAGGTGCAATGCATACCAGCTTTTCGCTTCGGAGCCGAGCGTTAGTATCGCTCTGCTCAACTGTGTCTGCTGTGAACTACGAGTTCAGCATGCTCTCGGAAGCTTTGTGTGTTGGCGAGACGGCGCTTCAGCGGCGGTCGTTCAGGCGGTCGATCAGTTGTGCGAGCACAGGGATGTGGTGCTCCGGCAACTGAGCCTGTTGGGCCTTCAGGTCAGCTCGGAAAAGAGCAAACTCCCCTGGAGGATCTCTTTTTTCGATATGGAGTTGGATTCGGTCGAACAGACAGCACGCCTCACAGAGGAACATGCGCGGTCGGTGCTAGCCTGCTTGAATACATTCAAGAGCAGGACAGCAGTCCCACTGAAACTCTTTCAGAGGCTCCTGGGGCATATGGCGGCCGCCGTGGCACTTACACCGCTCGGCCTATTACATATGAGACCGCTCCAGCACTGGCTTTATGGCCGAGTCCCGAGGTGGGCGTGGAAGCGCGGCACTCACCGGGTCCAAGTTACACCGGCCTGTCGCCAAACCCTCACTCCGTGGTCAGATCTTGCATTTCTCCGGGCAGGGGTGCCCCTAGAGCAGATCTCCAGGCATGCTGTGGTTTACACGGATGCCTCCACCACCAACTGGGGGGCCACGTACAACGGGCATGCAGTCTCAGGGGTTTGGACGGGCCCGCAGCTGCAGTGGCACATCAATTGCCTAGAGTTGCTAGCAGTACACCCTGCCTTGAACCGTCTCAAAGGTCTCTTGTGAGGCAAGCATGTGCTGGTCCGAACGGACAACACTGCGACCGTTGCGTACATCAACCGACAAGGTGGTCAGCCGACGAGCTGTCTCGAGCAATGCTCCTGGGAGAATGGCGACTCCATCCCCTGACGGTCCAGCTGATTTGGAGATGGTTTGGAGCCGCTCAGGTAGACCTGTTTGCTTCTGCAGAGACCTCTCACTGCCAGTTGTTCTACTCCCTGACCGAGGGAACTCCCGGCACGGACGCACTGGCACACAGCTGGCCTCGGGACCTACGCAAGTAGGCGTTTCCCCCAGTGAGCCTTCTCGCACAGACACTGTGCAAAGTCCGGGAGGACAAGGAGCAAGTCTTGCTAGTAGCGCCGTATTGGCCCATGTGGACCTGGTTCCCCGAACTAGTGCTCCTTGCAACAGCCCCTCCTTGGCCAATTCCTCTGACGAAGGATCTACTGACTCAGAGATGGGGCACCATTTGGCATCCGTGTCCAGATCTTTGGAAACTCCATGTCTGGTCCCTGGACGGGACGCGGAGGTTCTAGGTGATCTACCCCAAGAGGTAGTGAACACCATCACTTCGGCGAGAGCACCGTCTACGAGACACGCTTACGCCTTGAAGTGGAACCTGTTCGTTGAGTGGTGTTCTTCTCGCAGAGAAGCTATCCTTTCTGCAGCAAGGGTTGGAGCGAAGTCTGTCTCCCTCCACCCTCAAAGTCCAGGTTGCTGCTGTTGCTGCGTACCATTGCCCCCGTGAATGGGAAGTCTCTGGGTAAGCATGACCTCATCGTCAGGTTCCTTAGAGGGGCCAGGAGGTTAAATCCTTCCCGCCCTCCCTGTATACCCTCTTGGGACCTGTCTCTAGTGCTTAAATCACTACAGCAGGGCCCATTCGAGCCTTTGCATTCAGTTGAGCTAAAGTTTCTTTCATTGAAAACTCTGCTCCTGCTTGCACTGGCCTCCATCAAGAGGGTAGGGGACCTGCATGCATTTTCGGTTGACGATTCGTCCCTACAGTTTGGGCCGGCTGACTCCCAGGTAATCCTGAGGCCCCGGCCTGGCTACGTGCCCAAGGTTCCCACTACACCCTTCAAAGACCAAGTGGTGAACCTGCAAGCGCTGCCCCTGGAGGAGGCAGACCCAGCCCTGGCTTTGCTTTGTCCCGTCCGAGCATTAAGGTGCTACGTAGACCGGACACAAAGCTTCAGGACCTCAGACCAGCTCTTTGTCTGTTACGGAGGCCTGCAGAAGGGGAGTGCCGTCTCTAAGCAGAGGATGGCCCACTGGATTGTGGATGCCATAATCCTGGCTTATCAAGCTCAGGATGTGCCCTGCCTGTTCAGGTTGCGAGCTCACTCAACTAGAAGTGTTGCATCCTCCTGGGCGCTGGCTCGTGGCGCCTCGCTGACAGATATTTGTAGAGCTGCGGGCTGGGCGACCCCTAACACGTTCGCTAGGTTCTATAGCCTTCGTGTAGAGCCGGTATCCTTGTGTGTTCTCACCTCAAACGGGTAGTGGCACTGAGAGGCCCCGGTTAGTGTCGGCTTGCTTAAAACGCTCCAGAGTGTCCGTATTGTAGACCTTGTTGAGATCCTCCATCACCCTAAGCAGCTGGACGCAGCGGAACGTCCGGCGCCAGACCTTCATGATGAATCTGTGAGAACCATGGAAGGGTGGGTTCCATATTGAGACCTAAGCGGTACTCATATGTGTATAGTCCACGGTATAGCCTTAGAGCCTGTGTTTCCCGGCAGACTTCTGCCTTCCCAAGAGGGTTTTAATCACCTCAAATTTCTCCTTATACTCCTTAACGGATACTATATGTGTATCTGCCTCCGAGACCTCCTTCGGGAAGAATGGGGCTTCCGCAGCGTCCCGGCTCCAAGCGGACCGGGTACGTTTTCCCAGTGTTATCCAATCTCACCCAGTGAGGTAGTGCTTTGACAACGGTGAGTGGAGCTACTTGTTCAGAGCCCCGGCCTACACCTAATAGGGGCGCAGGCGGCTCGCACAGGGCACTGGAAGGGGCAGCACCCATATTCGTCGGTAACCGACGTGGCGTCGAGAGTGACTGACTGAAAGGGAACGTCTCGGTTACGTATGATAACCCTCGTTCCCTGAAGGAGGGAACGGAGACGCCACATCCCGTCGCCATGGTTGCTGTACCGCCGCTGAGCTGCCGGGTCCCCGGCTCGGCTCCTCAGCAAAAAACTGGTATGCATTGCACCTGCTGCCCTCTTATACTCACGCAGTGATCAGCGGCAGCTGGATGCAATAATTGCATGCCAATGTGCATTGGCTCGTTTAGTTTACACTCGAAGTAGATTGGTCTATCGAAGCGATATCCCATATTCGTCGGTCACCGACGTGGCGTCTCCGTTCCCTCCTTCAGGGAACGAGGGTTACCATACGTAACAGAGACGTTCTGTACGTTACCTTGCACGTTCTTGTTACATTGATATAGGCACGTATTGCTGTGTTTGTATTACATTGCTTCAGGAATGCATTGTGGTGGTTCATAATTTAAATATCCAAGGAATGTCACTTAAAATCAGTACTCTATCAAGTTGAAAATATCGCAGAATATTATCATTTAACTTTTTCCGTATGTTGACTTTTTCATATTTTTACATAGTTTTTTGTTCATAGGCTATATGGTTTTGATCGCCAAAAACTGGTCTGTGAGGGACAGTGTGGTGAATTACCCTGCTTTCAGTCATTTAGCTAGCGAAGCATTAAAACGCAGAAGCATCCAGACATGCTAAATGAAAAAAAAAAAAAAAAAAAAAAAAACATCAAACCAAACAATGAGCAGGTGTTTGAGCTATGATATTCTATCCACAAAGAACCTAAACCACAGTCAAATGAAGGGCAACTTCAGGCATTTTAAAGTATGAAAAATACAAAGCTGCCGCATTAAAACTGACTGATTTATTCATTTACTTTCAGAAAATACAGCTCTGGGTTCTCTATTATTCATATGCACAGATCTCAAAGATCTGCACAGCTTCCTACTGTTTACATCTCTCAGACTGTGCAGATGAGAAGGGTAATTGAAATATAGCACTCTCTTAAACCGTATTATTAATAAGGATCTAAGGTGTTAGCAAGCTGGACACTGAACTAATGAATGTTCCCATGTTCTCCTGTATGCTCTCACTGAAGGAGATAAAGTGCTTGTTTGCGGTGCAGAATCTTGTTATCAATTCATATGCATCTTCTCTCAGGTGGAAATGATGTTTTTAGGGAGTAAGTATGTTCTCTGAGCAGATGAAGGGATTATGGCGCTGGGAGGCCTCGCTGATCCAGACAGACATGTGTTACATTAATATCATGCTTATGTAGCTGAGATATACAGTATATACCAGCACATCTGCACCTGCTTCCATAATAAAGGGACATTTGTTCAAACCATAAAGAATCCATAGTTGTATTTTATTTTATTTTTAGTTCGGATTAACTCTCCTGCTTTAAGTCACATTCTTGGTCACTCATTGTCTAATGGACACTCTGTAATTCAATTGAGAAACATAATTTGCTAAATCATGATTAGGCCTTTTCCAAAGAAATTATAACTTACAGTTCAGTGAGTGAGTCAAATAAACACTGTTGGATACAGTTCTGTGATGGAATCAGATCTGTAACAGACTGATTCACTTGTTTTTGGAGCGATTCATAAAAACCACCGAGTCCAGGGAGTCATTTGTTCTGGAATCAGACTACACTTTCATTGTATGTTTTGATTCTTTAAAAGAATCTAGTCTCAGCCTCAGACATCACATCCACAGACCGTTGGCTATAAGAAACCAGTCAATGGAGAGTCTTTAATAAGTCTACACTTCCACTGTATGTTTTTAATTCCCCTAAATAACCAAATCATTGAGAGTCATTTGTTTTGGAACCAGTTTGCACTTTTGGTGTAAGTTTTGATTCACAAGAAGAACCAACTCATGAGTCATATATTTGTGAAATGTACTACACTTAATATTTTGTAAGGAGTAAGACAACCCGCATGTTTGTGAGGACAAAATAAGAGATTTCACTTTAAATTTTTTGTAAAAAGTCTTAAAATTTCTTGACATTCAATACAGAGAGCAAACTCGCATGCAGTGGGGGCAGAAAAAACTAAATGTATGATACGGTTGTTGTCAGATTTTATTACCATGAAATTGTTGAAACCTAATCTTGAGAAACAGTTTTAGAGATTTGGTCTTTTCTCATAAAAGTCAACGAGAGCAACTGCTTTATAGCTACACAAATAGCTGTCCTACAAAGATGGCATCTGAGCAAATAAATCAGACTGAATGAACCAGTGGCTCGCTCATAATGGTTCCTGAATGGATTAAAGTTTTTGAACAAATCGGTTGACTGAATGATTCAGTGATTAAACACAGACACCTCTTGCCACCTAATGGTTACATGTAACGTGCACACCTATATTGCACAGACTGACAGCCTGTCTGTCAACAAATGTTATGACAGGAAAAGTTATTTCTGGCAATACCAAAAAAAAAAAAAAGCTTTATTGGAATTGGTTTGTGGTTTGGTTCACACTGTGTTAGAAGTCGCCCAACAGCAGCACAAAGCAAAGAGTTCTCAGAGCGACCGTGATAGGCAGTGATGATGTCTGCCATCTCTCCAGGGAGGGCAGAGGGAGAAAGCATTCGTCTGACATGGCTCAAATTAACATAAAACATCCTACAGGTGGCTCCTCTAGGGCTTCTGTGAACTTTACTTTGCCTGTATCGTGTGCTTCCCTGGAGAACCGGTCCACAGGAATGTCTGTATAGGAGGCTGTATGCATGCAGTTCGGCTCTAAAAAGGTAGACAGAGAAAAAAACTAAAACAAAAACCAGCAGGTGTGACTGCTTTGATGAGTCATTTTACACCTTTGCACAGTCTGGGATAAAGAGCACACAAATCCCAAAATATTACTTAGCTGTCAAAGTCTCAAGATGCTTAGATCAGACAGCAGATGTGACAGGATTGAAAGGACGGCCTGTAATTGCAATAACTCAATATATCATTGCTGTGCACGCAGAGCCAATATGTTACTCTATTGATAATTAATCAGAAGTTAATTAGAAAGCTATTAGCAAATATGCAAATGCTGTTGGATTTGCTGGTATGGAAAATGTAAATGTTTGTCTTATAGAAGTTAAGTCCAGAGGGATGTTATGCATTTACATTATACAGTGTAATTGTTATTATATATATTATATATATTAAACATAATATATATATTATGACTATATAATTATGACTAATTCAAACTCTAACCCATCTGGCACAGCCAGTGACCTCCAGGAAAGTCTGGATGACATCCACGAATAGAGTGGCGACGGCTGGAGAGACAGCAGACAGCTCGGAAAGACGGCAACCGGGGCAGGGAGGGCTAGCCCCCCGACCTGCAGCTCCTGAGAGGGAGCACCCACAACAAGCTACGAAGAACCCCACAGAAATATACCCCTAGGGATACCCGAGAGGGGGGGGAGAATGAGCATCCCAATCGGACGGAATTACCGGTAACGACCCAAGCAAATGGACAATGGAATACGAGCGCAGTCTGTATTTGCGGCAAGGTCTGCAAAAACCTGAAGGGCCTGAAGATCCACCAGGCAAAGATGGTCTGCCTCAGGAGGGATCAAGTGAAGCTACGCTCAGGTACGGCAGCTGGGGCAGCAGTTACTGTCACGCCGGCAGCTGAACCTGGTGAGACGGAGGAGGAGCCGGGTCCGGAATCTCCCCACAGTACCCGGAACCTCCAAGCCACACAAATCCCCCCACCAAGCAGGAAATCGGAACACCGCAGGGTGAAGTGGCCTGCCGCAAACAATAAGGAGTGGCTTAAGCTGGACGAGGATGTAGACAAGTGCCTGGAATCCATCTCAAAGGGCAGTGTCGACCAGAAGCTCCAGACCATGTGTACCATCATAATGAACATGGGAGCAGAGCGGTTTGGTGTCGAGGAAAGAAGAGGAGATAGGAATCCAGCGAAGCTCAACCGGCGAGAAGCCAAGATCAGTCAGCTGAGACAAGAACTAAAATCCCTGAGACGTCAGTTCAAGATGGCTAAGGAAGAAGAAAGGACTGCCTTGTCAGAACTCACAAACATCATAAGGAAGAGACTCATCTCACTAAGGAGAGCGGAACGGCACAGAAGGAAGGGCAAGGAAAGGGCTCGGAAACGTAGAGCTTTCATTGGCAATCCCTTCAGCTTTATCAAGAAACTACTGGGCCAGAAGCGAAGTGGCCACCTCGCTTGCCCGGTAGAGGAGATCGACAACCATCTCCACGCCACTTTTAGTGACACCTTGAGGGACCATGACCTTGAACCTTGCAGGGATTTGGTGGCGCCACCTGAACCAGGGACCCAATTCGACACTGCTGAACCCACGCTGAAAGAAGTGGAAGAAACCGTTAGAGCGGCAAGATCCAGCTCCGCTCCCGGTCCCAGCGGGGTCCCCTATAAGGTCTACAAGCAGTGCCCGAAGCTCCTCAGACGTCTCTGGAAGATCCTGAAGGTGATCTGGCGGAGAGGGAAAGTCGCTGCGCAATGGAGGTACGCTGAGGGAGTCTGGATCCCGAAGGAGGAGGGCTCTTGCAACATTGATCAGTTTCGCATCATCTCGCTGCTCAGTGTTGAAAGCAAGATCTTTTTCAAAATCGTGTCCCAACGTCTGACAGACTTCCTCCTGAAGAACACCTACATTGACACCTCAGTCCAGAAGGGAGGAGTCCTAGGAGTACCTGGATGTCTGGAGCACACAGGGGTGGTGACACAGCTGATCCGGGAGGCTAAGGAGAGCAAAGGAGATCTGGCAACTCTCTGGCTTGACCTGGCCAATGCCTACGAGTCTATTCCACACAAGCTCGTTGAAACCGCACTGGTAAGACACCATGTTCCTGTCAAGATCCGCAACCTCATCATGGACTATTACAACAACTTCAATGCACGAGTCTCTTCAGGCCAAGTAACATCCTCCTGCTACCAACTTGAAAAGGGGATAATCACTGGCTGCACAATCTCTGTATCTCTCTTCTCACTGGCCATGAACATGATTGTCAAGTCGGCCGAGGTGGAATGCAGAGGGCCCAAGTCAAAATCTGGGACCCGTCAGCCCCCCATAAGAGCCTTCATGGACGACTTAACAGTGATGACAACATCTGTTCCAGGGTGCAGGTGGCTCCTCCAGGGGCTTGAACGGCTCATCTCCTGGGCAAGGATGAGCTTCAAGCCTGCTAAGTCCAGGTCTCTGGTCCTAAAGAAGGGTAAAGTGTCCGACCGTTTCCGCTTTGCCCTGGGAGAGACCATGATTCCATCAGTGACTGAAAAACCAGTCAAGAGCTTGGGGAAGTTCTTTGATAGCTCCCTGAAGGACTCAGCTGCCATAAAACAAACCAAGTGCGACCTGACTACCTGGCTCACAGCGATTGACAGATCTGGCCTCCCCGGAAAATTCAAAACCTGGATCTACCAGCACGGAGTCTTGCCAAGAATACTCTGGCCCCTGTTAGTCTACGAGGTACCAACATCAACAGTCGAGGTTCTAGAGAAGTCTATCAGCCAGTTCATCATCATCAGCTCCCTCGGTCCTTGAGCAGCATTGCCCTTTACGGCCATTCCACCAAGCTGCATCTTCCTTTGAGTGGACTATCAGAGGAGTTCAAAGTCACCCGCTCCAGAGAGGTATTGATTTACAGGGACTCCAGAGACACAAAAGTCGCAGCAGCAGGAATCCTCGTGAAGACCGGGAGAAAGTGGCAGGCGCAAGAAGCCGTCACTAAAGCTGAGGCACGACTAAGGCACAAAACGCTGGTGGGCTCCGTGGCAATGGGACGAGCAGGTCTTGGTTGTTTTCCCAAGCCACGTTACGATCTGGCTCATGGAAAAGAGAGGCGCAGACTGATTCAGGACGAGATACGAGCAGAGGTGGAGGAAGAACGTTACACCAAAATGGCCAGCATGTCCAAACAAGGAGCATGGACCAGGTGGGAACATGCGGATCCACGCAGAATAACCTGGGCAGAGCTCTGGAAAGCAGAGCCATTTCGGATCAAGTTTCTTGTCCAATCCGTCTATGACGTCCTCTTAAGCCCAGCTAACCTGCACACCTGGGGCCTGGCAGACACTCCTGAGTGCAAGCTGTGCCAGAAGAAGGGCACACTGGAGCACATTTTGAGCAGCTGCTCAAGAGCGCTAGGGGAAGGGCGGTACCGCTGGCGCCAGGTAGCCCCCAAACAGACAATCACCTTCATTAGAGCTGGGCAGAGGGAACAATTCCACCGGCCTAGCTCTATGGGGGGGCTCCTCTCCACTGCTCGTGATTGGCAGCTTCAGGTTGACCTTGGAAGGCAGCTTAAGTTCCCAGGCAACATCACAGCCACTTCTCTCCGCCCAGACATGGTGCTAACATCTGAGTCTACCAAGCAAGTGGTTATCCTGGAACTAACTGTCCCCTGGGAAGACCGTATTGAAGAGGCCCACGAGCGCAAGAGGGCTAAGTACGCAGGGCTCAGCTCGGAGTGCCGGAACAATGGCTGGAAAACTCGCTGCGAGCCAGTCGAGGTCGGGTGCCGAGGCTTCGCTGGCCACTCACTGCTGCGAACCCTCAAACTCCTTGGAGTGAAAGGACTGCAATTGAAAAAAGCCACCGCAAACATCTTAGAGACCGCAGAAAGGGCTTCTCGGTGGCTGTGGATCCGTAGGGGGGATCCGTGGAGCAACATGCCACTTGGACACAAGCCGGGGACTGATCACCCCTGGCTGGGTCGCCCGGGTGAGAGTGTATGAAGATTAAAGACCCAAACAACCTATGACCTCGGGTTTTTCACTGATGACGTGTCCAAGTAGCACCAGAAGGTGTATTCAAACTCTACATAATATATATATTATGACTATTATTATTATTATTATTATTATAAACCACAATAATAATAATGGTATTTATGTATTTATAAGTTTGTTTTGAAGATGAAATAATAATAACAATAATAATTTATTACTGAATATCTTAATATTTAGCAACTAAATAATAGATGTAACAAAACCTTATTTGAAATCTGTTTATTTGTAACTTGTTTTTTTTTTTTTTTTTCTGTTACATTAAACTAAATGTTTAAAACATGAACTAGCCATTTTTCCCCACTTGTTTTAAAAGTTGTTGGTCAAGTGATTTTTCTTTTTTTTCTTTTCTTTTCTTTTTTTTCAAAGATATACAAAAAGATATTGATTCTTTCATTTTATTCTTCAAATGCACTCATAGCAACAGAGGAACAATACAAAGGTTTATGAATTTCTTAAAATGTGCTTTGGGTTGTCATCCTATTGCAACACCCCTCCTATTTTCACAATTTAGTATTATATATTTGAATTATCCCTTTTTTATTTTTATTTTAGTTTTAATGTTAATGTTTTAATGTTTTAATGTTTTACTTCTGTTTTAGTTTTAGTAGTTTTAGTACTTCAGCTTCAACTAATTGTTTCTCAATATTTACATTTATTTTAGCTTGATTTAAAGTAAATAAAACTTTTTTTATATATATATAGTTTTATAGTTTTAGTTATCAGTACCAGCATTGGCCCAATCTCTCTTGAGCTTTGGAGGACAGATTTTATTTTAATGCAAAGCGTCTTGATAAACTTAAGAGTATTTTTTTTTTTTTTTTTCATGTTAGTAAGCTTCCAGTCCTAGAGGCATCAAAACAGCTCCAAAACTTGATGGCTCCATCCACCTTACCATGTTGTGTCTTTATTTTCTCCACACATAGCCTTGTGTGTTTTTCCAAACAACTCCACTGGTTTCAACTTTCCAGTGTTTTGTCAATGTCAATGTCAATGTCACCTTTATTTATATAGCGCTTTAAACAAAATACATTGCGTCAAAGCAACTGAACAATATTCATTAGGAAAACAGTGTCAATAATGCAAAAATGATAGTTAAAGGCAGTTCATCATTGGATTCAGTTATGTCATCTCTGTTCAGTTAAATAGTGTCTGTGCATTTATTTGCAATCAAGTCAACGATATCGCTGTAGATGAAGTGTCCCCAACTAAGCAAGCCAGAGGCGACAGCGGCAAGGAACCGAAACTCCATCGGTGACAGAATGGAGAAAAAAACCTTGGGAGAAACCAGGCTCAGTTGGGGGGCCAATTCTCCTCTGACCAGACGAAACCAGTAGTTCAATTCCAGGCTGCAGCAAAGTCAGATTGTGCAGAAGAATCATCTGTTTCCTGTGGTCTTGTCCTGGTGCTCCTCTGAGACAAGGTCTTTACAGGGGATCTGTATCTGGGGCTCTAGTTGTCCTGGTCTCCGCTGTCTTTCAGGGATGTAGAGGTCCTTTCTAGGTGCTGATCCACCATCTGGTCTGGATACGTACTGGATCCGGGTGACTGCAGTGACCCTCTGATCTGGACACAGACTGGATCTGGTGGCCACGGTGACCTCGGAACAAGAGAGAAACAGACAAATATTAGCGTAGATGCCATTCTTCTAATGATGTAGCAAGTACATAGGTTGTTATGGGAAGTGTTTCCGGTTCCGGTTTACCTAATTAATGCAGCCTAAAAATCCTTTAACGGATTTGGATAATAAAAGCATATTCGTATGTTATGTGTATGCCAGGTTAAAGAGATGGGTCTTCAATCTAGATTTAAACTGCAAGAGTGTGTCTGCCTCCCGAACAATGTTAGGTAGGTTATTCCAGAGTTTGGGCGCCAAATAGGAAAAGGATCTGCCGCCTGCAGTTGATTTTGATATTCTAGGTATTATTAAATTGCCTGAGTTTTGAGAACGTAGCGGACGTAGAGGATTATAATGTAAAAGGATTCATTCAAATACTGAGGTGCTAAACCATTCAGGGCTTTATAAGTAATAAGCAATATTTTAAAATCTATACGATGTTTGATAGGGAGCCAGTGCAGTGTTGACAGGACCGGGCTAATATGGTCATACTTCCTGGTTCTAGTAAGAACTCTTGCTGCTGCATTTTGGACTAGCTGTAGTTTGTTTACTAAGCGTGCAGAACAACCACTCAATAAAGCATTACAATAATCTAACCTTGAGGTCATAAATGCATGGATTAACATTTCTGCATTTGACATTGAGAGCATAGGCCGTAATTTAGATATATTTTTGAGATGGAAAAATGCAGTTTTACAAATGCTAGAAATGTGGCTTTCTAAGGAAATATTGCGATCAAGTAGCACACCTAGGTTCCTAACTGATGACGAAGAATTGACAGAGCAACCATCAAGTCTTAGACAGTGTTCTAGGTTATTACAAGCAGAGTTTTTAGGTCCTATAATTAACACCTCTGTTTTTTCAGAATTTAGCAGTAAGAAATTACTCGTCATCCAGTTTTTTATATCGACTATGCAATCCATTAGTTTTTCAAATTGGTGTGTTTCACCGGGCTGCGAAGAAATATAGAGCTGAGTATCATCAGCATAACAGTGAAAGCTAACACCATGTTTCCTGATGATATCTCCCAAGGGTAACATATAAAGCGTGAAGAGTAGCGGCCCTAGTACTGAGCCTTGAGGTACTCCATACTGCACTTGTGATCGATAGGATACATCTTCATTCACTGCTACGAACTGATGGCGGTCATATAAGTACGATTTAAACCATGCTAATGCACTTCCACTGATGCCAACAAAGTATTCAAGTCTATGCAAAAGAATGTTGTGGTCAATTGTGTCAAACGCAGCACTAAGATCCAATAAAACTAATAGAGAGATACTCCCACGATCAGATGATAAGAGCAGATCATTTGTAACTCTAAGAAGAGCAGTCTCAGTACTATGATACGGTCTAAATCCTGACTAAATCCTACTGGTTTTGCCAGTAGCTCTGTGTAACATCCAGGTGCTTTTGTGTTGACTTCAGACATGCAGAAATGTTCACCACTGAACTTAGTCCTTTATTTAGTGCAGTGGAGACAAGTCTGAAATGTTGATTTACCTCCATCTTGTTTCATTGCTGGATGTTAGAACTAGTTTTACGACTAAAAATCCAGGTAATCCAAAGATTCATATACTTTTTCCCACAGCTGTATATTTTGGAAGTGTTTCAAGATAATAAAACCCATGACCTTTGGTTTTGCTCGCACCAAACACTATAAGAAAAACAACCAGAACATTTATTCATGAGCTAGTATCCACACTGATAAATAATCTACTTTGCGCAGACATAAAATATTTCTAACCAGATGCTTTCAAAGAAGACCTGTGAAGATCACTTTGGACGGCCTTGCTCTTTAATGTTTGCTTTTCTGGTACATGCTCTCTCCCAGAACACTTGTAATCTGAATGAGAGCTACACAGGAGCTGGGACGCCATTCCGAGAGAGAAAACTCTAATGTGTGACTCTGAGAGTAAACAATTTCATTTATTGATAAAAACTAAAACACTCTCAACTGTGTTTAAAGTGACTCCCGCAGACATCGAGAGACGAACCCGCCCCACTGTGCCTCTCATGATCCAACAATTCCCAACTGTTTCCTCTCTAACCCATAAGGAATTTCTTCACAGTCTATGACTGTTTAGCTCAACTGCTTTGGCTCTGTTTCGAATCACACCTACAAATTCAAAATAACAAATTCAAAATAGCGATGTTTCCTCATATCTAATGGGTGAAAATTGAATTGCCCACACAAAGCAGTACAATAAAACATATCAGACAGTGTCTGTGTGGTTCAGAGGAGATCTAACATATTCTAAATTACATTTACAGACTACTGGGGACAATGCGTGTATCTTAAATCTGACAGATAAAACCACATCACGGACTGTACACACAGCTCCTGAATTTGTTCTAGCATTATTACTGTTATTTTTATTGTTGATGCTGTTATTTATTACATTTTCTATGAATGTTATTTATAGTAGATCCATATTTTTTGTTATCAGAACATTGCAGTAAACATCTGTACTGTATCTTTTGTAATAATGAATCACCTCCAAGACTATTACAAGTATGTTTTACATTACATTTACATTAAAAGCCAGTGTTAAGGACCCCAGTAATCGTATCCAAAGGGTCAAGGTTTCAAGTTTGATTGTTAGCATGTTTTTTTAAAAAGTAACTGACAGTTTTATTCAGCCAGGATGCATTAAATTGATCAAAAGTGTCAGTAAAGACAAATACACAAGATTGCTATTTCCAAGGAATGTTCTTCTTTGAAACTTTCTATTAGGTTTTGCATTAATCAGTTGTTCCACAAGGTGGCAACAATGTGGGCCATTGTAGAAAGTGGAACTTAAGAGATGGAGCAAGCAACAACTACAACAAAATAGCAGAGACTTTAACAACAACAGACGGCTGCACTGACATATGCTTGTGTGAGGGATGATGAAGCTTTCTAATGGACTCTAAAAAAGGACTTTGAAAGGGCACACATACGATTGTGTGAGTACACAAGCTTAGACGTAAAAGTATTTTTTTCATTGAATCATTCATTCAAACACATGTGACATCAGTGGTTCAACCACTGATGTCACATAGACTATTTCAACAATGTACTTACTACCTTTCTGGGCCTTGAACATGGTGGTTGCATTGCTCTCAATTCAAACTCAACATTTCATTGAATCAGGGGGCTTGATTAATTGCGTTCATTTGTATTGTAATTAGCTAAATTAACGTGTTAAATTCACAGCCCTACATTCCCTCCTAAAACTTTCAGTGGAATCAGTGTGAAAATAAACCTCTGGTTTTATTTCCCAGTCACAGCACACACCTGAGCTCCCCACTCTAGCATTTATCACAAAGATTCATTTTCCTTCTTGGTTGCAGCTTAGATTAATGAATGGTACCGAGAAGAAAAATTCACCTCTTAAACTGTGACCTTCAAACGTGCAGCCAAGTATCGCTAGTTCCGGAGCTGCTTTACAAATGTATACACCAGCACCCTTGCAAGTGTCTTGTAAGATTCATTATTTATTTATCGATATCACAGCTGTAATGTACCCACTTTATGTAATTCTTTACCATCTATTTTCTTCATTGCAGAGACCACAAAGTAGCCCCCAATCGTCATTCACTTTCATTGTACGGAAAAGAGCAGCATGAACATACTGCTAAGCATCTTCTTTTGTGTTTAACAGGAAAAAAAAGTGAAACTGCTTTAGAATGACAAAAGGTAAAATACAGTTTGCTAAAGTTGCTCATACTCTCTCAAAAACATTATTTATAGCTTCTGTGGTAATCTAAGCTACTACCGACCCGATACAGCTGATGCAACAACGGCCAATTCTTTGCAGACTCCAGTTCCACGACGCACCTTAACCTGTTTGTTTATTAATAACATTGACCAAATATAGCTGGAGCACAGAATAGACCACACTCCATCCCTCTTGTACTCTGGTTCAGAGGGAATAAAATGTGGGCTGACTTTTTTCCCCTCTTTCTTTTGAAGCAAAGCTTTCTGCCTACACTTTAAAAGCATTATCTTTGAAAAACAAGCCAGGAAACGCTTGTTCTGAGCAAACGCAGGGTCAGTACATTCTTGCTCAAGGTCTGCACATGAAGTGGAAGATTCAAATATTTTTTATGTGATTCAGACACTTGACGGTATTTTTAATCAACCGTTGGCAGGATCGGTGCAGACACATTTTATTTAAAACACTGATATGTCTGTATTATCTCAAGGGTGTTCTTGAAGGCACTTTTGTGTGTGTGTGTGTGTGTGTGTGTGTGTATTTCAACGATTTCTACATTTTTCCAAAACATACCAACCATAAATAATGTTAGCAGCTCTTAAATAATGCTGATGGTGGTTTTATGCCTGGAAGTATATGGAAGAGGGATCTGCTCCAGTTGGTTACATTAGGCTGAAAGCCAGGCCAGTCACTGCTGTATTTGCTGACTGAAGTTAACAGAGCCTTTTTTTCAGAATAAAGAGTCCATCACTTTAAGTTTTTCTGACAGGTTGGTGTAAGGGCAACAGATATTGCACTAAATTTCATCTATGAAGTTTTTCTGTCTCATGCGTGCCCTGAGTGCAGTTTGACCGTATGTTGCGTTAAGTGCATGATCTGTCATTGTAAAAATTATCAAATAAAAGGGAAACTCAGAGATTTTCCCTTAATTTAGACTTTTTTTTTTTAATAGAAATAGTGTGGGGCAAAAAACTTTCTTTGCTGCAAGTTGTTTGTTAAGCTACTCAATTTAAAGCCCTCATTAGTGAACAAATCATTACTTTAAGTCGTATCTTTTAATTGAATCGGTTTCTCAGCGATTTGTTAACAAATCTGACTAAACTGGAATGAAAACTATTCAGTTAGTTAAACTTTATTGTGAAATTTCTAAGTCAACGGCATAATGGCAAACAACTGCTTTAATTTTTCTCTGTTAAACATACAAACTTTTCAAAGCAATGAATCACTATTTTGAATCAGTTGATTTATGTGAAGTGTCCAAATGAACTGATTTACCAAAGTGAATCTTTTCGTTCTCCAGTATTTCAAATGTAAAGCTGAACATGCAGTTACAGTGTAACATTAAAATAAGATTAATATTATAATATTCTGTTATGCGCTTATTAAAAAAGTAGTTTGCATCTGCAAAAGCAGCTTTATTAATGAAATTAACTTTATTATTATTATTAATTTTATGACACAACTAGAAAACTGTTTCATTGGTGTTTTACCTGCGTGTATTGTGCTTTAGGGTTAAATGAATAATTCATTCAAACATGAAAATTTGCTGAAAATGTACTCACCTTCAGGACATCGAAAATGTAGATGAATTAGTTTTTTCATCAGAACATATTTGGAGAAATTTAGCATTACATCACTTGCTCACCAATGAATCCTCTGCAGTGAATGGGTGCCGTCAGAGTGAGAGTGCAAACAGCTGATACAACCATCACAATAATCCACAAGTAATCCACATGACTCCATGTGTTAAATTAATGTCTTGTGTTGTAAAAAGCTGTATGTTTGTAAGAAATAAATCCATCATTAAGGCATTTTAACTTTAAATAATCCTTTCTGGCTAAAATACAAGTCCATGTAAACGTTTCTGTCAATTAAAAAGTCCATCCCCTGTTGTCCTCCCACATCAAAATCCACTGACATATTCATTTTAGAACTGGTTTTAGACTATTCTCGCTTCTAAACCGAGTTTGATCTGTATATAATTCTCTACTGATTCAGAAAATTCAACCCCTTTAAAAGCAACATTATGGATAGAGGCAATGGTTTGACATTAAAAACATCTTAATGATGAGTTTGTTTATTGCAAACACACAGCTTTTATTTCACAATATGTTAATTGATGTACTGGAGTCATGTGGATTACTTGTGGAGTATTGTGATGCTTGTTTGGACTCTCACTCTGACGGCACCCATTCACTGCAGAAGATTCATTGTGAACAAGTGATATACAGTAATGCTACATTTCTCCAAATCTTGGATGGCCTGAGTAAACTTTCAGCACATTTTAGTTTTGGGTGAACTATTCCTTTAATATAGTGGTATAGCTAATTAGTTAATGGAAACTAAAGAGTGGAAAAAATAATCAATCTGACAGTTGATTTTATGGGTGACCTTTCTAGGATCACTCCACCTTGAGATAGAAAAAACGCTGAAAATGCATAAAAACAAGTCATATTTAGGAAAGCTTTCCTGGCGAGAGCAGTAAGCAGATGTGTATGTGTGCTGGAGGAAAGCAATGCATTATGAGAGTAAAGCGTCTGGCATTCTGAACAGGCTGTGTGCCACTGTTTCCAGGGGACAAGGACAAAATCCCCAACCTGATGTAAGTTGGCTTTTGGTGAATTTTGTTTGAGTTGAAAAAGACAAAGCATTTTAACGTTGCTACAGAAAGTGTAATCACAGGCTCTGTATTGGCTTCCAATACCTCAATTATTTCTGCGAGTATGTAACCTGTTTGTTCGCTGTTTGCATACTGAATCATTTTCATCTTCATGCTTGATTTCTGTTTTCTAATGGCAGGTTTGTGTTGTGAAACAGGGAGACCCCATACCGAAGCGTGTTGCTGTCAGCTGAACTGAAATAGCCCAGGCCCAGGAGACAGAGCAGGTAGACAGTGGAAGCCTGCGGTGATCAAGGCAGACAGGGTCAGCGGGGAGCGGAGGAACAGGTCTGTCATGTCAGTGACTAAAGTGCTTGCTTGGCAGTGGGAGAAATATAAATTAAGCATGGCCCAAACAAATGCCACTCAAAATATATACTTCTGCACACAAACACACAGACAAATGAGGCAAAACAAGATACTATGCTAACTTTAGCGTATCTCCAAACACACTTTTGTACAATTTGGTGCTCCGCTTCTTGAGGTGTCTCTACATTTGGCGCCACATGTTGTGGATGTCAGACTTTACATTTGATTATCTAAAATTACATTTGCTCGGTAATATCCACACTCTGAAAAAAAAAATGGGTTAGTTTATTTTTGAAATTACACACACACACACACACACATATATATATATGAAGAACGAAGCTGTTAAAACTGGTTTAATACTATATAGATATATATCTATATCTATATCTATATATATATATATATATATATATATATATATATATATATATATATATAAACTTATTAAAATGTTATTATATACATTTAATATTTCATGTGTTTATTATGCAAGTAAATAAGTTTATTAAAATTCATCAATTCATAATTAAAAATAGTGTATTAAAATCTGAAAAGTACATTTAAGTTTGGGAAGATTGGGATAAAAAAAATTTGGATTAAAAAAATATAACATTTTAAACAAATTATATAAAATATTACATATATTTTGATTCTTTTTAAAATATATTTTACTGTTATTGAAAAAATACTTTTATTTATTTATTTGGTCTTTGGATTGCATTTTTATTTGTATTTATTTTTATCAGGGTTTTACAAATTGTTTTTAGATAATGTTGTTTTAAAAAAAAATTATGCAATAAAATGTTTTATTATTTATTTATTTATTTATTTATTTATTGTTTGTCATTAATAATCCTGCAATATTGTCAGTAGTTTTAGACGTTAAATGTGACAGATTTGCTCCCTGTGTCTGTGGTATATCATTGTCAACAATTTATGACCACAATTTAGAACTTTAAGTAGAAATCTTAAGCTATTTAATACTTATAATGTGGACAGATTTTAAATTATGGCAAGCTGGCATTTTAAGCAGACTCGAGAATATAAATACAAACTGATTAAGTAAATGCACTCAGCTCATAAAAAGCCATGCAAACTGTCCCCTTCGTTTGTATTTACATGTACAAACACCCCGTTTTTACCAGCGCATGGCCACTTCATAAAAGCGAATGCAACATGCAAGTATCATCCCGTCTGTTTCAAACAGAGCGACGAGGAATTGAATTGGAGTCATTAAGGAGCACATTCTCATACCTCCTGTGAAATAACTGCTCTTTTCCTCTTAATGAGTTGAGTGCTTTTTATTTTGGTTTTGTTCAGCAGGCTGCTAATTAAATTAAAATATGGAGATAACGGACAGTGAGTGGTAATTAAATTCAGGGTCCTTAAACGAAATCACATGAGTGACTATTTGCTAGAGGTACATTGAAGATTGAGTTAACGCCGACTTCCTTAATTGTTTACGTAACAATTAAATGTTTTCCCATCACTGAACAGTAGCAATAAATCTTTTGTAAAGCTATAAAGCCATTTACATACTCACTGAAGTTAATGCCAGAGCATGATTGCTTTGCACATTGCTGATGATGCTTTTGTTGTGGGTTGCAATTGCTAAGACTGGAAGATTACAATAACTTGTAATGAAAATATATTTCTCTTATACTATATTGCCTGACCTTACTCAAAGTGCGGCTTATATGGCTTTATTTTGTAAGAGATGTATGCATTTGAGCCATGTTTGTGTAGTATAAATCAATGTAGTTTTAGACAACTCAAGGTGTCAAGCTTTCAGCAACCTTAATTTTATTTCAAATTATGCTGTTTGACACATTTCAACATATATGCTTTATAAGTTTTATTACAAACAGTGATGTTTGACATTTTTAATACTCCAAAGTCAATAAAGGTTTATTAGTTCATTATTTAAGTGTCAAATCCCAGCCCACAAGTACTTTACTTTAAAAAGAATATATATATATATATATATATATATATATATATATATATATATATATATATATATATATATATATATATATATATATATATATATATATTAGCTTTTCTTTATGCTCTCCAACTCTGAACTCCACATTGGTTAGATGTGGAAAAGCTCACCACAGTAATGAAAAACTCAACACCCCGATCTGAACCTCTCTCTGAATTAATGACAGCTATTGATTTTTTTTTTTCATGACTATCACTCAATATGTTTTTTCTGGTTTTATTTTACAACGAACAAACAGTAATTTGTGGAAAATTATGATTTATTAGCAGACAACTATTTTACCAACAAAATAACAATGTTTGTTGTCATATCACTGTCCTGTGGCTATTACTGTTGAAAATGAGTCCTGTGCCTAAAATCATGAGATGCCTTATTGATAACATGCATATTAAAATAATTGTTTTGATTATGTACATGCAAGGTAACCTTTGTTACTAGTATAATCAAAGATTACTTTGCATATACATAATTAAAATAAATATTATATTACATTGTATTACATTATATACAATAAATAGTGTAATATTTATTGCATATAATATTATCATATTTATTTATTTACTTTCATGTACGTACTGGGATTTTGTTTCTCTGAAAACAATATTGTAATTCTCTCTCATATCTCTTATGGATTAAAGAAAAAAATATTAATATTTTTTAAATGTTTTATATGAAAATTATGTAAAATGTAAATGTTTTTCTCTTTTTTTTTGGCATGAATGATCATGTAATGTTGTCAGTAGTTTCAGATAAGTTTGCTCCCTGTGGCATGTGCTTATAGCATGTTTCCATATATATATATATATATATATATATATTTTTTTTTTTTTGTTACATTATTTATTAATATATTTATTTCTTCTTCTTTTTTAACCTTTAAATCCTAAAATATGTGTTTATTTCCAAGTTGAATTTGCCCTGATGTATACAGTCAGTATGACGGGGGGCATCAGATAAGCAGTCACATCATGAAAATTAGGCCGATAATTCAAGCTAAAAGACATTTCTTGCCCATCAGGTAATTCTCTGATTATGGGCTCCAGATTTTTATCGCCCTTCAGCAGCTCCAACAAGTCATTTAGGACTTTGAGTGAGAATTTAAGACTCCATGTCGATTTTATGGGATTTTTAATATTGTGCCAAATGTCAGCCCCTCTTAGACAAAGACAAACCATTTGGGAATGTAATGTCCTTTTCACGATGTCACTGCAGGGACAGGGTGAAAGAGGGAAACGGCCGGTTAGCACTTCAAAAGACGTCAAAGGAAATCTGAAAATACCAAATTAGATAGCAGCTAGATTCCCGAAACAAACTTATTCACTTTAACCAAACGGTCTGGGTTAAAGACGGATCTGAGGGAGTGTGACCTTTCCGGTAATGACTCCACACTTCAGTGTCAGGGGACTGACATCCTTCGTGTCAGTCTGCGGACGGCAGGAATGACACGTCCACACTTTTCTCACACATGAATGAGAAATGGCAGGAGCTTGCGAACGCCTCTCATCTCCTCACCGTTGAGATTGAGACGTCCTCTTGTAAAGCTCAGCGCTGTGTATGTTTGTAGATGTGTCACTGGATGTTCAAGAGTTAAATGCCAGGCTGTTTCCCAACAGAGAATAAGAAATTTAGCCTTTTTTAGCGTACACAAGTGATATCAACACCTATCATAATGACATTTTTTTGGCCAACCCCTGTAATAATTTAGGATAATATAATATTGATGTTGTAGTTGTTGTTTTTCATACAAGAAAACTGTGTGTGTGTGTGTGTGTTATGAAATGTAATATATATATGAAGAAATGTGATATATATATATCTTTCTCTGTATTTGACTGTATTTATCTCTTATTAAAAAAAAAACAGGGCGAGCGCAAATAAACTGCAAAACTATAAAATAAGAGTTCAATCTGATAAAAGCCAACCTTCTTTATTCTGCATGGTAACGAATGCTTTACAACCAATTTACGTTCGGCCATAAAATTGCAGATCTCCGTTTTCTTTAGCTTTTTATCAGAACTAAATCATGCTTCCATCTGTTAGACAAAGCATCTGCAATTAGTCATATTTGCTGTAGACAGTGCAGATACATCTCTGTTAAAGTGCCGCTGTCAGTGATCATTGACAAAATCAAGAAAGTTAAGTAAACATTCCAATATTTCTCATTACACAGACCCGCTGAAACATGATTCTGGTGATTGTCCCTGTGGCTTGGCTAATGTGCATGATTATATTTGAGTTGCACAGCTACCTCGACTTGCTTAAAGACCTGTCATGTGGCTGGAACGAAGATGGAGTGATGGGTTTGTTTTGCAGCAGTTCAGTGTGCCAGATTATGCATATGAAAATGACTATTTTCCATATCATTTACATTCTTAAAGGGACAGCCCACCTAAAAAATTTAAATTCTGTCATTATTTACTCATCCTCGTGTTGTTCCAAACTTGTATGACTTCATTTCTTCTGTGAAACATAAAAGAAGATGTTTTGAAGAATACTGATAACCAAACAGTTCTGGTTCCTATTGACTTCCGTAGTATTTTTTTGGCCATACAATGGAACAAAATGGGAACCTACACTGTTTAGTTACCAACATTCTTCAAAATATCTTTCGGGTTAATAAAGAATCATTTTGAATACATTCAGCCATACTTGGATCATTTCTCATTCACAATCAGACATGTTACTCAAAATAGCAGCTTTTGTATCCCTTGAGAAACACCTTTATCGGTTTGACTCTCCACCAGCGCCCTCAGAAACCACGATCAATAGTGTTTTAATTGCAATCCAATGTGTTTGTCTTTCCATCCACACAGTCAACAGGACATTATTCATCACAGCTTCTTCAAAGATTGGTCTCCATCTCTCACTATCGGCAGATGGGGTTCTGGTGTTCGTCCTTCCGTTGAACTTCAGTCCACAGGAGCCTGTGATAATGACACGAGACGATTGTGAGGCCCATTTCTATTTCCTTTCACATTCTGTGGCCGCATGCCACAGCATAATTTCACTCACATTAAGAGGCCCATTTTGTACATAATCTCTGAAATGATTCGTTTTATAGTTTCTAACATAAAACTCTTTTTCCCTGTAAAGAATTCCTCTCATATATGTGCTCCAATCAATCTATGATGATTTTATTAGTAAGTCTTTGTTGTAAAAGACATGCAAACTATCCTGTTGTAAAACTAAACAAGCCGATAAATAGCTAAATGGAATTAAACTTGTTATGATCCAGCTATGTTTATTTAGCATTTTATGCTTGCAGATGGTTGTTTGGAACTGAACGTGCCTGTATTTCTGTTTGTAGGTGATTCCTCAATCAGGGGAACTTGTCGGTCAGAGTGATTTTCAAAAAGCTTACAGTTTTAGAGAAGAGTAAAATAACTTTTTTCAGTACATTTGGTGTGTGTGTGTGTGTGTGTGTGTGTGTGTGTGTGTTTTTCTCAGTATGAATAACAAACAAATGCTGTCATTAACACTACACAAAGCATTTAAGAAATAATACATATTCCATACATACGAGCAAATGTTTTTTTGTCCAAGAACAAATAATAATTATAACCAATAATAACTATTTAATATAATTAATTAAATATCTTTCAGGTCATGAGAGTAGCAGTTTAAAGATCCGCATTTGATACATTTCAAGATTTTACCATACTTATAAATATTATAAATGTATAATATAAATACATGTTATTATTTAAATAATGAATCATACTCATAATATAATAATAATAAATTTAACAAATAAAACAAGTTCAAATATAATTTACTATAAAAATTGTTTCTAATATTTAAATATTATTTATTATTTATTTATAATATAAATATTAATATTATTTGAGCGTATCAGCATATCATGACTTATTTACAGTTTTAATTGTAAACTAAATGCTTTCTTATTTATTTTATTTATTTTTCATCGATATTTATACTAATTATAGAATAATTTCTATACAGTGGGTAAGGATTCATAATATTTATAATGCAAAATAATTATACTATCATATAAAATAATATATTATACAAATATAAATGTATTAATATTTACAAGTAACTGGATAATAGATTAACTGCTTTAGATTAACTGCTGCTTTTTCCACTGACTTTGAAAAATCAAACTGCCATCACAAGTGCTTAATCTATATTTTGTATTATACTCCATGTTTTTTTTTTCTTTTCACCATATAATGAATGTTTTAGCACAGATGAAACACGATTTTTCAAGATTTCAAGTCGTCAAAAGTGGCTCTAATTAAAGAACCACGCATTTACTTCATATTAGCAGTTTAGTGTTGAAAAACGTGCTTTTTGGCATTTAGAGCCATTTGTGCTCAGCAGACCAAGTTCTTTCATCTTTTCAGACCTTCTTTAAATGAAGGGTCTCTGTCACTAGCTCTACATAATTAGCTATTAACACGAGAAGGCAGCTCGCAACTAAAACGGAGTTATAGCTCCCATTTGCACAGAGAGCCACTCAAAGTGATTAGTATTCACTTTGTTTCATCTGACACGTGAGCGCTGAACCTAGGCTTTATTTCCTTGATTCCTATTCACTTTTGGCACTCCTTTCCTGCCCCAGATTTGTGCCATAATAAATTTGCTCTCAGCCCCCAATATCACAAGTTTCACTCCTTCTGTGCTATTAATTAGTTTCTTTTAATGTACCCGACCCTCCATTTGTCTCTATTTTGCCACCCGGCTCTCAAATAACATTAGGTCTAGAAGTGAGGATTATAAATTACACAAAGGGCATGAGAAAATGAAATATCTGCAAAGACTTTAGTAGACATTTTAGCATGTGTGTGGTCCGTAGCGTAACCGGAGCTGCATGGTAAACGGTATTGATCACTTGCGTTCCCTCTAAAGGCTACAGAACAAATAGCTTCAGATGGGAAAATATGTCACAAGTAATCACTTTGCCATTAGATTTTTTATTGCTAGGACGTTGATCATCAGCATTTATAATGAGCTAATTAATTCTGCTCCTTAATCACAGGCGAATTAGAGAGCAACGATTGATGGTTTTATTGAATAATACGTCTTGCTTCAACAACGACTTCAGAATTTTGCATATTGTTTCAATAAAGCAGCAAATTGCTCGTGACAAATACTATGCCAGGATTGCCTAAAATTGATAAAAATTCAACAACATGCAACCAGTTTATGTAAAAATCCATTTTCATGCCCCTCCAGATATGTTTTAATTGACAATATGCATTAGAATTGGGATGCATGAGTTTTTATTAACCCAATGGATACAATTTCACATGAATTCTCAATATAAACTGGATTTTTATGCATAGACATGATCAAATAAAACTTTAAACGTTGCTGCAATTTAAATTCGCCATTATGTATTATCAAACGAGCCTAGATCTTAAGCACACTCATAAAAGTTTGAATGGACACTTGAAACTTTTCATCTGTACATAGAGGCAAGGTTATGTCATTAGTGTTGCTGTTGTAATCCATGTGAAGTTAAGAGAAATAACCTCCAGATTTGGGGGAAGTTACTTTTAAAAGTAGTGCATAACAGTATCGATAACTCCATAAAAAGGTAACTAATTTCATCAGGGAATAAATGTTAGCGAATAAATACCGAAACAAAATAACTTGCGTTAAATTTAAAAGTAATGTCGTTGTTCTTCAGGTGTTCCAAGTTTGAGTGCCGGCTCGTAGACCGTTCCCGATCCCGTGCCCTGCATTTCAATTTATCTACAGACTGTATGATCTTTGTGTTACTTTACTAGTTACTTGAAAAAAAGTAATCTAATAACATAACTTGCTTTACCTTTCTGTTGGTTACATTCAACATCATATCGGAACGTACGATGCATTGGAGCTGATATCTCAGTTTGTTGATATGTTCTAATGTGATGTTGCCATTCCCTCCTTCAGGGAAAGAAGGTTACACACTCAACCGAGACGTTAAATATAATGCGTTACACCCAATACTGATAACCACTGACTCTACTGTGTAAAGTGAGCTTAGCAGGTGGACTTTGACTTTATTATATGAAATATAGATTTTTAATCTCTTTGGGATGAGGCAAAGTCATAGTAGGATCTTTAAAGTTACTCTGAAAGGAATCATTCTGGAAAATGTTGGTTATTACAAGGACAAAACAACAAACCTACAGTAAAACAAATTTACCAAGCATTAGGAGCTCCTGGGCTCTAAATGCTTCCTATAGAGCATCTGTCACTGTCACCTCTGTCTAACTCCATATGTTTCAGTGGAAACTCCGAAATGCTTTGCCAATGATGAATTAGCTGCTCAGAGAGAGACACACAGATTGTTTTTTTTGTTTTTTCCCAGTCCTGAAACACTAAAGTTGAAAATATAAAATATTTTCTTCCTCTGGAGAGAAGTGTAGAACTGTTTGGGTGACGCAAAATAATTTTTTTTGTGACATACTGGCTGTTGTTAATGAGCATAGTATTTGTGTTCATAATTATGTGGTAAAAATGTGGAATACTATTCACATTTAAAATAACTTTTCTGTTTATAAAATGCAATGGAGAAGCTGCTTTTCCAGCAGTCATGATTTCAGTCTTCAGTGTCACATGATCCTTCAGAAATCATTCTAAAATGCTGATTTGCTGCTCAGAAAAAAAATTATTATTAATATCAATGTTGAGAACAGTTGTGTTGCTTAATGTTTTTGTGGAAACCGAGATGCGTTTCGGATTATCTAATGAATCGAAAAGTTATAATACAACAGCATTTATTTGAAATTTAATGTACATTTGCTGAACGAAAAAATTAAAATTAAACATTTATTTTATACTGACTAAAAACAATTAAAGTAAATCCACTGTTCACTTTCACTTCCACAACTTGTACCCAAACCCTTTTACTTCTCATTTCCTTGTATTAATAATCATCTTATTGTAGCACCGTAGGCTGCTCTGAAAACATTAAAATGTTTCCTCCAGGTGTCCAACATTAAATTTAATTTCATTGGCCCAAACCATAAATTGACATCTGGCTGTAATGTATCATAGACTCACGAAGCTTAAGAGCACACCGAGTTCACATATCCTCTGTGGTAAATGCATCTGTACATAATGTCACTGACAGTTTTTCTTTCTTTATTGTTATTTTTATTAATTTTTTTTGTATTTTGCATCAAAGCAAAAACTTTGGTGGCTTTCTCTCTGGCGCATTAGAAGTTCCGACATGTGCTGACTCTGGCACGGCGCTATCGATTCGCTGAGCAACAGAATTGAGTCTTAGGCATAGGCCTCAGGGGGGCTAGCAAAGTAATCCAGGAAAACTGGGTTTCTGTGAAAATCGAATCATTTGCATATTGAATTGGGTAATGAGTTTTCAGAGGCGTCGTCCTCTAAATGACAGGATTCCTGTGAAGGGTGCTAGAGGATAAGCCCTGGACTGTTAATCCACTAATGTAATGATCTCCATGTCACCTCCAACATTGCAGGGTCAAGTCAACATCCATTTATGTAATACAGAACTATTGATGCCTGCTCCTTGCAGACTTTCAGTAGATCATTGCTATTTTTGATTGGGTATATTGAGTAACGATGATCAATATATCAGGTGAAAACCTTTAAAGGGTAGTTTGTTGACATTGAAAGATGGACCTTGAGGTAAATTTGTCTCTTATGAATATTTTATACATTTTTATCTGATTCTCAAAAGGCCTAGAGAGGATCCAAACAGTGACCTCTGACTCAAAGATCAGTGTACACAGTGAGGTCATAGCCTTATATATTTTAATAGATTCATGCATGTGTCTCATGTGTCATTTCCTTTGATTAAACCTTTTTTATAGACCTGATGTTCATCGATTTAACTTTTTTTTTTTTTTAAACAACTGGCTTCCCGGTCATTGTCATCGAGTCAAATGGGTTGCTGTTGATGATATAAACTTTGCTTTTGCTTGCATTTTATAGAACTAGTGGTTATCAAACTGTGGTAAATGTAGCAGAGGTGATCAAAAAAAACAAAAAAACATTTATTTATTTATTTATTTTTAAATAACATTTTATTTCCAGTTTTTCTTGTGTCCTAAATGTGTCTAAATTGACTGCAGGTAGCCCCGCCCACAGTGAAATCTCATTGGTCATAAACATTCCACTCCACATTCCTGTGGATTAAACATCAATTATGTGATTGCCTGTAATTTTGTTCCACCAAACATAATTTTTGAGTGAAGTTTGGGCATAAAAATGGAATTATATTGTAAACGACTCATGGAATTAATACTTTTATTCAGCAATTACTAATCAAAAGTGAGAGTTAAGATATTTATAATGTTACAGAATATTTCAGAATATTTCTATTTAAAAATGGGACAACCCATTTAGACCATGCGCCGACCGTTTTCCCGTCGTCAAACTAACAAAAGTGGATTCGGACATGACCTGAGTGCACCTGAACCTTGCACTTTAGACCATGTACTTAGATCGTTATAATAGGGCCCATGGTCTTTGAAGGAGGAGACGTAATAATTTCACTTTAAATTTGATCATAAGTGGAACTTGGTCTGAAAAGTTTGAGAAGCTACAAACGAAGCATTCATAAATGTACTGTATTTCTAGATTAAATGAAAGACGGAAGCTCTGATGTCTTCACCTGGATAATCACACTGAATGAGAATTCAGCTTTCTGAAAAAGTTACAGATACTCTCACTACTCAAACAAAGATTGACTTTCAATAGATTTTATGCTTGCTGTCAGTGAGGGTCAGCTCATATTTCTCCATATAAGAAAATCTATGCCTCTTCTACAACATAAAGCCTCTTTTCATTTGTCTTTTCCCATTGCCTGACATGGAATAATGAATGCTGTGAAAGGAATGGATCGTCTATTAAATCTAAAGAAAGTTTAAACAAAAAACAGACGGCGGAATCAAAGCAAATTGCCCTTTGAAGGCTTTGTGTTCAAAACAGATTTTCCGCAGCTTGTCAAAGTTGACTTTCCCACGTCCGACACAGGGCCATGACCCCCCACTGCAATGTTTTGAAAGAGTTGTTATTTTCGATGTTACAAGTGGCAGAGACTGTCACTGTGATCGATGCCACCCCCTGACCAGATTGTGTGCTCAATCTCCATAGGGCCCTCCCGCTGTGGTGAAATACCCAAGCGTTTGTGTTGCCCCCAGATCTAGCATTTGACATTTTTATACCAGTACTTTCTGAATATGCCTCTTTTTCAGGCTATAGTGTGCTTGTGATGGTAAACAATAAGGATAAGCTCACAAGGAGGTTTTCTCTTCTAAAAATAAATCTTATCGGCATGTGAAAGATGAGCATTTATCATTTTTTTATTTCTTTGAGACATCCCTCCAAAACATGTGGGCATCAGTAGACTCGACTGAACTTGATGTACTGATGTTCTATTCCGGTTAAAATTAGAAACAAAATTGGAATGAAAACATAAAATGCAAAGATGACAACAAACATGGGCCTGTGACCTCACAGAGGCTGCTGGGAGACTGAAGAACTAGATATTAGGCATGACAGGACATATCTGGACATACTTTGATCCAAAGGTGAGCCAGTCGTGAGTCAGATTAATCTGTTAGTGGTTGTGTAGATAAAAGTGCATTATAAAAATAGAAAATACTTTTGACCCCTGAACGTTCTGTGGCCGACTCTGTTTTCTCCTTTTGACTTTGTACTTCATATTCTGAAGTTCTTAGCATTGTCCTTAAGGGACACCCATAGTTCACCGATATTGTATTTATATAACCTATATGTTAAATATTAGTTATTATAAGTATTATATTATATTAAGTATATATATATATATATATATATATATATATATATATATATATATATATATATATATATATATATATATATTACATACACAAAGTACAAAGTAGATGTGGAAAACTAGGATGCCGGGTGTATTTAAAGCGCACCATTACTGTCAAGAGTGCGTGGAATGGTGCGCTGTAATTAGTTAAGTGGTTATATCGCATCCTGCAAAAAGGGAGACTGGCATTTGTCTCGGTGTGGAAATAAGTTGAGAAAACATGACCTATGAACTCTGCACGAAAATCACATTTTGCACAAAATGTAAAACTGACTTTTCAACACTGACAAGAAACAATACTGATTTTGGCGATTTGATGATTTGACGTTTTTTTTATTTATTAATTTTTTTATGAAGTTTATCGCGTTTTGGAACCAGTATCTTCTCTTCGTACACACACACAGACACACACACACACACACACACACACACACACACACATTAGTTGTCAAACGATTACTCACATCCAAAATAAAAGTTTTTGTTTAAATAATATATGAGTGTGTACTGTGTATATTTATCATGTATATATACAGTAAATACACACACATAGGCTACAGTATATATTTAAAATATTTACATGTATTTACATGTTTATATTTTTATTCATAGAATTTATATTTTATATAAATAGATTTAAAATATGAACATAACTTGATAAACACACATATATTACCTAAGCAAAAACCTTTATTTTAGAACTATTAAGTATATAGTGTGAAATATTAATTTAGTTTTATTTTGTTGTCTTCAGAAATTTTGATCCGAAGAATAATTGGGAGTCTAAATTTGAAAGTGATTTATTTATTTATTCATTAAAAAAATAATAATAATTTATATGTTTTCAATTATGTCTAAACAATTAAATATTACTTTGTTTTAGAAAACGATAAATCAATTAAAATATGTTATATATAATTACATTATACATGTACTCTTTTTTTACAGAGAAAAATAAATAAAATAAAAGCATCCAAGTTTGGAACGACATCAGGGTGAGAGTGTGTAAATTATTTCTTTAATGCTCTCATTTCTTTAATTCTCTCATTTTTCCCTTTCCAGATTTAGGATTTGTTGCTCATTATATTTTGATGAGAGCACTTATGATATTGGCACTCATCTGCCAAGCTATACTCTTCTGCCAAAGAAGTTCTATCAGACTTCCCTAACACTGAGACAGACATAATTATAAAATAATTAATTGCACTAATAATGATTACGATTACAGTTATAATCATCTCAATCATATAATCATTGAACAGCAAGAAATATCCTTAAAGGTGGTATCTGGAAGAACCTGTCCACGTAATGCATCAGCTTTCAAATGCATGTTCTTATATTTAAACTTCCTAAACAGGTCAGTTGCCAGAATGTGTCTGGTTTGATGAATAGTTAGCAGGTGTTTCTTACTCTTACCGACAGCCATTAATCTGATCGCTCAAGAGCAGGAGATGCAATGTGTGTACAGCGAGCGAAGCCATTCCTCATAATTATTCATTGACGTCGCTTTCTGATCCCTGATGATTGTAATGTGTCTTTTTAGGGCCCTTGGGAGACTGTCGGAACATCCATTTGCACACCAAAAGAGTTGGGAGAAATATCCAAAGTCATTCAGCTAACAACTTTTTAGCAAAGGTGAAAGAGTGAGACGAGGGAGAAAGAGAAAGAAAGCGAGCATCTCTTTGTCATGGTAATTGTTAACAGCGAGCTAGGAGGGAGCCTCAGGTGGCCATGCCAACTTAATATCCAGCGACTTTGATTTATTGCCAGATAATCACTCCTATAATCCTCTATAAAAGATAGTATTATTTTTGCCACCTGGCCTCTCTATGTTTATTTAACGAGTGCGATGAGATCAATGATGTCAAGAAGAATGGCACGTCTGCATGAACTTTGAAATGGCAAAGGCGTCCAAGTGATGTCTTGGATTGAGTCTTTGTTAGATTGCATTATGGATGGCTTTTATTATACATTAGCCTCTCGCTAATCTTAAATGATAGCTTGGATGATGGTATAGACTCTGTGAATTGCAATTTTTCCCGCTTTTTCTTTGTACAATGTGCTCTCTGATGAATAAAAGGGCCTTTGTCAATCCGGCAGTACCATGAAGGAGAACTTTGAAATTATTCTTAAAAGCAATTTAGGCAACGACTGGAACAGTAAGTTTTTATCAGATTGATGATAGCGATTTCTCTCTTGTATTCCCAAGTATAATAATCTGTGCAAGTGGACACAAGACAAACTAAATGAGCTGTCATTCAAGTGTGAAATTTAAGAGTTCACAAGACACTAATATACTAGTTTGTTTCCTTTCAAGTGAGTTACATGTGCTGAATATGTAAAGAACATGTGCTCTTTTATTATTCAAACCGTCTCATGGATACGTTCTCCGACTTGTGTCCTTTTTAACAAGTTAATATATTTAGACCCCCCCCCCCCAAAAAAAAACATTACATTGCATTTTTAATGGTATGTTATCTTCTTTAATAGGATTTGTGGAACGTTGCATTTGCATAATGCATTATTACCCAACAAGACGCCCATCGACGGTGAGATATAGATCTCAGCCACACACATACACACACACCATTCTCAGGTCCGCACTTTATTATCCTCGATTTATTCAGCACGATAGTCCCAGGAACATGACTTCACAGCCAATGTTCTGGGAGGTTGAAGTAAATGGAAATAGGCATCTTACTTAATTAAGAAAGGCCTCGTGTCCTGCTCGATAAAAAGGGTCTAGAATTATGGCAGTCATCATAGGGCCTATAGAGTGAATAATTGGATGTTTTAGGCCGAAAAAATAAATGATCTAGAAAATCCTCTCTCGCTGAGCCAATAGAACTAATTAAAAATGAGGCCGATATCGTCCAGTCGCACAAGGGGCGAATGTACAGCTCCCAGATCGCTCCTTGATTAGCACCGCGACTAATTCCAAACAGATGAATTCACTCTATCATTTCTACACTCCATGTGCACACTTAATTTTATTTGCTACTTTTAGTGAAGAGGGAACAAAATAGGGCCTGAAACGCTTACAGAATTATTTAATTTCTTTTTCTACAGTGATCAGTGATACAGGAATTGCTCGAACTAATTTCATTTTCATTTTTATGGTCATACATGTTCAGCCCTGTTGCTGAAATTTGGGATGTATTTGGGATAAATATGGAAAATATAACATATATTAAATCTACATTAAATGGATAATTCACCTAAAAATGAAAATGTGATGTTTATCTGCTTACCCCCAGGGCATCCAAGATGCAAGCGACTTTGTTTCTTCAGTAGAACACAAACAGATTTTTAACTCAAAACGTTGCAGTCTGTGTAAGTTGATTGGAATGTAAGTTGATTGGAATCATGACTTTGAGAGTCATAAAACTCTCAGGTCGTGACAATACATTGGTCTGTGCAAGAAACTGAACAGTATTTTTATCGATTTCTAACTCTAATTTTCACCACAATGTCTGATCTGTCCTGAGCGTGTGAGCCGTATTTTTGTTTTTGTCTGCCAGAATCACTATTTATTGGGGCATCTTGATGTATTTAAAATTATAGCTATTTTCAATGATAGGTATGCAGTAGTTGATTGTATATTTCTAACTTTTGGCTTTAACACTTAAATAAAAAAAAAAAAAAAATACAAGACACCAAGTTGTACCGTATTCATGGAAAGTGCTACTTAACACACAGTCTGCAATTACATATGCTAGATCAGGAATGCATAAACCTCTTCTTAAAGTACACATTCTTTTCTTTTTCTGTGTTTGTGCTTTTGTTCCTCAATGTCTGACATGAGAAAAACAAGAAAATGATGGGTATTCTTAGGGCGTAGCTAATTTTGATTCAGAGCTGAACTGCTGTTAATGCTGCCGACTTGCTCTCAACATTGGCGGTTAATATTAGGTCACTCATTAGCCAAGAATGAAGGTGTCAGGGCGGGGCACCATGAAATACTAAATTACAGTGACATATTTCAGGTTATGAAGTGCAGTAGCATTTCCTTTCGAAATGGCATGCAACACACAGCGCATCCCGAATGAGGAAACAGCATTGAGGTAGATGCAGCCACACCATTTTTTTATTCAGAGCAATAGTCGCACCCAGTTTAGTGTCATTTAAGTAAGGGTGCGAGATCCTTTTGTGCCCTTTCTAGTAGGCCCAGGTGTGAAATGACTGATATAGAGGCGATCATGGAATCGCGGCTGGTTAATGCTATCTGTGATTGATTTCTCCAGTGCCACCCATGTCTGTAGAATTGGATTTCTGAGCTCTTGCTGATGTAGATCCCGATTCAGCGAGAAAGTCTAATCTTGCTGGCAATGTGTGTCAGCAAAGCCTTTTTGTCGAACTTGTTCATTGCAAGGGAGAGAGATGAGGTGCGGCTTTGAGATGGAGACCTTATAGCCTTTCCAAATGAAGCACAAGTTCAACAAAATAGCCATAGTGTGGCTGCCTGTGTTGTTAACATCACATCAATGAGACTGTGTAGTTTCTGCATAGAGTAGCAAACAAATCACACACCTTCTTTACAAAGGAGATTTACTTTATTACTTAAGAGGGATAGTCAAGCCAAAATTGTGTCATCATTACTCACCCTCATGTTGTTTCAAACCTGTATGACTTTCTTTCTTCTATGGAACATGAAAGGAGATATTTTGAAGTATCTTGGTAATCAAACCTTTTCGGTTAAGAAAGTTGGTAATCAAGCTGTTTTGGATATGAATGTTGGTAACCAGGAGGTTTTGGTGAAGAATGTTGGTAATAAAATGGTTTCAGTTAATATTTGTAACCAAATGGTCAAGGATGTTGCTAATCAAACGGTTTAGATTAAAATGTTTGTAATCAAACAGTTAAGGGTCAAGGGTGTTGGTAATCAAATGCTTTTGGTTAAGAATGTTGGTAACCAAGAGGTTTCGGATTAAAAATGTTGGTAATCAAATGGTTTCAGTTAAGAATGTTGGTTAGCAAATGGTTTTGGTTAAAAACGTTGGTAATGAAATGGATTAGGTTAAGAATGTTGGTAACCAAATGGTTTTAATCAGCTGGCTTTTCTTATTTAATTAACTTTTATTGGACCGAAGGGAACTGACTAATGCACTGAGTTCACTATTATGTGGTTCTATTACAATATACATTGTGAATACTGTATTTTTGTTCGTTACAGGTAATGGTGAAACAGATGATAACATGACCCATGGACATAAGGTAATGTCTTTACATTTTTTTTTTACATGAAGTAAAATTAGAACTTTTTAACAGGCACATTATTAGTCTGATCTCATTAGAGTTTGTATGTATTCATAGGTAACATTAACATGTAATTTTTTTATTCTTGGATATACAGTACACTGGCACATACGTACAATATAGACATATTTTCAGCATCTGTTCAATTTAATTACTTACGTTTTGTATGTGGAAAAATCTTCACAAAACCTTACATTTGTTTAAATATTTGTATAAATAGTTTTGTTATATTAGTTGAAGTGGTAGCATTACACTGTAATATCAGATTATGTATGTTAAATCAACCTATTACATTAATTCAATATTCTATTAATTTTATTTTCTGGAATCATTGTCTGTAAAGTTGGTAATATGTAAAATGACTACAGGTCATATGTTTCAATATATGAAAAAAGTTAGGTATGTAGATTATCCACACTTTACATGCAAATTCCTACAATTAATAATGAGATCGCATGGTAGTACGCATTAAATGAAGAGTATTATGATTACTATGGTTATCTAGAGGTCTTTAAAAGTATGAATGGAAAGTGGATATATCACAGAAGAAGTAGTAAAGAAAATAGGGTTTTTCAATTAATTTGCTTTTTAGTCCACACAAATAGGTCTGTGTTTGGTACTTTTAAAATACTTATTTGTGAAAACATTTTAATAGATTATCGTATGTCTCTATTTTTAATAAATTTACTTGTTATCAGACTGTTTCAAATAATCAGATTCATTTTATTTTCTGCTTGGTTCTGAGCATCTGTTATCACAACGTCCCTGAAGTTAAGCAAGGAAATTCCATTAATGGTTATCTCCAAAGTACAAATCAGAAATCTCTCATCCCTTGTACGTTTGTCTGACTTCTTGTGGTTGAATTTAGAAAATTCTCATTGACAGCCAGACAGTCAGCAATAAATACATTTCAGTGTAAGATTTAGAAACTCATTCAGTCTCGGTTCAAAGTTGTCAAACTAAATTAGAGAAAATGGTCTTCATGCATGTAATAGTAATGATTTTCTGTCAGTTACGATAGATGAAAAACCAAGCACCCAGTAACCTCTGAAGACAAGGTACACATCTAGAACAAAACGCAATATGTTTACCTGCTATGAGTCTAATATTCCATCAGATCCTGAGGTAATTGCGTGAAATTACACTGATGCTGCATAACCTTTATGGAAATAACTTTTACATTTTATCGGGATGTTATTTCTAAAAGCAGTACTTTTGGAACACTTTAGCTGAACCTGAAAATCTAGCTGTGAATAATTTGCTCATCATAAGCAATTTTCAGCCTGTAAAATTTCTCATGCTGAGTAACCCATCCCTTGGAATACCATCATTCATAATTCAGATGTCCTAGATCGATAAAAACTTTATTCATATTTTAACAATTCACATTTGACTTTATCCGAGGAGCAGGGTTTTATTTTTTATTTTTATTTTTTTTATTCAGAGAGTAGTTTTTAATAATTTACAAACATCATCTTGCACACAACACACAGGCAGTTTATGAAGCATTAAATTATATTTATAACCAATGTTTGCGGTTTGCTTTGCCACCTGTTGAAATTTGTTTTACTATATATATTTATATTAATATGAATTTCCACAGGTGGCAAAGCAAACCACATATATTGGTTATATGTGTGTGTGTGTGTGTGTGTGTGTGTGTGTGTGTGTGTGTGTGTGTGTGTGTGTGTGTGTACGTATTGTTAGAAATGTTTTATATTTTGAATATGCTGTTCTTTTTATTATTTTATTTTTCAAAGAATCCTTAAAAGTAATCAGTTTCAAAATAAATAAATAGCAGGACAACTGTTTCCAATATTGATAATAAATTAGCATATTGATTATAAATCAGAATGATTTCTGAAGGATCATGTGATGCTGAATACTGGGGTAATGGCTGACGAAAATCAACTTTGAATCACAGGAAAAACTATATTTTAAAGTATAATAAAATAGAAAATATATATTTTTGGTCACAAAAGTAATTTTATTTGTAAGACTAACTTACTTATTTCTTAATGAAATTCTTCTTATGAATTCCTTATATAAAATAATATATATATATATATATACATATATATATATATATATATTTATCTATTTGGGCTATCTATTTGGGCAACCAATGGCAGACAGGTTCTGTAAACCTGTTGAAAAAGAGGGTCTGTAGGTTACGCATGATACCATGGTTCCTCCAAATTGCTATGGGAATGCCTTCAGCATGACCACGCTCTGAATCATGTGTGTAATCAGTGCAATGGATGGGCGAGATGTCACGGCGGGGTGACGTAGTGTCCAGTAAGCTTAAAAGCACATGCGATGGATACAGCCGCAGCTTCTGTATGGCAAGTATGGCAATGAGAAGCAGTGTCTTGTTCCCTCGGGGGACCATGGTTACATGCATAACCTAGAGACATTCTCCTTCAGGATCTCAAGCTGCGTTGAAACTCTATGGGAACAAGTATGCCCACAGTGCCATACTTACACCATTAAATTGTGGAAGAGTACAACTAAACCGAGAGAGTAGAAGATCCAGGAGCGGCTAGGATATCAAGTTCGTCGAACCTGATGAATGTAAGCGGTGTAGACCAACCCGCACTGTTGCAGATGTCATGCATAGATACCCCTGACAGAAAGGCCTTGGAGGCTGCCACACTCTGAGTCAAGTGAGCCTTCACACCCAGGGGCAAGGGGAGATCAGAGGACTCATAGACTAGGCAGATGGCATCCACGATCCACTGGCTAAGGGTCTGTTTAGATGCAGGAAGACCCTTTTTGGGGGGGACCATAGCACACTAGCAGATTTCGCACTGAACACATACTGTTAAGCTTCTGCTGGTCAGGGTACCAAAAGGGAGGAGGACAAAAGGCCTGCAAGTACGACAGGCTGTGGTGATGAGGAAGGAACTTTAGGCTCATAACCCACACGAGGGTAGAGAAATGCTCTGTTGTTAAAATCTAAGCTCAGAATCGATCCATGTTCTGCAGCCCTAGAGTACAGACATGCACTCAGAGCGCTTGCTGAATGACAGAAAGGTGCCGCTGTATCCACCCCACATGCTTTTAAGCTTCCTGGTCGCTACGTCACCCCACTTGTGACATCTCGCCCATCCATTGGACTGATTACAACTGTGATTCAGAGCATGGTCACGCTGAAGGCAATCCCATAGCGTTTCGATGCAGCTTGAGTTCCTGAAAATCATTGTTTTGATTTTCTAGTGATGCTAGTGGTGCAGAAATGACTTCATCTTTTTTGAAAGAGGAATAATGTTATATTAGATCAGTAAGAAACTTATTCTCTTTCTTTCAGATTTCTGTTTGATAGAGATCAGAGTACTAATCTAGTGATCCACATTTACTTGCAATCACAATGGACCAGTCTGACCTCTATTTCACAAATCAATCGATTATTCTGCGCCGCCTGAGTGAGTCTTACAGTGTGGAGAAAATTAACGTGATCATTTTCCTTCACAGCTGCACGCCGTGTCCTACACTTACAGGCACACGTTCCCCAACACTTCGACTTCTCCCTTCAACACACTTATCAAACAAAGACCTTCTATTTCTTCCCAGTCCCTAATGATGTACTACTCCAGCAGCTTTTGTGGCTGGAATTTCAATTCCATCGCCATCTCAGACATCTTCTGAAGCAGCGTGGAACACAAACGGAGGTTGTGTCCATCCGAGGGTGTGAATTATACACATCTCTTATCGATAAAAATGGAGTTTGGCCATGACATGACTCGCTTTTGATGTCTCTGAAAGGCTTTGCCTCACACTCCAGCGTAATTGTTCACTTTGAAATAATAGCTTAGTGATGTTTACGACTCAGATCTTGAAAAGTCAGCATGTGCAAGAGGAAATCTGTTTTGGAGGCCTGCTCATTTGAAGAACTTGTAAACAAGGTTCGGGGTCTGAGATGGATATCTGTTAAATGATCCCCTATTTTTTGGCCCTTGTAGTGGTTTTATCAGCACCTCTTATCAATCTCAGCAGATGCCGATCCAACGAGCGTCTGCTTAGTACCGCTTCGATGACAGATCCCTGGTTGCTTGAAGGATTCGGGTTATGCTTTTAAGGTATTTTCCCTCGCCGAACCAATAACACATCCCAGAGCTGCATTTGGAAAGCAGTTGGTGTTGTTGATAATGTGTCTGAAATATCAATTGTCATTTATGCACAACCTTCAAAGTCATGCAAAACACCCTCCACTCATTTTCTTCCCACTCTCGTTCTATACTCCATGTTTTTTATTTTCTTCTGAAGGTAAATTTCTCGCTCCCCAGACTTCCTTTGTGCTTTGTGAAAACTGTAAAAAAAAAAAAAAACACCAACTACTAAATGACAAAATCACTAATGTTTTTCTCTGCTGATGGTTGTATGGTGTAACCACACTGTTTTTTAATGCAGGATATCATCTGTGCATTTATTTACTAAGCAGCTGCAGCTGTCTGACCCCTAAAAGCTCTTTCTGGTTCGTTGTCCATAAGAATTACAGCCCAATTATTCACTCAAACCGCTAAGTATTTCATAAAGTCATTAGCATGGTATCAGTATGGGGTAATTTTCATGAATGACAATGATTACCACAAATTACCTTTTCCTATTGGTGCATGTATCAATTTTTTATGTCACACACGCCACGCCAACATGGTTATGTCAACTTAATCGCTAATTGTTTAAATCTGATTACCCGCAGATAACAGACCCCGCATTGACACTGATAATTTAATGGTGTTGTATGATATAAATCAAACAATTTGAAGCTTACAAGACATAGTTAATGTTGTTTTGTGGTAAAAAAAATAAAATAAAATAAAAATAAAAGAGTTTGGAGCTTCCAAAAAACAAAGTATTTTACAGTGAAATTGGAACATTGCAAAGCTTTTTTATTGACGTTTTCCTTAAAAAATATCAAATCACACAGCAATGTGAATAAAACACCATAGACAGAAAATCGGAATTAAGCTGGTCAATTAACAAGAAAATATAATTTAATTTCAAGTAATGAACATGTTTTCCTATGGTTTTAGTTAACTATAATAACCCTGGCACAACTGTAAAACCTATGAATTATTAGGCATGTACTGATCATGTTAATCAGTAATCTATATATGCATTCACTTAAAATATAACCAAGACTTATTACAATCATACAACAAATCCACTTGTTTATGAACAACGTGCTTTAAAAATGTAACTAATATAATTCATAACTGCAAGAGCATTTTGATGCATGGGTAATTGCACAGGCACTGTAAGACAATTATAATAAAGGATAATGAATGCTATACATAGAAAAGTGTTTCACTTACAAGTTTTTTTGAGAAGCGTGCCATGTCTCATAAGCAAATGAAATGTAAAGTTTCTGAGTAAATAAAAATGGAAATAGCCCTCCGGAATCCACTGACGTACAGCCAAATTACATAATCCATATTTAAGAATACGCACCATTATGCAATATGCATAGTTATTTAAATGCAACATTTTATGACTTTAAAATACCATCTATGCACTCAGGACTAAGAATTGTAAATTCTGTGCAGAAATCATGATTGACACCGCTGCGATGCTCCAGCAGAAACAGGGACAGATGACTTCACTGAGGGCTGCTCTCCAGGATGGGCTGTGGCATTTCCTCCCTGCGTCGCTGCTCTCATCCAAGGCCTGACCGCCCCAGGTCAGACTCTCTTAGATGGAGTTTATTTCTGTTGGTCAGTTGGCCTTTAAGAACACAGGGTCCTTTGAACAAGCAGGCCTCAGTGGTGTTTCTCTCTCTCTCATTTCACTCTCAGCAGGAACTATTATACAGCTGACAGAGTTTATCTCCTGGTACCTGCTCTGTCTAAAACACATTCCATGAATAGGGTACAAAACAGGGCTTAAAATATTTAACTTTTTTACCCCTTTTTTGAGATTTAAATGCATATGTAAAGTCTGTTAATTAGTTCATTTATTTAATTATTAATATTATTGATTATTATTAATATTACTGATTATCTTGGAATACTGTTTTTTAAGGATAAACACACATATTCCGCAAGTAGATTGTTTCATTACTGAATGAATCTGAGTTTTTGAATAAATTGATTAAGTGACTGATTCAATTTGTCGCTCAGTCACATTTTTTTTTTTTTATCAGCATTTTTGAACAATCGACTGAGTGGACATTTCAATTAATCACTCAGTCACTTGTTCTATTCCTGAATCAATCAGTGTTTTTGAACAAATTGATTGAGTGAATGATTCACTGAATCATTCAATCACTTGTTTCATTTCTAAATAAAACCCAGTTTTTGAACAATTTTATTGAGTAAATGATTCAATGATTCACTCAGGTTGATTGTTTCATTCCAGACATTTGTCGTCACCTATTAGTTCAACTATAAAACATGCATAAAGACTCAGTGACAAATCCCAAAACACTAAGGCACATATATCGGAGTGATACAAACAATGACAATCCCAATGTTGTTGAACTATATAGTGCTCACACACACACACACACACACACACACACACATACAAAAAGTGATATCAAAGTGTCATATTTGTCAAAAAGAGCATTACAGCACACACTTCCTTTTCTCCCATGCAAAACGTGTAATCCACTGGATCTTTCTTTTTCAGCATTTTGGCTGAGTAAGTGTCATATTCTCTCACCTCATTAGCAACATAATGTTCATAGCGAATACCGTTCAGATGTGTGCCGCTAAAACCACTCGTGGGGCCAAATGCTTTCTCATCTTTCTGTCTCCCTCTCTTTTTATCTTCACCTCACAACCTTGCTTAAAATACAGCTACCTGATGCATGCAGCCCCACAGATAATTTATGGTAATTGATGGCCAGTTTTGCTGTGTGACCCGGAGCAGTTTTCAAGATAATTATGAGCTGTAGTAAAGACTCTGCCTTACTCAGTGAATACATGCATAAAACTCAGATTAATGAGCTGATTCAATCAAATTGGATCCACCATCACCTATGTTTGAAGGATGTGTCTCAGACATCAGAAGAGGTCATAGCATTTTGAGAATCTCATTAGATCATAGCGTTTGATAACCGCTGTATCATGGCGGATTACTGTTAAAGGGCATGGTATGTCAATAGTATTTTCAGCACAAAGTTTGTAAGCTACTTAACTATTTTAGGTGTTGTTTTGTTTGAATTTGTACGAAGACATCCATTTTTTTAAATAACCATCAGTCAAGCATGTAAGCGGAGAAAGTGTGCAATGAGGTCTGATGCAAATGATTTCGTGCAATTCGCCAAAACATAAAAACGGTATGACTTACAAGAGTGCAGCTACAAAAAGCTATATTTTAGTAGTTTCTAAGACTTTCGATAGGTTAAAAGTTTGCCTTCTAAATATAAGAACCATTTCCAATTGGTAAAGTTGCTGTGTCACTGAATGGCTGAGTGGCTGTGGCCATTGAAGCTCTTTTTAAACATCTTTAACACATGGCAAGTATTTTTGATGTGTCAGGATTCTCCCATTCAAGAAAAAAGGACTTGTGTTACCAAAATAGCTTCCTTGAAATGTTGCAAATATGGCCACAGAGTGAACAGACTTTCTCTGAAAGGGACCTCTTTTTGGTTCAATTTGTCCTGATTATTAATTTAATGCCAATAATATTTTTTGATGGACCAAAATCTCACATCACAGTAATATATCACAATGGTATTCCATAATCAAAATTATAGAAGCTTGTTTTTGCCACGTAATAAAAAAATAATAATTTTTGTAAAATGAAATTTTACTCGCAATTCTGATTTAATTTTTATTTATTTTTTTCTCAGAAATGTGACTTTCTTTTCTCTGATTTTTTTTTGTTTATATCTTACAATTCAGACATTTTTCTTGCAATTATGAATTGTGTAATAAAAAAATTAAAATTGCAAGGTATGAACTCACACTTTTGAGAAAAAAAAGTTCAAACGTTAACTCAGAATTAATAGAAAAAAAGGTGAACATTGTGAGACGTTAACTTGAGTTGACATAAAAAGAGTTTTAAGAAACAAAGTTGCATATATCCTTTTATTTATTTGTTTGTTTGTTTATTTATCTTCAATACAAAATACAGTATTTTTAATTTTTTTCTGAGAAGCAGAAAAAAAAGGTTTATATAAAGTACTTAATAATACTTGATAATACTTAATAACTTATGGTTATTATCATGGGGGAAGCTGTGGCCCTAATGGTTAGAAAGCCGGACTAGTTACCAGAAGGTCGCCGGTTTGAGCCTCTGTGCTGGCAGGAGTTGTAGGTGGGAGGCAGTTAATGAACAGTGCTCTCTTCCACCCTCAATACCCATGACTGAAGTGCCCTTGAGCAAGGTACTTAACCACCAGTTGCTTCCTGGGCACTGGATCTATAGCTGCCCACTGCTCCAGATGTGTGTTCACTTCTCACTGCTATGTGTGTGCACTTGGATGGGTTAAATGCAGAGCACCAATTGCACCAATTCTTAGTATGGTTACACATACCTGACAAATGTCATGACTTTCGTTATATTCGTTATGTAACGTTTAACTTCATTGGGGCAAGCCCTATCTGTAATTGATTATCTGTAATTTTGCAGTAATTTCCCTTTCAGTGAGAGCAGGAGAATTACTTGATGCCAAAATTTCTAATTTTCCAGACTTTGGAGTGGTCTGGAAGAAAATGCAATGAAAAACACTCAAAAACTTGTACTTTTACTGTTGATTTACTAAAATATTCGTCAGAATTATAATTACAGCCAGAGTATAATGACGTACATTTCAACTTATGTTGCACTTAAATGCACCACATAAAATAAAAATAAAAAAGCACTACATTAAGGTAAGTAATTGCTGTCATGGCAATAGCAGCAGTGGTGATGGTGTTAGCAATTAGCAGTGAATCCCTTAAAGGGCAGTCCTTCAAAGAAAGACACTACTCATTAGCATGCATTATTACCGAGCTAACATTAGCTATTGATTCCCACATACTTAGTATGTTCTGTAACTCACTTGCCAGCCCTGTCTCGAACACTTTCTCTCACCACATCTCATTCCCTAAACAGACATAGTACCTACTTTTTATTTATTTATTTACAGCCAGACTCTCTTCTTGTTCTTGAAATTGAATTAGTTTTTAAGCATGTGTTGTACTTTCCGCATGAGCAATCTGGACGCATACACGGACAGCACGGTGGTGGACTACTTGTATTTATACTACTGAAGGCGTACGCTGATGGTCCGCTCTGCAACAAACATGTGAACAAACAATTGTGCAGAATTATTGGACATCTGTCTGTCTTTATCTTGTTTTATTGACGGATTGTACAGGTTTGAGTAGCAACAGGCTTCTTCACACAGCCTGCGCATGTGCAATGGTGCTTTTGAAGCCTAATACGTGTGGTCGTCTGCTCAGAGCATCTGCACACACTCTCCAATGACAATTTTTATGTCACGCCTACCATAGCAGACCCTAGCGGACTCACGGACGTAGAAAGAATAACACAGGCTTAAGCCTGATGTGGAGCTTTTTGAATCAGACTTAAGCTTCCCAGAGAGTCACATTTTAATCATCATTGCTTATTTCCAAGGTTTGGCGGGTTAGCATGGCCCTTTGAGATGAATGGGAATGTGTTTAACAAATATCTTTCTCCAGTCATATTAAACTTCTTAGTTCTGTTTAATAAAACACAGTTGGTTATCTGAGATGATAATGAAGGTTTATTGGAATGCTAAAGGTCGTGATGGCTTGCTCCACTAGAAAGCACCCTTACACCCATTAAACACAGTAGAAGAGCAGTGATTGGAAATCGAAACTCTGAGCTTGGAAACCCAGAAGGCTGCATGAAAGTGAATAGGGCAGGGGGTCCGCAGACAAACATAGCAGGGTGCAGACTCGCACATTGACGTTGATTATTTTCATTCTTTCAGTGTGTAGATCACTGTTTATGTGTATTGATGACTTCTGTCGCCAATAGCGATTGGTGCAAGTTGTGTTAAGTTACCAGCCCAAAAGGTTAACTGATTCTAGAATGTTTCTCGCTCCGTGTCTCCCTCTGTCATCGTTTTTTATTTATTTGATTTTTTTATATAGTAGGGTGAAAAAAAAACTTTATTTTGAAGAGGTCTTTTAAATTAGAAAAAAACAATTAAAATGTGTTAAATTAAAAAGTATTAAAAATTAAAAATACATTTATAAGATAAATAAGTTACGTATTGTTTAAGTGGGGTGGTACTGATCATGTTACCAATGCAGAAAAAGAAAAAAAAGAAAATGCAAATCAGACTAATTTCAGACTTTCAGACCCCACAGAATGGCAAATAATACATAATATGGTTAAACGTGATTAAACTTAAATAATCAAGCATACTTATTATTAATTATAAATATTATTTTTATTTTTACTTTTTTTTTTTTTTTTTGAGGAAAACATTCCAGGTCACGATTTAAATCTTGATTCAGGTCACATTAATTTTTTCATTCTTTTAAAATTATTTATTTATTTACTTATTTTTGATGAAAGAGAAAAGTTTCAAATTTCACAATTTTAAATCTCGAAATCTTTTGAAATATTCTGTTTTGTTTAAAATTGTATTTTCTTTTTATGAAAGATAATTATATTGTCAGGCCTTTAATATGTTTTTTATTATTAATATTGTTGTTATTATTTGTATCATAAATGCACAAATAGAAACATTTCACACTTTCATACCCTGCTTTATGACATACAATACATAATATGGCAAATTCAAACCTTCATCTACAGGTGTGCTGGGGCTGAATTAATTCACCTGAAACGATGTGCATGGCCACACTGAGCATACAGAAAGCACATAATCATTTAACTTCACGTGACCTCATGTGATCATATATTCTGCCTGTCCTGGTTAATATTTATTGTGCACATACTTGTCCTGTCACAACAGCTATAGGTCACACAAGAACTCTTACAGCAGTTTACGTGACTGGACTGACTAGCATCATTCCCATGGGGCATGGTTTGTGTAGGCTCTCGTCTGCAATAAGTGAGTGGAGGGGACGCTGGGAAGGGTATGGTGCTGTACACAGCACCCTCGAGACCAGCAGATGGGTCAGTGAACTACAGCTGAGTCCCGGGGTCTGTTAATGCAACAGGGACTTCATCTCAGTCACAAAGACCCCGCTCACACTAACTAACTCCATCCGCATGGAGCGGTTAACAAGCCATAACACCGTACAAATAAACTGCAAGACACTTATGTGTGTGTGCAAGATGCCGAAAAAAGCCAAAATCAAGTTAGAGGGAAAGAAAAGTGTGAGATTTTATTTCATTTTTTTCTGGTTTATACCTGGTGTGAGCCTTGCCATTTCTTCAAATCTGAAATTGCAAGAAAAAATATTCCTGGCATTTGAAAAAACTGCTGAATCCAGTGCAAGCTACACTCAACTGTTACAAAAAGTTCAGCTTTAATGTAAAAAGAGCTTCTTGTCCGGTTTGCAAAATGGCAAAAGATGGTGTTCCGGCAGTGAAAAATGTTGCAACCATTCTAACATTAATTTGGAGCTTTCTAGATGTCCTGCACACTTTTTATGCACTGATTGACAGGGAAATTTGGCAGAATTATACAAAATGGGTCGAAATATGATAAAATGCATAAAATGGGAATTATTTATTTTTCCAAGAGGACAATTAGCTCAGATGTTTTTTGTGTTTTTGGAGAATTAACTGAAATGTACGGGAGCTCAGTTAAACAGCAACTTTTAAGTAAAACTGGGAATTTGAGTCCTCTTAATGATTCTGGTCCCTTGATGGCCTTTAATGATGATTTTAGTAAAACAAAGCTGAGTGCAACTTTGTTCCAAGAGGAAATTAGTTCATATGTTTATAACAGCAATATTGTGAAATTATTACAACCTAAAATAAATAATTTTGATATAATGTTAAATTGAATTTATTTTTGTGATGGCAAACCTGAATTTTCAGTATCATTACATCATTACATTACAGTTTTCAAAGTCCCTTGATCCTTCATAAATCATTCTAATATACTGATTTGCTGCTCAAGAAACATTTATTAAGTTGGCTTGAGAAAGCCAACTTACTGATTCTATTTATTAAACTTATTATTATTCTTCTGAGACTAAATTATCAACTCTAACTCCTCCTAGAGCTTTAACTCTACAGACTCCAAACTCAGCCCAGCTCTTCAGCCTATACCCGCCGGGTGTGCTATATCTTTTCTAACTGATTGGACTTATGATTTTCATAAAAATGAATATTAAAAATCATAAAAATCCCATAGACTTTCATTAGCAGGATGTTCAGATGACCCAAGCTCCAAATCCCATTAGACTCAATCAAGCTTCGATGCTAATCAATTTAAACTCATTCAAACTCATCTAATCTATCTTTCTATCTATCTATCTATCTATCTATCTATCTGACTATTTCTATCTATCTATCTATCTATCTATCTATCTATCTATCTATCTATCTAATACTTCTAATCTATCTATCTATCTATCTAATACTTCTATCTATCTATCTATCTATCTATCTATCTATCTATCTATCTATCTATCCTAACAACATGCTAATCACGCTAAAATCATGCTAGCAAAATGCTAGTCGCATGCTAGTCATGCTAGAAACATCCTAGCAACATGATAATCATGCTAGAAACATGCTAGCAACATGCTAGTCGCATGCTAATCATGCTAGAAACAACCTAGCAACATGCTAATCATGCTAAAAACATGCTAGCAACATGCTAATCATGCTAGCAACTTGCTAGTCGCATGCTAGTCATGCTATAAACAAGCTAGCAACATGCTAGCAACATGCTTATCATGCTAAAATCAGGTTAGCAACATGCTAGTCGCATGCTAGTCATGCTAGCAACATGCTAACAACATGCTAATCATGCTAGCAACATGCTAGTCGCATGCTAGTCATGCTAGAAACATGCTAGCAAAATGCTAATCATGCTAGAAACATGATAGCTACATGCTAGCAATATGCTAATCATGCTAGAAACATGCTAGCAACATGCTAATCATGCTAGAAAAATGCTAGCAACATGCTAGTCGCATGCTAATAATGCTAGCAACATGCTAGTCGCATGCTAGTAATGCTAAAAACATGCTTGCAACATGCAAATAATGCTAAAATAATGCTAGCAACATGCGAGTCACATGTTAATCATGCTAGCGAAATGATAGCGACATGCTAGCAACATGCTAATCATTCAAGAAACATGCTAGCAACATGCTAATCATGCTAAAATCATGCTAGAAACATGCTAGTCGCATGCTAGTCATGCTAGAAACATGTTATCAACATGCTAGTCACATGCTAATGCTAGAAAAATGCTAGCGACATGCTAGCAACATGCTAATCATGCTAGAGACATGCTACCGACATGCTAGCAACATGCTAATCATTCAAGAAACATGCTAGCAACATGCTAATCATGTTAAAATCATGCTAGAAACATGCTAGTCGCATGCTAGTCATGCTAGAAACATGCTAGCAACATGCGAGTCGCATGTTAATCATGCTAGAAACATGCTAGCAACATGCTAATCATGCTAAAATCATGCTAGATGCATGCTAGTCATGCTAGAAACATGCTAATCATGCTAACAACATGCTAGTATCTTGCTATTCAAACTCTTTCTATCTATCTATCTATCTATCTATCTATCTATCTCAGACTGAAAACCGTCAAATTTAAAACTTTTTAAACTTCTTAAACTTTTTAAACTTTTCAAACTTTTTCAAACTTTCTGGTCCGGCTTTCTCAAGCCAACTTAAAGTTTGTCTTGACGAACTTTTTTATCTAGTCATTATTATTATTATTATTATTATTATTATTATTATTATTATTATTATTATTAACAGTTGTGCTGGTTAATTAAAAAATATATATATTATTTATTTATTGGTGGTGTGGGGGGGTATATATAGTGTGTTTATTACATGGCCATAAGTGTACACAAAGAACGGTCTCCAACCGTTTGGATTTTAGCCCAAGGTACAGTGCCAGTGAAGATGAGGGTGGGTATTGGATCGATTCCCATGCTCTGGCAGCGGCAGTAACACAGGCCGGTCATTACAGGTGAAAGATTAAACTGTGCACTGGATTTCCTGCATTCAGTGCACACCAATAACATCTCTCCTATGGCCTCTTATCCTGTTGCCTAGCGTGATTATATTGTGTTCTTGGGGGAACAGGTCAGGTAAGTTGAATCAGATTTGTATAGAGGCAATGTGAATTCTCACAAGGTGAAGCATGCCTTTTCCTTTTTCTTTCTTTTTTTCATTAATAATGTAACATCAGAAAAAAAAAGAAAAAAAACCTGCTTTTATGGGCTGTTTAAAGACTTTTTTCTCTTGGGTATATTTGCATGTATGTATATCATCCTCAGATCATCCAATATGTTAATGAGTTTGTTTCTTCATATGAACAGATATGAGAGAAATTTAGCATTACATCACTAGCTCACCGATGGATCTTCTGCAGTGAATGGGTGCCGTCAGAATGAGAGCCCAAACTTTGCTGAGCTTATAAAAAAATAAAATAAAAAAAACATCACAATAATCCATTTAGTAATGTCTCATGAAGCAAAAAGCTTTGTTTGTCACAAAAATTGTTAATTATTTTGATGTTTTTTTTTTAAACAATTTCATTCTGATGGCACCCATTCACTGCAGAGGATCCATTGGTGAGCAAGTGATGCTACATTTCTCCAACACTGCCATCTACATCTTGGATGGCCTGAGTGAGAGCAAATGTTCAGCGGTTTTTTTTTTTTGTTGTTGTTTTTTCCTCAGGTAAACAATTTCTTTAACCATCGTAAAATTACTGTAATACATAACAATAATAATAATTTTAAAAATCCTAAATAATTACATTTATTAAAAATAATATTACAAAAATGTATAAAATGTATAAAAATGTGCTACATTCTATTCTACAGCCTGTTTCACAACCCTCTGACAGCCGTTTTACCACAGGGTGCAAAATTCCTCTAAAAGCCTGTCATTTCAGATATGATTCCATTACAGATCGCTGCTGATAGGGACAGAAAGAGGCAGGAAACTGGATCCTTATTCTGTCTGTCACTTTGACCTCATTAGACCTGGCTCTTCTCCTGACGGTGCTCCTCCAGGGCCTGGGTCACGGTATGGAAAAGTCAATGACCATTCTTGCAGTTCTCCTAGGAAAACCAAGGATCAAAGGTCAGTGGTCAGAATACAGCTGGGAGAAGCCTTTGGCAAGTGTAGTAGCTGTCAGGCCAATAAGATGCTGTTTTGTCATGCAGCCGTTTAGGTTACCAGACAACCTCTGTCCCGAAACGACCTCTTAAATTAGTACAACTTCAAGTCAGTTCAGCACAAGCAGTTACTCGGCTAATTTTACTCCTAAATCTTTTAAGTAATTTGAGGGCACCATTTCATATTCCATCTGAAAATTATTACACAGCAATAAATGGGACATAAGGGATTCAATGTCAATGAGTAAAATTAATCTATTGTGACTAAAGCTGATATAAAATCAGTGAGAAGTGCATTTTAATCAGCCTGTCAGTAGGATCTCACTGCTGTCTGCCAGCATAGAGAAAACATGAACCATGCCAATATATCTAGGGATGCACTGCCATAAACAACAGCTGAAAAAATATAAACACAATATACAAAGGGAAACAAACTGAAAAAAAATGTAAGCATATATTTACAGATTATCTCTTAACTCTTATGGAATATATATATATATATATATATATATATATATATATATACATTTTTCCTATTTTTCAAAAAATCTTTTTATTTTCTTGATCTTAAGACTGCTGTTCAAATGCAACAGAAGATGCTTGTTTCTGAGAATACAACATAAGTTAAATTTACCCTGATATTCACATTCAAAAAGGCTCTTAATGCATTGTTTTTTTTTTTTTTTGAAGCATCAGTGGGCATTTGAACTTTTTGTAATAGTTGCATGTACAGTACAAGTCCCTCAGTTGTCATCAGCAGAGTTGGGTAGAGTACCCAAAAACTGTACTCAAGTAAAAGTAAAAGTACTTCTAGAAATATTTACTCAAGTAAAAGTAAAAGTACTAGTCTTGAATAGTTACTTGAGTAAGAGTAAAAGAGTATCGGATAAAAAATCTACTCAAGTAGTTAGTTACTAGTTACTTTGGGTCATATATACTGAGCCTATTTTTATTTAGATATATAGACGGTTTCATCGGGCGCACGCGCCTGGCCCTAAGTTAACTTCCGGTCTGTGTTGTGTCAGTCTGGCTGCAGTGCCTTCTACAAACGCAGTTAAAGTCAAGGTGATGAGTAGACTGAAGTTGGGCTCAGGTGGTTGTGCTGTGGGATGTTTCCCATACATTTATTTATTTTTCGAGACTCGCCACAATTTTAAAACTGATCAATTTTCAAAAAGGCTTTGTTGAATAAACATGAGTAACGTTATACTGCACGTTTAATAATAATAATTCATTTATATGTTTAAATATCAAAACGAGGCACAGGTGTTTTTATATCGCTGTATTTCTTAAGGAAGACTTGTATGTTATATGCCTGATAAAGCAGCGTGTGAGCGTACCAGCTCTGCTTTGTTTACAGCTGTTACTGGGGAAACCTCTATTTCTCGCGCTTTATGTCTATGCTTTAAAACATCTCCTGCTGGCAAAGAATGAATTTGCATTTTCATTAAGTCCGCCTGATCCACGCGGCAAACATATTTTGTTTGTTATCAAAAAATATCTACTCTAGAGGGACTTGGCTGTTGTTATTGATTCTATTTTGGAAGTCTACCGGAAGTTAAGTTAGGTCCACAAAAGCGCGCATGCGCAGTAATGTTTGTTTATGTTGTTGCCGTTGAAACCGTCTATAGATAAAATGTATGTAATTTATGTGTGCGTGTATAAATGTATATATTTCATCAGCCTTTACTCCAATTTATGTGATTTATTATAAAACCCTGTCTGTTTACTTAAGTAACAGATATAGGTGTCATGCCATAACATATTTTTAATACGACTGACTTTATATTAAATGTGAATTTAACATTGAAAGTTAATGTGATATAAATATTGCTACTAATCTTTCATTGTTCAGAAAGAGAGCAAATAACATTTACATTATTAAAGATAATTTTCACTGACAGTCTAGATTTCAATCACTCTCAGAAACTCCCATTAAAATCACTGAAACTGTTAACACTGTGAAATCAATATCTTAATTAAAGATTCGTACACACATCTGCAGTTTGTTGTTTCTGACGAGAGAATTCGGCAGAAAGAGGTATTCAGTCAGTGAGCGAGTGAAGGAAGCACCGGCATTTTAGCGATGACTCATCGGAACACCTCTGATTGGCCAATGCTTTAATAAGCTCAAAAGAATCATGTGTGATTGGTTATAATGCACAGTGCTGTAAAAACACATCTATCTCTGGCTAAGCACCAGCAAGCGATCACAGATCTGAATTTAGCAGCTGATGATATGACTTGCTGAACGTACTCGCACCGGTGTGATTGTATTAAAATTAATAATGTCACAGTGGTATCGTGTACTGTAATCGAATGTAGCCCAAGTTATTACCTGTTAAACAGTAGACAGCACACGCGGTGTTCATCTAATAAGAATCTCCATCGCTAGCAAATAATAGCCTTTGCAGATTTGCTTTCAATTCAGTGCAGTTCCAGCCACGTTTTCAATGCTCTTTCTGTTCTTAAAAGTTACAACTCTGAGTGAACCACTTCAGACGCTCAGCGCGTTCAGCAGGGAACTGAACGACTCATTCAAACTGATTCATGAACCAATTCACTTGTTTGCCAATTGGTTTGATCAAGCCTTTGAACCGAATTGACTCAAAAGAATGAATCATTCGCGAATGCGCATCGCTCATTGCCCAGAGAAAAGTAGACGGCGCGTTTGGAATAAACTGAAGCATTTATAACATTTATTGCATTAAGATAAAGTAACGAGAGGAGCGTCTCCCACAGTAACGAAGTAAAAGTACAGATTTTTCCCCAAAAATTTACTCAAGTAAGAGTATAAAGTACCCATCTTTAAATATACTCCGAAAAGTATTAGTTACCCCAAAAAATTACTCAAGTTAATGTAACGAAGTAAATGTAACTCGTTACTACCCACCTCTGGTCCTCAGTGCCAAAAGATCTCATTCAGGTCAGTATTAGATTTAAACAAATTTATGTGATCTCTCTTATTTTGAATACTGCAAGATGTACAGAGACTGTAAAATGTGTGTAAACTGTATATACTGTACTGTTGAAAAGACATTCAAAAATCTTTCGAAGTTCCACAAGAACAAAATTATTTCTTCAAACTAATGTTTTTGCCCTGATTGGTCCAGTGTATTTTCAGAGGATCAATTTCAGCCATTAATGGCTTCTGCCACGACCATCCTCAGAGTAGTGCTGCTTCTCTAAGAGCCTTTAATTGTCTGAACAATTGGAGAAATGCGTGTTTCACTACACGTTCGTTTTATTTGAGCATTTTGGTTATTTCCACATAATTGTACACATCTTCCGCCTCAGCTTAAAAGCCCTTCAAAAATACACTCTGTTCTTCACCGAAACATCTTTCCCAAATTGTCATCGCCCAGATCTTTGACAAGATGAAAAACAGGATGAAGTGAAAAAGTGAAATTGCTCTAAATGCTTCCATACAGTATGAAGTTTTCAAGCTTCTGCAGTACTGATGTCAAAATGTACCTTTAACAAATCCAAAAATACAAGGTGCATAAGGGGAAAACTAATTATTTCTGAACTTTGCTAACACAACCCTTTTACTCTGTGGTGGTTGATTTATTTTGATTTAGAATTCTTTGAGCATGGCTGACATTTATTTATCAGTGCTTTTCTAATAAAATCTAGGCCATCTCCTACGTACCAAAAATGAGATATGTTTTATAATATATAGCTCTTACTTTGGGACTCTATCCTATTATTATTAATGGGCATGATATCTGACCTTGTTTGGTATGTTAAGAATTTGTTGAAAAGTTCATTGTAACTCGTGTGAAGTTAGTGCTTGATGTATATTTCTGTGCAAAGCATGTAGATGTTGTTTGCACTGGATTAGTTTTTTTGTGAAGAATCTCAAAATATTAGCTCTCAGTCTGAGTTCTATTAAGCCCGGCAGAGTAGATATTATTGTAGAGAGTGCACATTAAATGCCACATTTCGCCTGAAAAGTCATTCTTGTATATGTTGGTTTACGCCGGCAATGGAAAACTATAAAACTAATGCTACTAGAGCAGGTGGTGTGCAGAAGAAATGTCTTTACTGTTTCCAAACAGGGAATGAGAACTAAGAGCAGCATCCCACCTGAGCTGGATGAGTTATCAGCGGTTGGCCGAAAGCAGGTGATTTATTGAAGATATGGCAACCTGTCACTGTGCATCTAAGCTACGTTCTGAACCTGTAAAAATGTCATCAGTAAGCAGAGTCAACATATAGCAGGGTAAAAAGGTCTGCTTCTCTAGTCAAAGATGACTTAAATGTCTACAGTACTTTAAAAATAAATAAATAATATTTTTTATTATATTATTCTGGTCTGGTTGCAATGCAAGTAATGTTTTTGTTGCTTTTCATTAACTACTACATTGAATGAATGAATTAAAAATAATTCAAAATTGCATTTTAGGTGACAAAGGTTGTTGACTGCTGCTCCAATATGTTGATGTGCATATTAAAATGCATGCATGTCGCCAATTAGATCATCTTTACACCCCCCCCCCCCCCACTCATACTGGGTATTTCACCACAACACGTTCTGACATGAAGTCCTATGAGCTGAAAAGGTTACTGTAGGCAGATGGTGGCAGAGGATGATTTTGATAAAGGCATAAAAGGATAATGATACATTCAGACTACATGCAAACAAAAGAAAAATGAACCAAGCAGGAAATTCACTATGGGTTATTTGTTGTTGTAGTGCAACGGAAGCTATTTTCATTACTAAATCATTAACAAACATATAATTTTAACAGACCATTAGTTATTAAAGGCATAGTTCACCCAAAAATGAATATTCTGTCATTAATTACTCACCCTCATGTCATTCCAAACCCGTAAGACTTTGGAACACAAATTAAGATATTTTTTATGAAATATGAGAGCTTGCAGACCCTCCATAAACAGCAACTCAACTGCAGTGTTCCTAGTCCCAGAAACAAAGACATTGTTACAAAGCTCAACTTCAGTTTTGCAAGGCTACAATTATACTTTTTTTGTGTGCAAAGAAAACAAAAATAACATAATTTATTCAACAATTCTGCTCCCCAAGTTACTGTCTTCTGCCATTTTGAAGAGTACCATGACGCTTATGCATGCTTTTCTCAAACATAATCAATGAAATCAGCTTTGTTTACTTTCAGGAGAAAATGTGCGCATGATGAACGTAAACAATGCTGATTACGTTGATCATGGCGCAAACTAATATCTCAAGCGGACCACTGTTCAATTAAAATAATTAAGCTATGTTCACACTACAGTATTTTAAACCTGACTTAAGCCTGATTTGCAAATAAATGGGCCCGCCGTCACTCTTTATGTGTGAACTTCTCAACGATGTGTCAAAGAGGCTCGCTGATGCTTCGTCGGTGCCTCGCAGATCCCAAACGAATATCTAGTATGCTCAACATCTAGCATATCTAAATATCTGGACTGGTTGGCTGACTCGACATCATGTGGTATCAGGTGTCTTGACAAGCTACAGCCAATGAGAGAGCAAGGCATGGGTTGAGGTCAGCGGAAGAAAAACCGCAGCAGCAACACGGCTTCAAGAAATGTTTGGAGTCAAGAAATTGCGCAAATTTTTAAATGTTAAAATATGGGTTGGGGGTAGGATAGATTAATTGGGTGACAGAGTTGTTGTCAGCTCGTGCAGTGTGTGACTTCCTGTCGCGGATCATGTATGTAGTGTCGCGTAGTGTGAACACCATGACGAATTTAAGTAGTCTGTGTACACGAGTTTCACAATTTGAGTTGAATTACTGAAATAATTGAACTTTTCCACGACATTCTAATTTATTGAGATGCACCTGTAATTGCTACTATTTGCAATAAGAAGTAAAATTTTAACATAGTGTAAATAGCATCTACATGTATTGCTATTTGCACTTAGTGCAAATAGCCACTGCCTTATTTTAAAACCTAGTGGCTTTTACCCAAAAAGCATCAGAGTTTCGCCTCTTGGTATTCTTTACTCTTTGGTGACACCGATTTGATTTAAAGGCGATTTAAAGTGGTCAGATTTTATATTTTTATCATTGTAGTGTGGTTGTGTTCACACACTGCCAATGCACTTTGCCAATGTTTTTAATTTTGGGTGCCCCCATCTGTAATGTATATATAGTTGGCATGGCAGGAACAGAAAGGCCCAGATTCTTTGACCTTTTTTCACCGCTGAGCAAAAGGACTGTGTTCTGTGTGCACAAATCGTCAAAAGAATACGCATTTTAATTCTTCTCTCCTCACAGCCCCTCAAATGCTCGTGCTCAATAAAAAAATGCAGGAAACTCGCTGAGCAATGGCGAGAGAGGCAAAAGGTGAAGAGGAGGACATTTACAAACACCTGCTGAACAGAACCCACCTGAGGAACAAGAAAAATAACATCTCCGTGAGATGATAATCGCCTTGACCTCCACAGCAATTATTTTACTGAGTCTCTCAGTCTCAGCCCCCACAATTATGTTCCTAACATCTCTTTCCCCTAGAGCAGTCATTTGCATATAATTAGTGACTGTAGACTGTGACTCTACATGGAAGTCTAAATGTCTGAATGGAATCTGACGAATCGGAATGCTAATCTGAAACGTAAGTATTCAATTCATTTTGTCAGGTTCAATGTGGACAGTTGACAAGCCATTGCAGATTCACAGATGTGCTGTGTTCCCCGATCTTCAGCCCATCATTAATGTTTAACAAGTTCTCGCTCTCTTGAATTTCCTCCACAAAACGTTCCAGTGTCTTCCACTGATTTGCGTATTCTTTTTTTCTTAAACTTACAGTGGATTAAAAATGAAATCCTTGTCGCTAAAGTCCATAAGCTTCTGCCTATTGTAGGCTTCTTGCTCAGTCTGGTAATCCGTTTTGACAGCTCGGCTCTGAAAGACCCGCGGCATGGGTGTCCTCAAAATTTCCCTTTCTGTTCCTCCCTTTTTTCTATCCCCATCACCTCACTTACTGAAATCACCTCACAAGTGGGTTTCACCCAAATCGCGCAAATGTTTGAAATGCTAATATATTGAATGTATGTGCTGTTGATCTTTTTATTGGTTCTCAATTTGCATGTGAATAAAATACTGTTACTTAAAAAGAAGAGCCTACAATACAAAAGTTTAAAGCGGTCATTTAACTTTGCTTAAATGCACCAATTTTTACAAAGCTCATCGTTCTGGAAAGCGAGGTGTGCTCTGATTGGCCGAATTCCTCAAGCATGTGACAGAAATTTTACGTGTCTTTGCATGAACATTTGGGCGGTGTTAAACAAATCTTCCCACATCGTGATGTAGACATGGGGGTGTGTTAGAATGAGTCGTTTTAGGTAGGAGTGGTTGACGCTTAACTTTTATAAAGAATATCTCTTTGGATTTGAGACTTCAGTCTTTGCAACTTTACAGATCTTATTTATGCACCAAGAGCTTGTAACACTCCAAAGAGAAATGAAAAATTGAAATCGAATCATATGACCCCTTTAAATCAACCATCATGCGTTTGGATGACGAGACTTGTGCTGCGTTTCCACCGAAATTACCCGGAACATTTGTATCAGGAACTTTTTTCCCCCATAACCTGTTGCTTCTTGCGTTTGCATCGCGGTCTAAAGTACCGGGAAGATTAGGCAAATAGTCTGGTGACGTAGGTCTGAGCGCGTTTCTCAGTACAAAGCACAATTTGTCGGCGAGTGTTCTCTGTTGCGCATGGTGGCTTGTCAGATGTGCGACAGCATGCCTCGGGAGAACAACATTCGTACACGTTACAATAAGGTTCATTTTATTAAACATTAGTTTATTAACTAACATGAACTAACAATGATTAAGTAATACATTTGTTACAGTATTTATTCATCTTTGTTAATGTTAGTTAATATAAATGTACTCATGTTAGTTCACAGTGCATTAACTAATATTAACAAGATTTTAATAAAGTATTATTAAATGTAGAAATTAACAAGAACAAAGATGAAAAATTGCTTTATAAGTGCAGTTCATTATTAGTTAATGTTAATGTAGTTAACTAATGAACCTTATTTTAAAGTGTTACCGATTTCTTTATTACAGTTAAGGTGTACAGTCAGACACATAAGCATTATTTTAATAAGAGATAAGAGAGATATATTTAATAATAAAAATACAGTGCCTATGTGAAGCAAATAAACATTTGCATTCTTCAATAGGCTACTGTAGAATTAACAATACACTATATACATACATTAACTTACTAATAAAAAAAGAAAAAAAATGAATGTTTATAGATCGGTTATTTATTATGTGGTTTCACTGTTTGGATGGTGTTACTGTCTGCAAACAATGACAAATATTTTATCCTTTATAAATCTGTGTTCACGCCACCTTATACAATTACTAAAGTTCATTAGCAATTAATATTTTTATGAAAACATGTTTTAAGTTGTGATTTACCACCACTGGCACGTCATCGAACCTGTGGTCATTGTGGCCCCGAGGCGTGTCCCCCCCAGGCGTCCCTAATTTTTCTGTATTAAAGGTGGCAACCCTAATTTACAATAAAACTAAAAAGGATATCAAATACCACTGCCTCCTTTCATTTTCATTGAAACATAATAATAGCCGAAGAAATGTACTTTGTTCAGGGAAATGTGTATATATACAGCCATTACAATGAAATGAAATAGTATATCAATTTGCCTTTTTTATTTAAATTTTAACATATAGATAAATTGATTACAGACCAAAGATCACCTGTTACATTCACCCAAAACGAATGATATTTTATGTTTAACCACTAAAGAGACATCAAAGCCAGCGGCACATACCAGAAGGTCTAGCCGAGGTGAGGCTGCTCTCGGCGGATACATAAGCACTGATCTCCCGCTGATCGCGTGGAGCTCATGTCTTCGAGATCGGCGAAACACATTTTTAAATAGGCACTGTCTTTATAAATACACCACAGATTTGAGTTTTAAAGAACTATATTCCCGCCTAAAATACTTTTAAAATTACATTTCATGACACAATAACAGTAATATTTTGAAAATGATCTGAATAAATGGTGGTTGAAATCAGTGCTGCGTGAACTCAACCAATCAGCTTGTTTAGCACCTAAGTCTTGCCCCCAAAAGTTCCGTAACTTTGAAAAAGTACTACCTCGCCAGCAGGGACTTTCTGAGGGGCATTTTTTTTAACCTTTATTTGGTTCCTGCGGTGGAAACGCAGCTTTGCATTCATAAACAACAAGATGCAGCGCACTGGAACTGAATCTAAAAGTGTTTGCCACAGCCAAAGATTTCCTTTGATAAGCCAGCATGATGAGATGGCAATGTAGGATAATTCAAGAAAACAAAGTTTTATACTTCATTATCCTAACAATAGACAGTTTAGTTGCCAGGGCATCTTAGTGCCACTTTTTGGACATAGCTATTTAAAGCACTTTTACTGTATGTCACAGAGGGGTTTTTTTATTCAAAATTATATAAATAGATTATTTTAAGACAGATTTCCACTTATCGCTATATGAAGATCACATTAAAATGGTCTTGACATGATCATTTATTGTTGCTACTTTGTTATTTAATGCATAGACTAGTCTGTTTTAACTTTGTCAAACTACTGTATGAAAGGTCACACAATTAATGAGGTTCTACAGCTAATTACCCACTAATTTGCCAAAACATAAAATAATCAGCTGTAAGAGTGCATTTTACTTTATTATCTAAATGTCCAGAAGCCCAAAGGGAATGTCGAATTCAAAGTGTGTTTATTCAGTAAGTTCTGAATATGGCTGCGTTCAAAATTGTACTTTGAACTGAAACATTTTTTAAAACTCCCAATCAAGAGATTTCTCACAGGAATCCCGTCATGCCCTGACATTTGTGCTTTTTTCAGTTTCTTTTAAATATCTAAATGGGTAAAGTCTAATCTGTAATCAGCACAAACTGGGCTATAATAATATGTGAAATGCATGCATGTACATGATTGTATTTTTGAGAAAAAAATATTATGCGTGGTTAGTGAAAAACTAAAAATGTTAAATCACTTGAATAAGGCAATAAAACAAATACAGAACATTGGTTCCCATTTTGTATCCTAAAATTTTTCTTTCTAAATTATGTGAAAATCATCTTGTTTACTCACTTACAGAAAACAATATATTGATTTAAATTTTCTAAGACACTTTTTTTTGGTAAAAGTCATATGCGAGTAGGCGTCAACTATATCATGAATATCATTGTGATTTACACCCAGGGGCGGACTGGCCATCTGGAGCACCGGGACTTTTACCGGTGGGCCGCTAGCCAATGTGGGCCGGCCCACCCGGTACACAAATATATATATATATATAATATTTTTGTTTTTGTTTCTTTTTAATTGACGGAAATCATAATATTACATCTCTTTTCTACGCAAATGGATGAGTGCCAACAAGCGCGTTTTCGTCTAATTTAGAGAGAGACAGATTCATCTGGTACAGCGAATTTCTCTGAGCAGCAGGCCACTGTATACGTTCACTTAAAACATAACCGACTGTGTTTACGAGAATACTTGCAGAGACAATTATTTTGAAATAATTGTGTGTGTATTTGTTCATTCAGAAGTTACGATACCCAAAAGATGAATTAATTCTTTGTACGCGCATTGTCTGAAATGCTGCTCACAGCGCGTGCTTTGAACGAGTGCGCGCAAGCTTCGAACGCGCGCAAATTGTTTAAAAAAGTTGAATCAGCAAGATTTAGAAACAAGTGAAAACGATCAACTACGATACATTTCACCCCTCCAAGCGAGTGAACAACGCAAATTTTAAATCGCTATTCGCGATAGCCCGTCGGGAAGAGCAGTGATACATTTTGGAGCCCGACTGCAAAACACAATAGCCCCTGGACGTCGGGCTAGCGATTTTGCGAGCCCTGCACCTCAGATCTATCCAGTTTGTGAACCACTGGTTTCCACAATGTTTTCGTTAAACAAAATAAATGATTATTTTAAAAGATTTACTCAAGAGAATAATCTGTTCACGGATCGGATCATGAACTTATATTACCGCATATTCATGCATCTGTTAACTGAATGCAAAGTGTGAGTTCTAGGAGAATGTTTGTCTCGTGATGAACATGTATCGCTCACTAGGAGTCGCTAAATGAACAGCTGCAGCACGCAGGTTATCTTTTTTTTTTTTTTTCAATGGAGGATCAGTTGCCCTATTGGTTAAAACCCCCAAACAGTATACTTAAATATCAAATAAATAAATTACATCAAAACAGGGGCGTTTGCGTTTTGATGTGGTGGGCTGCTGTGGGCCAGAAAGTCCAGGGCCACTTTTTGGTCCCAGTCCGCCCTTGTTTACACCTGAGAAGACAAAGGCCCGCATAATGAGCTGCATAATGAGCCTTTTTTTTATTATGTCTGTATCCAAAAAAAAGTAAACCCTTTACAGATTCGATTGATGAATTGCTCTTATCTGTACGATTAAAACTGAAAGTGTAATTTAAGTTCTTTTCGGGGTTATCAGGAGAAAATGACTCATAACGCGGATCCGCGTTAATCGACTCCAGAGGGTTAAAGCAAAGCCTAGCATGTTGAACTGAATGTCTTGCAGAGAACGTGTCAGTGAGGAAGACCTTGATTGGGTATTATTAATTATTATACGTTTTCTTTACCTCTGTCCGCCTGCTGAACTTATGAATGATGGACACCTCCAAGATCATATTCGGATAACAGGCGTTGTTTTTGCCCCTTCTCGTTTGATCCATTTCTTCATGCTCGTCTCCCTCTCTTGGACAGATGCTGCCAGGGGCATTAGCACAGTGGCACAGTGGTTGCTCTGCCAGCTCCCATCAGGCCATACCTGGCATCAGACGCTCACCTTGACCCCCCGATGAGAAAAGAAGGGACTCTGGCTGTTCTCCCAGATTCTCCTTCCTCCTGCTCCGATCATGCCCATGCATGGACTCGATGCATGTGCGGCAGTCAAATACAAATTGTGACAATCACCAAGCAGGTCTATTACAGTCAGATTTACCACCGCTGGGAAGCACAGCAGGTAACACAGAGCTACAGTTGTTATGCCAACTGTGCTGCAATTACCTAATTGCAGAAACACCATCAATTGGCTGCTGCTGCACAGGCGGAAATGTGGTGTTTAAAGACCAGCAGATCTGGAAAACGAGAGAACTGGGAACTGTTGACAAAACACTTCAGCTGTTCCAAAGTTTGAAGAAAGTAGGATTTGTATTTATTTATTTTTGATAGAAACTGATACTTTTATTCAGCAAGGATGGATTCAGTCAATCAGAAGTGACAGTAATGATATCTGTTTCAAATGAATGCTGCTTTATTCATATCACATAGCATGGTTTTCACAAAAATATTAACCAGAACAACTGTGGTCAACAGTGTAACAAGTCCTGAGCAGTAAATCAGCATATTAGAATGATTTCTGAAGGATCATGTGACACTGAAGACTGGAGTAATGATACTGAAAATTCAGCTTTGCTCACAGGAATAAATTGTGTTTGTGTGTGTATGTGTATATATATATACATTACAATCTAAAATAACTGTTCTCTATCTGAATATATTTTTGCTATATATATATATATATATATATATATATATATATATATATATATAGCAAAAATATATTCAGATAGAGAACAGTCATTTTAGATTGTAATAATACTTCACATTATTTCTGTTTTTCGAATGAGAGCAGCCATAAGATACTTTTCTTAAAAACAGTAATAAATCATACTGAGTAAATTTTTGAATGGTAGTGTAGAATATATATATATATAAAAAAAAATAAAAAAATAATTTGTGTGTGTGTGTGTGTGTGTGTGTCTGAATATTATAAATGTCTATATAGAAGTAAATTTAAATTTAATATTTGTATATATAAAATCTGAATAGTCTGAATATTATAAATGTCTATATAGAAGTAAATTTAAATTTAATATTTGTATATATACATGATTAAAAGTGCAATAATAAAGAAGATTCAAGATATTTAATAAAATACATAAATGTAAATCATGAATATATAGAAGTAAATATATTATATATATATATATATATTTATATAGATAGATACAGTATTAAAAATATAAAAATAACGTAAAAATTTACAATCCATAAAACAGATAGTTAATATGATTTATTATTATTATTTTTTTTTTAACAATTTACAGAAGTAAATACAAATTAAATGTTACGTCATAGTGACTTATAGTTAGTTCAGTGATAATCCCCAATAAATTACTAAACTAATGCTTAAAACTACTAAACTAACCTTCATAAAACTAGCATGTGATGCTTGTCATTCAGATAAAACTGACCAGAGATTGTTTAAAGAGTCAACTAAAGACGCTCGTAAGGTAGCGCTCATATAATATCTGGATTTTCCAGCATACCGGCTCAGCGAGGGTTCACCGCAGTTACCAATGTTCAAATGGGAACCACCATGTGCAGGGCTAGCGCTCCCTGGCATCGTATAATGCTTTAAACACCATCGGCGGTCTGGTCTAAAAAGACCCTCACAGTAAGGAGGGCTTATAGCACCCATGTAATCCATTACCATCAAGCACAGCAAACAAGCCCGCCAGGAGAGGAAAACGTGTGTGCGTTTGAGGTGGCATGCTCCATTTGTATACTTGTTAGTGGGCCCAAAGGATAAGGCTTATTTTTACCAGGCTTTTAAGACCTGGGAATGGATTTGAACAAAGAATTGGACTCCGTTAGCTTTCAGCTAATCTAAGATAAACACAGCCCTACAGGATTTTAATTAAAGTGGCTCCAGGCCTACCATGGGGCCTCCCGATCCCAGCCGCTAATGACTACCTTTCTTCATTGTTCTACTGTTTATATAAAATACAGTTCAGAGTGGCCAAATTGATCGTGTTCATTGACCTAGCCACCCTGGTGAATTTCAACCAGCAGATAAAACTAAAAAGTTAAAACTAAAACCTTTGTAAAAATGTGTGTTACCTAAAATAAACATTTACTGAAATTTACTGGAAGAAGAAGTCATTTAGTTTCATTTAGTTTTTATTTTGAAGTACTGAAAAAAAATTAAAATAAAGCTAAAACCATAAAAAAATGTTACTTTAAAAATGTTCCATATGTTATTTTAAAATAAAATAAACATTAATTGACATAAAATGAAATATGCAAAAAAAAAAAAACTCATTTTATTGCATCTAGTATACTGTAGTTAAGGCAAAATGTCTCATTTTCATTTAGCTTAATTCTGAAAAAAAAATTGGGTTATTTTGATTTTTAAAAAATCATAAAGATATGTATTACTTTAAATAAACACTAATAAATAAAATGAAATAAAATAAACATTAAATATAAATAAAGAAAAATCATCTAGGCAGCATTTCTCATTTCTATTTAGTTTAATTTGATGTACTAAAATACTTAACTAAAGCTAAAACCATAAAGTGTTACTTAAACTTTAAATATAATTAAATACTTAAACTATCTACTTTTACTTTAAATAAAAAAACTCTATGAAGAAAAAAAACTTTTTTTTTCATCTAGGCATTCATTTTCATTAAGTTTAATTTGATTAACTAAATTAACTCAAATTTATACTGAAAGAAAAATTAAAATAAATGATATAGACATGTCTGAAAAATAGAAAAGTGATTTGTCAAAGTCAAAAGTCAAAATACTTAAAAAAAAAATAATAATAAAAAAGGAAAACAAAAACAGAAATAAATTTAAAGAGTTAATATAAAGTGTAATAGTATCTCAAAGATCCTAAAAAAACACTATAGTTCAAAGCAGAATGTGCGTAGGTAATGGGGAATTCTTGAGTAAAATCCTCAAGAAACAGGATCTTCAAGCAGGTCGTTGAAAACAGGTGGCTTCAAACATTCATCAGTGTAAATTAACCGCTCAACACACAAACTCACGCCTCGGGGTAACAGTAAATGACTATTAGCAAAGCGTGATGACCTTGGCAATGCTAAATAGTGCCACATGGATACTTACAGTAGCTAGAGGGTATGCGTTGTAAAACACAGGAAAATAATATACACAAGTGTCATTCTACCCACTTGCTTCATCTTCCTGGAGCCCTAGGAGATGAGTGAACTACACTTTGTCATATCGTGTCAGCAGATATAATTAAAGTTTGGCAGAGAGCTTCTCCAGAATGTCCATGCGTCCCGCTGTTGTAGTATATCTGTCACGCTGAAGAGTTCGACCTCAGGCTATAAGCTCCAGATATCACCCTTCCATTTCCACCCATTAAAGCTCCAAAAAAGATGAAACTCATGAAAAGTGTGTCACCCCCGTGTAATGCGCTGGTTAGTGAGCTATATTACAGCTGCGGAGTTGTCATATATATATATATATACATATATATATATATATATATATATATATATATATATATATATATATATACATATATATATATATATATATACATATATATATATATATATATATATATATATATATATATATATATATATATATATATATATACAGATAGATAGATAGATAGATAGATAAATAATTATGTACACTCCCCAAATATATTTATCAAATATGACAGTAAAGACATTTACAATGTTACAAATAAATAAATTGTAAATTAATAAATAAGATAATTTCCAAAATAAATAAATAAATGTATTATTTTTATATGTGGATATATATATATATATATATATATATATATATATATATATATATATAATTTTTTTTTTTTTTTTTTTTTTTTTTTTTTTTTAAAAGGGGGGTATTAACATTTTTATTCAACAGAGATGCTTTAAATTAATTAAAATAGATAGTAAAGAAACAGACAGAACTAGTTAAAAATATATATATATATATATATTCATAACTCTCAAGTTTGAGGTCAGTGCGATTTTATTTCCAATAATATGATGTCTACACTCGGTATCTTCCTGCTCAAAGCTTAAAATGATATGTTCTTTGACAATAATAGCCATTTATTCAAATTTATGACTCAATAGAAACATTAAATCCTTATTTAATTAATCAGTTAATCAAGTATTCAATAAGAGATATTGAAGTCTCAAAAGAGTCATTTGGGTGGTCTAATATTATTGGACAGAGTTTTCACTGCATTTCCCCAAGCAGAGTTTGCAACTGTCTGTTCTTTTCTTAAATTAGGTCAGCTTTAACACCATTACCTTCAAATGTGTTATTGTTTGATTGAATTTAGTATTCAGTGATTCAAAAAATATGCAAATGCCGTGGAATTACCATGTGTCAAACACAGGTGTGTGATGGCCAGTTTTATGAAAGATGGCATTTAAGTGATCATGGAAATTGTTGTTTTGATGAAATGAAACTAAAGTGACTGTCCTGTTCTTTTTACACGTTTAATCAGTTTTTGAGGTTGCGTCTCTAATAAATGCTCTTAAGTTTGTTCCAAAGTGTATCAGTGATTTATTGCTGAAGAAATGGCTGCAAAAACATTATCAATCACAATTGTGATTACCTTTCCACTGGATGGCTCCACTTTGCACTTGTACCTCTAGTTTTTCAGCTTGGCTGCTGGATTGTTCTGTTGCCTGGATGTTTTATAGTAAGTTCTATGCGTATGAAGGTGTGTAGTATGAACTCTGAAGTACAAACTCTGTGAAAATAATATGACATAATTTGTAGAGAGGTACTATAGGCATAGTTGGACGTTTGGACAATGTATGTTAAGAATACTGGCTCTCTGAATACAATGTAAACTCATCACTTGTGTAACATGAAAGATATTGGCACTCACTGAATTAAACATGCAATATGATGGAATTAATTTATTTCCTAAATGTAATAATTCATTTTCTTCAATGTAATGTTTTTAATGGCTAAAATTTATATAATGATATGTTCTTAAATTAAGTCTTTTAATTTTCAGATTTCAGTTAAAAACTAGATAAAAAAGTTTGTCAAGACAAACTTTAAGTTGGCTTGAGAAAGCCTGACCAGAAAGTTTGAAAAGTTTGAAAAGTTTACAAAGTTTGAAAAATTTGAAAATGTGAAAAGTTTAAAAATATTTAAAAGTTTAAGAAGTTTAAAAAAGACAGTGATTAACATATTGCTAGCATAACAATCAAGTGACTACCATGTCATTAGCATGATTAGCAATGTTGCTAGCATGATTAGCAAGTGACTAGCATGTACTTAGCATGATTAGCAAGGTATCTAGCATGTCGCTAGCATAATTAGCAAGTGACTAGCCATGTCGCTAGCATGATTAGGAAGTTACTAGCATGTCTCTAGCATGTTTCTAGCATGATTAGTATGTGACTAACAAGTTGCTAACATGATTAGCATGTTTCTAACATGATTAGCATGTGACTAGCATGTTTCTAGCATGATTAGCATGTTGCTAGCATGCCGCTAACATAATTAGCAAGTGACTAGCCATGTCGTTAGCATGATTAGCAAGTTAGTAGCATGTCGCTAGCACGTTGTTAGCATGATTAGCATGTTTCTAGCACGACTAGCCATGTCGCTAGCATGATTAGCAAGTTAGTAGCATGTTGCTAGCACGTTGTTAGCATGATTAGCATGTTTATAGCATGACTAGCATGCGACTAGCATTTTGCTAGCATGATTTTAGCATGATTAGCATGTTGCTAGCATGTTTCTAGCATGATTAGCATGCAACTAGCATGTTTCAAGCATGATTTTAGCATGATTAGCATGTTGCTAGCATGTTTCTAGTATGATTAGCATGCAACTAGCATGTTTCAAGCATGATTTTAGCATGATTAGCATGTTGCTAGAATGTTTATAGCATGATTAGCATGCAACTAGCATGTTGCTAGCATGATTTTAGCATGATTAGCATGTTGTTAGCATGTTTCTTGCATGATTAGCATGTTGCTAGCATGTCGCTAGCATGTCTCTAGCATGAATAACATTTTGCTAGCATGTTACTAGCATGTTTCTAGCATGATTAGCATGTTGCTATCATGTTTCTAGCATGACTAGCATGCGACTAGCATGTTGCTAGCATATTTCTAGCATGATTAGCATGTTGATAGCATGTCGCAAACATGTTTCTAGCATGATTAACATGTTTCTAGCATGTTGTTAACATGTTTCTAGCATGATTAGCATGCGACTCGCATGTTGCTAGCATGATTAGCATGTTGCTACTATGTCGCTAGCATGTTTCTTGCATGAATAGCATGCAACTGGCATGTTGCTAGCATTATTAGCATTTTGACTAGCATGTTGCTAGCATGACTAGCTTATTGCTAGCATGTCGTTAGCATGTTTCTAGCATGATTAGCATGTTGTTAAGTTTAAGAAGTTTAAAAAAGACAGTGATTAACATATTGCTAGCATAACAAGCAAGTGACTACCATGTCATTAGCATGATTAGCAAAGTTGTTAGCATGTTGCTAGCATGATTAGCAAGTGACTAGCATGTACTTAGCATGATTAGCAAGGTATCTAGCATGTCACTAGCATAATTAGCAAGTGACTAGCCATGTCGCTAGCATGATTAGGAAGTTACTAGCATGTCTCTAGCATGTTTCTAGCATGATTAATTTGTGACTAACAAGTTGCTAACATGATTAGCATGTTTCTAACATGATTAGCATGTGACTAGCATGTTTCTAGCATGATTAGCATGTTGCTAGCATGCCGCTAACATAATTAGCAAGTGACTAGCCATGTCGTTAGCATGATTAGCAAGTTAGTAGCATGTCGCTAGCACGTTGTTAGCATGATTAGCATGCTTCTAGCACGACTAGCCATGTCGCTACCATGATTAGCAAGTTAGTGGCATGTTGCTAGCACGTTGTTAGCATGATTAGCATGTTTATAGCATGACTAGCATGCGACTAGCATTTTGCTAGCATGATTTTAGCATGATTAGCATGTTGCTAGCATGTTTCTAGCATGATTAGCATGCAACTAGCATGTTTCAAGCATGATTTTAGCATGATTAGCATGTTGCTAGCATGTTTTTAGTATGATTAGCATGCAACTAGCATGTTTCAAGCATGATTTTAGCATGATTAGCATTGTTGCTAGAATGTTTATAGCATGATTAGCATGCAACTAGCATGTTGCTAGCATGATTTTAGCATGATTAGCATGTTGTTAGCATGTTTCTTGCATGATTAGCATGTTGCTTGCATGATTAGCATGTCTCTAGCATGATTAACATGTTGCTAGCATGTTACTAGCATGTTTCTAGCATGAATAGCATGTTGCTAGCATGTTTCTAGCATGATTAGCATGTTGCTAGCATGTTTCTATCATGACTAGCATGCGACTAGCATGTTGCTAGCATGTTTCTAGCATGATTAGCATGTTGGTAGCATGTCGCTAACATGTTTCTAGCATGATTAACATGTTTCTAGCATGTTGTTAACATGTTTCTAGCATGATTAGTATGCGACTAGCATTTTGTTAGCATGATTAGCATGTTGCATCCATGTCGCTAGCATGTTTCTTGCATGAATAGCATGCAACTGGCATGTTTCTAGCATGATTAGCTTATTGCTAGAATGTCGTTAGCATGTTTCTAGCATGATTAGCATGTTGTTAGCATGACTAGCATGCAACTAACATGTTGCTACCATGATTAGCATGTTGTTAACATGTTTCTAACATGATTAGCATGCGACTAGCATGTTGCTAGCATGATTTTACCATGATTAGCATTTTGCTAGCATGTTTCTAGCATGATTAACATGTTGCTAGCATGTTGTTAACATGTTTCTAGCATGATTAGCATGCTGCTAGCATGTCGCTAGCATATTTCTAGCATGATTAACATGCGACTAACATGTTGCTAGCATGATTTTAGCATGATTAGCATGTTGCTAACATGTCGTTAGCATGTCTCTAGCATGATTAGCATGTTGCTAGCATGTCCCTACCATGTTTCTAGCATGATTAGCATGCGACTAACATGTTGCTAGCATGATTAGCATGAAGCTAGCATGTTTCTAGCATGACTAGCATGCGACTGTCATGTTGCTTGCATGATTTTACCATGACTAGCATGTTGCTAGCAAGTTGCTAGCTTGTTTCTAGCATGACTAGCATGCGACTAGCAATTTGCTAGTTTGATTAGCATGTTGCTAGCATTTTTCTAGCATGATTAGCATGCGACTAGCATGTTTCTTACATTATTAGCATGTTGCTAACATGTTTCTAGCATGACTAGCATGCGACTAGCATGTTGTTAACATGATTTTAGTATGATTAGCATGTTGCTAGCATGTTTCTAGCATGATTAGCATGTTGCTAGCATGTTTCTAGCATGACTAGCATGCGACTAGCATGTTGCTAACATGTTTCTAGCATGATTAGCATGTTGCTAGCATGTTTCTAGCATGACTAGCATGCGACTAGCATGTTGCTAGCATTATTTTAGCATGATTGGCATATTATTAGGATAGATAGATAGATAGATAGATAGATAGATAGATAGATAGATAGATAGATAGATAGATAGATGAGTTTGAATGAGTTTAAATTGATTAGCATCAAAGCTTGATTGAGTCTAATGGGATTTGGAGCATGGGTCATCTGAACATCCTGTCAATGAAAGTCTATGGGCATTTTTATGATTTTTAATATTAATTTTTAAGAAAACCGTAACTCAAACCAGTCTGAAAAGATATAGCACACCAAGTCAGAACAGTATGAAGGTCTGACCCGAGTTTGGAGTATGTAGCTTGAACGGTCTAGGAGGAGTTAGTGTCCAAAAATTTTGCGGCCAGAAAAATTAGAAGAAGAAGAAGTTTAAACAGGATTTCAGTAAGTTGGCTTTCTCAAGCCAACCTAATAAAAGCGGTAATTACTCATCGCACTGAACATGGAAGGCCAAAAACACATTGCATTGTGGGAGACCATATCCCACACAGAAAGTCTTTATGCTGCTAGTTTTGCCAAATATAGTAGATTATCTATGCATATTGAGTATGATACGCAGAGAAAATTGGCATACTGTGCATAACAGTAGTACATAGTATGCTAACGTGCAAACCGAAACGGCTCTTGTCAGCATGCCAGGCCTTTGCATGAGCTTTATGGCCCACACTGAGCCGCCACTACAGCCGTCCTCTGCTCTTGCTGAGTGCATGACAGCTTGTTTCTGCAGTTTGCATGCTGCAGTCGCCTTCGACATGCACCTGGACTGATAATGCTGTCGGCTCGTGTCACACAAGACCACTCCTGGCAAGAGCCACTCCTCTGACCAGCCAAGCAGCTACAATGTCTGTCTCCAAACATTTGTTCCCTTCCTAATAGGGATGGCGATAGGCTCTCTGGGAACAGATTAGGACACTTTCAGCAGGCCAGGCTTTGCCTCAAGCCACAATGTCTTCAGCTTTATCAGTGGCGCCCTCGATGACAGCTTGCCCGTATGTTCCTATTTTCACAGCGACAATTTAAGACTGTAATTGAAGGCCATTTTATGTGATATCATCTGAGCGACGTCGTCTTCAACTCGCGCCAGTCCTGCTGTTGCAGTTTTCCGTAAGTGTTTAATGTGGCTGCGGTGGATTGTCTGGCCAAAACAAGGAAGCCAATAAGCCCAGGAATAACACTTGCCAAGGGGGTGTTTCTAAGTTGATGCTGTGTAACCGCCACCCACCGAGCCATGAAGGATGCCAGGGCTCGCCAAGCTCGGGATGCGAACTTCAAACAATGCCATCTGAGGGCAGCCTTCGAGAACCTCGACGCATAAGCCATTCGCCGTGAAGTGATGCAGAGTTAAGCACTGAAGATCAGCCGCATTCCCAGATGGAGGAAGAGAACGGCTCGGGGGCTTAAACCTTTGGCGGTGTTACACAAAAACGAGTTTTCCAAGGCCAATGGCTGTTTATCTGAAGGCAAGAGTGCAGACAAATGGATTATGCTGAATGAATGATTTCTGAATGGAAGAAAATATAAAGGGATTATGACACAATGCGGTGTGAAACCGACACTGCGTGTCATTGGTCGGTTGGTTGGCATGTAGATCCCAACGTGCACATCTGGAAATCCTAGACCTGGTGTTGAAAAAGGTGTTTTATTTTTATCATGCAAACCCGATTACAGCAGAACCATCCGGGAGGATATAACCGGCGAAATGGGAGTGCAGTCGCCACAGAGCATCGCAAGTCCCTCTGAGATTTGTCACCTCCGTAAATCAATTTCACGCCCTGCGAATGTACAAATATCGTCAACAATCAAAATATTTGTTTCTCAAGGAAATTTCTTTGAGCATCTTGCTTTATCCTAAGGCTTAGAGATATCTTTGAAGGCATCGCAAGCGTCCATGTAAGAACATAAACGTGAAATTTTAAATACTCTGCAAACACAAAACAACAAAGACGGTTTATACACAGCCACTGATTTAAATCTGTTTTCTGAACAGTTCATTTAGATTCATGTATTTAGATTAGATACATTTGAATGCCTTTATTAATTGTTTTATGTCACGTTTGGAGATGGGTGTGCAGCAATGATGTGTTGCCGCCAAAATGTTAATCCTATGATGGTTAATAAAATATAAATTCTCAACTGGTTTTGCTTTGACCCAACACAACACATAATTTATTTGTCAAGCAAATTCTTTAAAAATAAGGTGATAAAAACTGAAATAAAAAATAAATAAATAAAAAGTAAATGCGAAAAAGTTTTTTGTGTAACTTTTATTATTGTTGTTGTTATTGATAATAATAACAATAACTATAAAGTAATTTAGAATTAATTCATTAGAAAAAAAAAACACTGAAAAAAAAAGTGAGGCCTTGATTTGCCCAGCATGTTGTTAGCTGATGTGTTTTAAATAAATAAAAGAATCATTAATAATAATAATAATAATAATAATAAGTATTATTATTAAATCATAATAAGAGTAATTGTTGTTTTAAATAAATAAAAGTATTATTAATAATAATAATAAAAATAATAATAACTTATTATTATTATTATTATTAGTATTTAAGTGCCAGTAGCTAAGATCTTTTGCCCTGAAAATGTTTTATTTAAAAATGAAAAACCATTTGATTATTTTCATTGTAAGCATTACCTTTCCCTGCTATACCAACTTGCACCATTTTTTTTACTCCAAACCTAAGAGAAACACAACACAAGAACAGCCAACCAAATGATGAAATGCATTGATTTCTTTGTAATTCCTGTGATCTCCATTTTTGGTTCCAATGCAAAGAGTGGATGTTTTTGAGGAAATAATGTATTAATGCTATTTGCATTGCTTTGTTTGTAAAAGAAAGGGTAATTAGGTTAGAGGGAGAGAAGACACTGCATCTGGCACTAAACGAGAATCTCTGTGTATGTGATTAGTTGCCAAGAGGGTCCCCAGATGGCAACTATTACCTGCGTGCATTAATTAAAGATCCAAGCGCGGACCCCATTAAAGCTCAGAGTGGCCCCGAGGACTACACGTGCGAATACGTTCTGGAGATTTGAACTTCACTGAAGATGCTTTTCATGCACACTCTGGAATGAAAATAAAGGACTGATGAAATAAAGAAGGCGGGATAAGAAGGAACACATTTTGAACACTGTGGAATGTGTTTCAAACATAACACATTATGTTTTCATGTCAGAGAACAGTGAAAAACCTTTCAAGTTCTGCATTGGTTTATTTAGTTCTTTTACTCACTTGTTCCTAACCCGTATGACTTTCTCTCTTCTGCTGAGCACATAATGAGTGTTTTTGAAGACTGTGAAATTACAAAGAACGGTGACTTAAGCTTTTAAACTCCAATAAAGGACACAACAGCTCCATGAAAGTAGTGACTAATGAAGCATATATTAAGTCTTCTGAAGTCTCACACTCTTTTAAAATAAAGGTTATTTGGGGTTCTTTAGATTATAAAAATGTTATTTACATACTCTTAAAAGTAAAGGTACTCTATTGGCATGGATATCTCCATTAAGAATCATTATCATCCACTTTTGAGTGTTTTAAGAACTGTTCAGTGAAAGGTTCTTTGGGTAACCAAAAATGGTTGTCCAATGGTTCTTTATCTGTGGTTCCATGAAGATCCTTTCATGTCAATGGGACCCTAGAAGGGTTTTTTTTTTTTTTTTTGACTATTACAGTAAAATTTACACTAAGAAAATAGTGTCTCATTTAAGAACTATTGATTGGAAAGTTCTCTGGGGATCCTAAAGTGACCAAAGAAAACCCCTTTATTAGAAACAAAAAATTGGTCTTCAGCACTGCAGTGAAACCCTGCTTTTGGAAGTTTTTGGAAGTTTTTAGAGTGTAAAATTGTTTTTGTTCTTTTAATAACTGTTCTGTGAAAGATCCTAAAATGGTTCTCCATTTCTGGTTCCATGAAGAACCTTTAACCTTTCTGGAACCTTACCATTCGACAAAAGGTTCTTTAGATTATTAAAATGTTCAACACACTAAGAAAATAGTGCTTCTTCTATGGTGTTGCTTCTAAAACCTCATCAGGTTTTACGGTAAGGAGCCGAGCGATGGTTCAAGATTGTGGCATGGGGACTTAACATCTCTGTTCCCTCCATTAGGGAACGAGAGTTACTTACGTAACTGAGACATTCCCTATCTGTCGGTCACTACGAGTTATGATGTGATAACATACAGTAGGGGATCCATGGAAAGCAAAACAAACGGAACCCTGTCAAAACCCTGTAGGGCTGCAAATGTTGACATGCAGCCGTGAGTCAGACAGATGCTAGGTGAGGGTCGTAACCTTCCTAACACTTCACGTTTTTTCTGTTTATTGTTTACAGCTTGGCAGTAATAACGGGGAAGCGAGATTTCCGGAAAAAGGGTGCTATGGAGACCACATCCTGCCTATCGGGACGTATCATGTGGAAACACTGATATAGACTGACCCAGGCCTGGGGCAGTACTACACATGGAATGGGTCTTTGAGGCAGGTCCTACCTAGGAGAAGTGGTCTGTCAAAGGGAAGACATGGGTTCACAGAGAGGGGAACCCTACCATGGAAGAATACACATATGGGATCGCCCACAGGGAATCAAACCATATGGACACCTAACCCAGTAAAGGGTCTGACAGGAAACTTGGGCAAGCTAACACCGATACTGGACCTGGCGACAGACTGCTCCATCCAGTCTGACCATGATTCTTCGAAGTGGCTGTTTTTTGTGGGCACAGCTCCACTGCAACTGCTCTCTTGCCATGCCACGAGGCGAGAAAACAATCATCCAGCTGTGAGGGGGCGGGACTGGGAGGTGTGCACACCTCTAACCCGATACTCGCAGCTGCCAGGGAAAGCACAGCCATCACTCCCAGGTCCGATTAGACTCAGCAACAACACCCGAAGGGGGGAGCCCCGCTGTATCTTCATCCTGGGAGGATGATGACTCATCACCTGATGCTGGGATTGAGATCCATTTCTCCAGCGGCGCACCAAATGAAATGCTGGGACCATCATGAGCTGGGCCAGCAAAATCACTCGGGAGCTGCACGGGACATTCACTGCAGGAGGAGTGAGAGGTCTGCGGGAACGTGCCCGGCGAAGAAGCTCTCACTGTGACCCTCAGATCTCCCAGAGCTCTAGCATGAGTTTCCCTGCTTGTGACAGGGAAATTGGGATGGGTAGAGACAGAGAATGCTGCTCTGTTCCCCGTGAGGAGAGAGGCGAGAGGCGAGATTGCAACGAAGCCATGCTCATACGCTCACAATCACGCATCTTCAGCATGTTGGATTCACAGACACTGAAGGCAATGCTCGTGGCCATCGACAGAGGTCTGGTAATGGCCGCAACCAAGAGAACATGGACGGAAGAGCATCTTTAAAAAGACGCGACCGTGATGAGAAACTGCACTTTTAGTTGAAGCAGATTTTAGATCCATGGAATCTTAACATTCCACAATAGGTTCTTTAGGCTAAAATGTTCTTTAAATTGTGATTCTATTAATAAATATTGATTGAGACATTCTGCAGGGAACACAAAATGACCAAAGGAAACCTTTTGGAAATATTTTGCTTTCGGAAGTTTTATTCTTATGAGTGTAAAAACATGATTCTTTTAAGAACTCTTAAGTGAAAGGTTCTATGGGGAACCTGAAATAAAGTACAGTTTCCCCAATCCTTCTCCATCTATGGTTAGATGAAGAAACTTTAATGTCCATTGAATCTTTTAATTCCACAACAAATTCTTAATACTGGAAAATTATTCTTTAGATCATTAAATATTATTCACATTGAGAAAAAATGTGGTTCTTTTAGGAACTTCTCAGTGAAAGGTTCTTTGGGGAACCAAAAATGGCCAAAGAAACCTCCTTTTGGAAGCATTTTGCATCTAGTGTATGTTAACTTTGTGTGAGAATCAAACTCCCTGTTAAATGCTGTTTCATGTTCCACAGTCTAAAGCCTCTTAGCTTTCAGGTACCAATTACCTCCAAATGCACCAAAATGCAACAGTTTTCCTGTTTATCACAGATTTAGTACACCAACGATGGTTTTTCATAGAGTACTCAGATGTTGTTTTCCCCCGGTAAGCTCTTGGCAGATCGCAGTGGTTCGGTGGTGTGTGGGTTCACATTCGCCGTCTCTTAATCTCTCCTGGCACTTGTGTTTTTACAGATAAAATGAACATGTGTAAATCTGCTCATGAAAACGCACCCATATCATGTACTTGACATGCGTGACTTTACGTTAAATCTTAAATTGCGTAACCTAACCTCTCCAATTACCCTACTCGAGTAAAGGAGTCTGTTGTACATGCTGAAAACAAGATGTGTTTACGTCTTGATTCAAGTGAAAAAACAGATGGTAAATTATTCTCTACTCCAGACCGACTGCAGGGAGAGTGAAAATATAGGAGTTTAAATAGAATTTTAATAACAGCATTTAGCAAGACAATAAACCAAAACGATCTTTGAACATCAATGTGTGTCTGTGCATTTAAGCTGCCCACAAAACTAAGCACTAAACAATCAGTAAAATTGTGTTTGGGGAGTAAATACATGTCAGTTGGCCTGTAAGAAACTGTAACATACAATTGTTTTAAACTTAATTGTGATGATTATAGTCTGACCATTACTGCATGGAACAATTCAAACACCTACTGTACAAACCACGTACTAAAAATATCTATTGAATATAAGGTTAATTATTTAACAATTCCTCAGATTTTCCATATTCAATTACATTTAATGAGATATTTATGTAGAGGAAAAAATCACAACTGGATATGTGAATATACAGGGACAGAAGGTTAATTATATAACAATTGTTATGCCACATTATCCAACACATTGAATAGAAACATGCATAGTTATTTTTATTATTTTTGATACTATAGTTTTATAAGATATTTAGGTAAAAAAAAAATGTAAGTCAAATTAAATGTTGCCTTCAAATATATATATATATATATATATATATATATATATATATATATATATATATATATATATATATATATATAATGTATAGTATTCTCTTTTTTATTATTTTTAGTTAATTATTGCATGTAATTTGATTAAGTACACTTTTAAAAAAACTCCCGTCAAAAAATGGTAAATGACTGGCAGCCAAAAAAAAAAAAAAATTTAAGTAAAATATCATAATTGAAACAAGGAAAAATATGTTATATTTATGTAAACCCTTACATAAAATGTACATAAAATGTACACACACCCTGTACATTTCTGTAAAATTATTGTTTTTACACTTTATTTCAATTAAGATATTTTACTTTAATTTTACGGTTTTTGTTTGTTAGCCGTAGCAACCATTTACAATTTATTTACGATTTGTTTTTATAGTGAAACAATTCAAATGAATCAATTAAGTATTAATAAATATGTATTATTATCATCACTATTAATATTATTATTATTATTATTATTATTATTATTAATAATAATAATATTTTTATACAAATGCAGTGTTTTAAACTTAAATGTGAAAATGTATTTTAATGGAATTCACTTTAATGGCTGGAACTATATATTTACAGCCTGTACATTTTCCCAATCCACCTGCCATTCGTTAGGCTTGGCCAGAAGTTAATGTTGGATTGTGTGTGTGGGGTGGGGGTGTGTGAGGGCTTCGATACAACACACAGCTGTTTAGCCAAAGATAACAAACTGTCACAGTGTAGGTAACATCCAGAGGGCCACTGTAGCATTCATTTGCTAATTCCTCATCTTATTTCCACACAGCAGACACAAATTCTCTATTTTTGTAAATAATATCACTTGTTTTGTGTCAGGATGGGAAATATGGAAATTTCTAAGCGCTTTGAAGCGCTCTGTTAACAGTGGGTTTCCACCTATTCCTATGTGACAGGAAGTGAAAAGACAGCAGGAGGTGGATAATGTCCAGCACCCCTCCCTCTTGGCTGAAAAAAAAAAAAAAGCTCTTACTCTCCTCCTTTTGCATCTGTCTCCCTCGCACAAGGAAAATTAGATTACTTTTGACAATGACTGATGGGCTAGCCATGAATACATTTGTTACTGAAAATGAAAATCCCTGTTAAATCTCATTTTAATGAGCAATGTGGATGGTGGACACTGGATTTTTGTTCAATGGCAGCAGCGTGGGCTGTCTTTGTGTCGTCTCTTAAATATTCATAGAGGAACGTCGATACTCATTCAACATTCATGTTTTGGACCACTGTGAGGAACTGTATATTTGGAAGTTGATCAAAAACTTTGGTTGCAAAAATAAAGTTGAAAATAATTCAGTGAATTTCACAGTAAATTAAATCATTTTTTTCTCCATTATTTATATTTAGTGTTTGAAACATTAAGTTTAACTGATTTTTTTTTTTTTATGTTTATGCTTCATGTGGTTATATGATGTAAATGGCTGGTCTGTGTACATATGCACCTTTTGGCTGTTGCATCAGAACCTTGATGTATTTAAGATTTATGTTAAAAGTATAGCATATTAAGGTGCATCTCAAGATCCTTGTGTTCAGATTCATCCAGATACGAAACAAGTTTTTGTCTTCCTTTATTGCCACCTAATTAGTACAAAAAGACAAAAAATTTCTGAAATGTTTTTATATATATATATATATATATATATATATATATATATATATATATATATATATATATGGGCTTTCAATCAATTAAAATATTTAGTTGCAATTAATCGTATGACTGTCGAGAGTGTCATTAATCGCAACTTAATCACACGTTTTTTTTTTTATCCTAAATGTACCTTAAATTTGCACTTTTCAAGTTTTTAAAACTCTAATCAACATGGGCATTGACATATATGGGTGCTTTATGCAAATTTTATATGTTTATTATTAGTGAAAACCATAGTCAGCATAGAGCATGAAGACTAGACATGTTGCATAGGTCATAGATGTTTTTCAGAATACTTGTTCATTTCTATTAGACACATGAAAAAAAGAACATACAGTAGATATACCAGGTTCCCATTACTTATCTTTCTTTGCACTGAGCAATTTACTTACACAAGCCTGTTTACATTATTTGCAGGACAGGGCGGCTCACTTCTGAAAATGCAAAATGTACATTTATTATTTATTATTACATTTTTTTGCTTCTCTGTGCCCACATACTGTGCCCACATACTTTTTCTGTTATCAGACAACCAAATTAATATGAAATAGTGACTTAAACGTGACCCATTAAGGCTACATAACCAGCTCTCTCTTACAAGATGTTAATCTGAACAAAAATCCTGATTTATTATCGTGCCGTAATCTGATGAAATCACATAAAATAAAGATGTGTTGTGATTTCGACTATACATGCATGTAAAATTAGATAAGCAATGATCTGGGCTGCATTTCCCCAAAACATCGTAAGCTTAAATACATCGTACACCCATTGAAACCAGTGGAGCTACAGTACAATCAAAGTTACTATGCTTTTGTGAAATGTAGCCCTGGTTTAACTAAAAGTGCTGCTCATCTCAGCCGCTCGCTGAACAGAGCAGACACAAAACCTCATACTCGAGTCTCAGAAACTAAATAAGGGTTGTCCACTTATGTGTTATGTATTGTTGCTTGCCGCTTTTTTTTTTTTTTATAAAAGAAAGAAATAAAGTCGGAATCTAGTTGGCAATGCTGTGTAGACTAAGCATCTCCATTTCTCCAACTGTCGTCTAGGCAACGGTGAATTGGGTAATGCACGCTGCATTAATTGCAGGTTAATAAAATTTGCGCCGTTAAAATTAATTTGAGTTAACGCGTTATTAACGCATTCATTTTGACAGCCGTATTCTGAAAATATTAATTACAATAATATTAAGCAGGTCAAATGATTTCTGAAGGATCATGGGACACTGAAGACTCAAGTAATTATGATGAAAATTCAGCTTCACATCATGGGAATATATTTTAAAACATATGAAAATAGAAAATAGTTACTATTGTAAAAGCATTTCACAATAGAACTGTATTTATTCTTATCAAATAAATGTAGGCATGCCAAACTCAAACATAAAATGTCAACAGTTAAAATGCATGGAATTGTTTTGAGTAGATTTTCAGTAAGGCTTTCTACAAGTTTTATATTTACGCAAGTAAGTGGCAACTAATAAGTGGTCATGTCATTCATTTAGCCAAATTGTGAAAAAAAGTGCTGAATAATTATGAAATGAAAGAATAATTCTGGAATGAAATGAGTCATTGAATCATTAATTAAACCGATTTTTTCGAAAATAATCTTTCTGGAACAAAACAAGTTTTTCACTGTTGCAATGGTTCTTTAACACTGTTTGAAACTCTATAGGCAACTGGCAATAAAGTGCAATGTTTCTCACTAAGAACTTATTATTTTACTGTTCCAAAATAAATACATTTGCATGCGAATTCATTTACATTGTACAATTAATATTATTATTATTAATAATAATATTATTTCATATTTAAAAATGTCATCACTGTAATGTGCATTAATACATGGCATAGTTTGAAAGTTTGGTGAATATTTCACCTATTTGTTGAAGGTTATTTACATTAACGGAAAGGTGAAGTTTTACAGTCAACATCTGTCAGTAATTTGTTGACAGCTTGTGTGAAATGTATACTGTACGTGTCCCCATCTTCGCTCTCCTTGGCGGAGGGCGGAGAATAATTACATGGCTTGTTTTAAAGGGATGCCGTGGGGTGAAGATGGATTGGCTTGTCATCCCTTGGGGACTTGACAACGTTGATGCTTGTCAGAGATGGGACTGAGGGGAGGCCACGCCTCACGATGGGGAAATAAGAGGAGATTAGGAGATGTAGAGGGGAGGAGAAACTGAAAAATCATCTTTGTTAGACCTCAGGACACGCAAAATGTGTTGAGCTTTGACCTAAAGAAGCACACTGTTTCAAGGTGAAAGGTAATCAGATTTTGGCTTAAAATGTGGACATTTATTTTGATGAAGTAGATAAAAGATTGTGCCCATTATACTATATTATTTTGTAGTGAAATTTTAAATTTAATAAAAAATATAATTAGTAAAATGTTGACGTTTTTACTGTTTTATTATTATTATTACTAAATGTAATTAAATTTCATTTTGTTATTCTACAGTTTAAAGGTTTGGGGTCAGTAAGATTAGAGTTTAATATTTAGAGATTTCTGAAGTCTCTTATGATTACCAATGCTGTATGTATTTAATACAGTACAACAGTAAGAATAGCATTTATTTAAAATATAAATCATGACTTACACCACAGTTTATGTCACAGACTTCAGGGGAAAAAAAAAAATAGAATCACTTTCCAGGGAGTTCATTTCTATAGAAAAAAACATTTGCCCTCTTTGCAAGAGCTGCATCCACCAATGCTCAATCTCAGTCCGTCTCACACCTGCAGATAAATGGCAAACAAGCACCGACAGCACAGATAAACGTGCTGCACATGTGTGGTGACCCGCGGAGCACATTTCACATGAGCAAAGGGACGGCAAATACCCAGTGCATCATTTAGGCCAAAAGGATAATCAATATCTTTCTCCAGATCGTGGGCCGAAAGCAGTCCCCAGTTGGATCTTATCCTGATGGTGCGTCGTCTTATGGCTTCACACCAAAATGGATCTCTCAGCTATATCTCAAAATATAGCTCATTAAAAGCCCATGGATTTCTCACCCACCATAGACCATTTTCATTTTTGTTGTGGTTTCTGCACCCCACCTTGATCTTGGGAGATGTAAGGGAATTTAAAATATTATAGAGGAATGAAAGAAATAAGAGAAGTTCATTAGTATTTATTAGGTATGTACAAGGCACTATCAAAGATTGGACAGATTTCTGGTGCTTAAAAGAGATTTAAGATGGTTAAAGCGTTCTTTGATAATGGAAGATGTAAAATATCACCCTTATTGAGATGCATGTGAATGAGCTTGTCCTTGTGATCCTATAATTGGACGCCTAGAGTCTTCTGAATTCCCGCAATGGCCGGGACTGGGAATTATGTCATCTTTGAATCATTTTAGTGAATCGGTTTTCACTTATGAACTATCCAAAAAAAAACGATTTACTAAAATAATTTAGCCTCAATATAGCTTACCAGACGACTCTTTTGTTTGTTATATTACAACAGAATTAATTTAGTAAGTTGGTTCATTCAGACATTCATGTGAATCAAATCAGTCTGGACTAGGTTTATATAGAACTCAGAATTCATTATAAGTTTATTTTGAGTTTAGAACAAACCCCAAAGCACTCATTTTGTGAAATATCAATGCAGTGCTGCCAGGAAAGCAATGTAATAATTTCGAATTTCAAGAAAAAGTAATCACTGTGGGATTCTCAATTCCCTCTTCCACACTGCTTTTGTGGCCATTGTTTCTCTGGTCTCTGATAAACACTGACAATATTGGGGTCTGCAGTCGGGCTGATTAGAAACAATAATGAAATACCTGCTTGAAAAAACCCTGCTTTAATAGTCCATAACACATGAAAGAACCAAAATGCTCTCAGAAGCCCTCCATCAAAGCATATATTATTGCCTCCTATCTCTTTCATGCTTGTTTTATGTCTCTTGCATTAATTGCTGTTTTTTTTTTCTCCACAACAAATGAAAATACGCTGAGTGAGGCTAAGCAAATTAATGTGCCAAAAACAATGCCACCACAACACTGATGATCTGATTAAATAGTGCTTTCTCATCAGTTTTTGTTGTTTGACAAGCCATATTTTCAGTTTAGTCTTAATGAATACGTCATTGATTCTTTCACTGAACCGACTCATTAAACACAGATTCATTCAATAACAAACAAGTAATTAGGTCACTGAATCACTCACAGAACCGATCCTTTCAATACACATGGATTCATTCAGAAAAGAAACAAGTGATTAAGTCACTGAATCATTCACTGAAGAGATTTGTTCAATAAACACAGATTCATTCAGGATATAGACATGTGATTGGGTCAATGAATAAATCACTAACCTGATTCATCCAATAAAAACTGATTCATTCAGGAAATAAACATGTTATTGAATCACTGAATAGCTAACTGAACCGATTAATTCAATAAACAATGATTTATTCAGGAAATAGACATGTGTTTGGGTCACTGAGTTACTCACTAAACAGATTCGTTCAATAAACACTGATTCATTCAGGAAAGAAACAAGTGATTAAGTCACTGAATAACTTACTAACATGATCCGTTCAGTAAACACAAATTTATTAGGAAATGAATGTGATTGGGTCACTGAATCAATCACTGAATCAATTCTTTCAATAAACACAGATTCATTCAGGAAATAAACACGTGATTAGGTCACTGTATCATTCATTGAACCAAATAGGTCAACACAGTCATTAAAAAGCCAAACAGTGATGAGCAAGACAAGCTGCTGTGCTGATAATGCGGTCATGTCCTCCTGTCTTTCCTAATCAGGTATTCTTCATTACAGGTCCCCATGTGTCCTTTTTTCATTATACTACTTTCCTTTCTATTCTTCTCTAATATTTTAATGTTCTTTGCTCTAATAACAGCTGGTGAGTCACTCAGTTAGTGGGTTAGGAAAAATCATTTATGCCAACTTTGAATGCAAGCATGTTGTATGAATCATTTGTCTATGGTGGTAATTAGTGGACAGCCGAACTAAAAGCCCCTGTCTTGCTCGCCAGTGTAACAAGACGCAGTATAGGGGACGTAAGATCTTTAGATTGAAGCCTAACAGTTCTATGGCCTGATGGACTCTTTGATAAGACGCCTGTAATGGGCTTGATCCATCTAAAGACAAAGCTTTAATTGCCTTTGAAGTGTTCAGTCACTATTGAATGAGAATTGGCTTCATTACAAAGGTGTCAAGACAATAGATCCACTTTAAGACTTTGTGCAAGTTCCCTGGTCAAACACATGAAATAATGTTTATCTGAAGTTTGCCTCAACCTATAGGTCCTTTAATAATAATAATGTGTCTTGACACACATTAAATTGATAAAAAGGAACAGTGAAGACATTTATGTTACAAAAAAAAAAAAAACATTTATATCTCAAATAAATTCACTTCATTCAAAATTTCTATTCATCATAACAGAATCCTGGAGTAATGATGCTAAAAATTCAGCTTTGAAAGTCAGCTTTGATTGTTTCTAATAAACTGTTTACGTGCACTTGCAAGTGAATATATATATATATATATATATATATATATATATATATATATATATATATATATATATATATCCAGAAAAAAGGAAACGTCTTGAAACTTGCTTGCTTGTGTATGAGACCCAGTGTCATTTAAGTGTGCAAGAAGGAAAACATTAGCGGATGCGTCTGTAAATCTGTGTCGGCTGGCAAGATTTCCCTCCTGTTGAGAGTGTTAAACCCAAAGCTTGCAGATTTAATCACAGATGTGGCATTGTTCCAAAATGACTTTTATCAGGCAACAAACTGTCTGCGGTCAGTCTCAGCCGCCTGTACGACGCCTCCTGCCAATTCCTGGGAATATTAGCGCTTGTGGAGTTAGAGACGCTGTAGAAATGCATTCAGAAAACTGAAATGAAGTGCTTTGGATATCAGAGATCCCTGACAGCCAAAAAGAGAGTTTTAAAATAGAACTAATGTAAAAGGTTAAAACTTTCACTACCAGTGAATTTTTTTTTCAGTTTTTTAATTAGTTTCTTCTCCTCACCAAGCCTGCATTTATATGATTCTAAGTACGTTAATAAACAAGAACATTTTGAAATATTTTTACTATTTAAAATAACTGTTTTCTATTTAAACATATTTTAAAATGTAATTTATTCCTGTGATTTCAATGCTGATTTGTTGTTGTTTTTTTGCATCACTTCTCCAGTCAAATGATCCTTCAGAAAAGTTTTTGAACATTTTGAAAATTAATAGCCATGTGTGTTATCACATCACATAAAATTCACAGATTTAATAAGGCTCCAAGATGAAAGACAAACTGCTTACACAAAAAAAACACCTCCGATTAAAAATAAATAAATAATTATCCACATATAAATACAGATAAAGGTGACATCCCTTTTGTGTAGAGGCTGTTGTGGTCGTTATGGAAGAGCTCATTGATTTGAAGCATCTGTTGTGAAAGCTTTAACCCACTGCCCCCTGCCACAACATATTTGCTTTTTATGAAAATTAATTCATGGCGGTCTTGATTCATTAGTGGCCAAAACTCATTGTTTTCCCACTCACAGCGGCAGGAAGGATGAAGGGGATAAGGGCATTCATCAAACTTCAAATTAAGAGGAACCAAAGAGAGAGAATCCAGTGGTGGGGGGGAACAGAGATTTATGAGCGTCTCTCACATGCGGATGCTGCCTTACATCCACCTCACTGTTTGCTGAGCATTTCTAGGCTGTTTACAAGAAGAAAATGATCCTGACCATTATTTCACCAGACTTGGAGGCGTTTAGTAATTTGTAATGCCATTTTGATACACTACAGGCCAAATACATCCCAAGTGCAGTGACCCAATTCAATTCTGCAGCCATGGTGCTTCAGAAGAAGCTGATTATACTCTCAGAAGGTATATATCTATTATATAATAAGGATACAAAATGAACATGTATTATTTATAAAACTTACTATTTAATACCTATAGCTACCTATGCACCATGTGTGTGTGTTTGTGTGTGTGAGTGTGTGTATGTGTATGGATGAATTAAATATTATTGTTATAAATACATTTTAATGTATAATTACTTAATCTATGAATAAAAAAAATAAAAGTGATTTTAAAAACTACAACCCCACGACATATAAATATATCATCATTGAAACTAATAAATAATTTAAAGGGGTCATATAATGAGATTTAGAGTTTCCCTTTCTCTTTGGAGTGTTACAGGCTGTTCGTGCATAGATAAGATCCATAAAGTTGCAAAGACTAATGTCTCAAACCCAAAGAGATATTCTTTATAAAAGTTAAGACTCATCTACGCCCTCCTAAAACGCCTCATACAAACACGCCCCCACATGTCTACATCATGATGTAGGAAGATTTGCATAACGCCACCCAAATATCCAAGCAAAGAAAGAAGGCGCAACTTTGATTCTGACTGTTCACTGTTCTCGCACCATGGAGACGCTGTTTTGTTATGAAAGCAAACTACTTTGTTTGGTCCACCTAAAGAGTGGTTAAGTTGTATTTACAACACTGTTCCAGAACTGTTCATCCCAAATACTCTGATGTGTGCAGCACATATGGAGGACTGTTTCCTGATGCTGGGAGAGTAGACTACAATATCATCTGTTCTGGCTCACAGCCTGTAAGTATGTTTACATGTTTAAAGGATTTACCACTGATGAATCAAACGAGAGTTTTGAGCAGTGTAGAGTAGTGCTTGTCATTTCTTCGATCACAAATACATACATGGTTTTATGTTTACGTGGTGCAATACACAATGCAAAGCATAAAAAAACTATCTTTTTTTTAAGATAATTATAATCAATCCGCAATTATGTGCCCACTGGATGCAACAAATGACTCGTTTGTAATGGGTTTTTATTGTTTTTGTCTTGTTGTGACAGTGTTCTGACCGGGACACACATCACTGTATGACAAGGGGCGTAACAAATCCATCACAAGCTTGAGGCATTCGGCCAATCACAAAGCACTGGAAAGCTGGCCAATCAGAGCACACCTCGCTTTTTAAACCGATGAGCATTTTAAAAACGACGCGTTTCAGAAAGGCGAGGCATAGAGGAGAAACAATAATGTGCAGTATTTGGAAAATAATGTGTTTTTTGAACCTTAAACCACATAAACACATTTCTTTACACCAAATACACAACTAATGTTGACCCCTTTAAAAATACAAAATATTGTAAATGCTTAATATCACATTTGTAAAATAAAATGTATTATTATAAAGTAGTAAAATATATATTTACTATATAGAGAGAGAGATGTTGAAATTAAAGATGTTGAAGTTGGAATTAAAATATATTGTGCTGGATTACTCCTGTGTTGTGCGCCTATCCCCTAAGAGCACAAACCTGTGACATATATATATATATATATATATATATATATATATATATATATATATATATATATATATATATATATATACTGTTGAAAATCACTAGAATGAATGACTTGAACACATGACTTCACTTCTTTACACATTGTGCTGCCTACACACATTGCCAGCAGTGATGCTAATGCAAACTGTCAACACTGTGATGTCAGGAGCAGAGGATAATATTTCCCAGAGGGTTTTGTCACCTCCTGCTGTCAAGAGCCCTCCTCACAAAAAGATCAATGTCCATAATATGATATCCCATGAGACAACGCTGCTCTGTAATGTGCATGAGCAGCAGAAAAGCCACCAAGAAACCACTAACCATTGCAATACACCAGTACATTCTCACGTTAAACAATAAACGTGTGCATACATGGATTTTTTTGCACGTGACCATTGCCTTGCATGAAAGTATATTAAGTCTTTGTAGATATTAACATGATTTATGATGAAAATGAACCTGAGTCAACATAGTTTGAAAGTAAATGTACGTCCCTAGAGGTGATTTTTACTTATAGTAATATGATAGGGAAACCTTGCCTGATGAAAGAAACCTGCTGTGTCAGCAGTATTTCTTTTAAGACAAAGTACAAGGGTAAAATTTCGACAAGGCCTTGAAAAGCGTCTTGTCAGAGGTTCAGCACATCTTTAAATTAGCCGGGATGAGATGTGCAGATAAGCATATTACACATAATGCTAAATAAACTCCAAAATGTCAAAGTCACTGCAGTGGGATCCACATACTGAGTCATCTATTACAATAATACGCTAATGTGATGCTTAGTCATCTTGCCAAAAAAAAAAAAAAAAAACCTTTCAAGCAGCAGCACTTCATAACCAAAAATGTACTCAATTGACAACCAGCAAAAACTATAAAAATTAAGTCAAATACTGATATCAAACTTGCATGCATGTCTTTTTGCAAATTAAATTCTGTCCAAAGCTTCCATTTAAAATAAATAGGCTTTCAATATCATTAATTGTACTGTATGATTTACAGTATTTGTTTGCTTTTGTATTATTTAAATTTTAATGGATGGGACTGAGTAGATTTGGAAAACAGCATTGGAATTTAATGTGAGCCTATTAGTATTCATAGGCATTCATATGCTTCAAACACAAATACATATTTTCTGTTTGGATATACACTGCCATGTACAATATGAGGTCATTGAATTTGGTTGATTTTATGTCATATAGAATTCATTAGAATTGCATGTAACTAATTTGACAATTACCAGTTCATTCTGTTCTGTATTATTTTCATCATACATATAGGTAAAACACTGTAATTCCTGGTTCACCTATTTCATTCACTGAATGCAACAAACAAATATAATATAGGTATAATAATAATAATAATAATAATAATAATACACACAAACTAAACTAATAATTAATAATATGTACTAAAACATAAATTTTATATTTGCAAAATTTTACATTTGTGAAATTGTTTACTTATTTGCACTTATTATTATTATAATTAAATAAAAATTATATAAATAATATAGTTAATGATATTTACTTTTAATTATATAGTTAATTCTCTCTCTTTCTATACACTGTATGTATTTATAAATGTGTATTATATAGTTTTTTTATAAATTAAAATTGTATTATTATTATTATTAATAATAATAACTTCGCTTAACCTGCTACTGTAGCCATGCCCCAAACTCTCAATATAGGCCGAGCTGAAATGATTGACAGAACATGATTGACACTGATTTGGTGGTGCCCGGGAGACTCAATCTTTACACTTTTGGGGGACATAAACCCATGAATGGCATACTTATAGTAGCCAATGAACAATAAACTGTGTTAATATATATATATATATATATTTAATTTATTTATTTATTTATTTATTTATTTATTTATTTATTTATTTTTCTGGGCACAAAATCTTACAAAATTCACCTTAAGGTAGAAACTGTATAGCACAGCTTCCTCTGTGAATTCTATCCCGTTTTCCTCCACTTTGTTCTTCTTCTCAATCAATATTGAAATTGTTTTCATCATCTAACTAGCCATCAGTCAGATAAGTCACATTTCATTTTCTCCAACAACTGTGGCGTGTTGCTTGCCTGCGGGCTCTAACTGTAGGGCTAACCACTTCTCTTATCTCTCCAACTGTGCTGCCATCAGCCAATGAGATCGCCTCAAACCATTGGCATCCACTTCTCTAACTCTCAAGTCAATTACCCAGCTCCTGATTTATTTAGTAAGGACGTCTTTATTTTGGATTAAAATTTAATTGCTGCTTTTTCAGACTTATGCCAGAATGTAACCAATATTGTCGTACCTTGAGAGAAACCACAGAAAGAACAGTGGGTTCATTCCTGGCTGCAATGACTCTGTTTCATAGAAGCTGTTGTTTAGGACAAGGTGGAGGGCCGCTATTTTAGAAAATGTGGCTGAAAGCAAGCTATATGTGTTGTTAATGTCTCCACCATTGGTCATGGCTACAAGCAAATCTTAAGAGGATGTATTGAATGTCTGCTCTTTGTCGTAGTGAGTCTTAAGGTGCGTCCATTAGGAGGAACCAGAGTTAATTAAGGGTTCATTCATTTTATGTTTCCTTTTAATCCACCCTGACAAAAGACTGAACAACATTTCAGGCTATCTGTGTTCAATCTGAAGGACAGACCTATTAAAAAACTAGCAATGATTATATGCACAATGCATGTGATGCATACCATTTTATACATCCAGCCTTCAATTTTAATTGAACACTATTTGTTATACTTACATTGTTATGCCAGTAGGGGTGGTAAGTGACTGGCCTTATAAGTGTCTTAAAAGTCTTAAAATGATTCATTTAACCAATTTGTTCAAAGCAAAGGGTCACAGAAGCATTTACTAAACCAAACTGTCCAAACACAAACAAAAACAAATGACCTTTATTAGTGAGTTACTATTGAAACATTCTTGAGTTACTGAATTCAATGGATTCATAAAAAAAAAAACATTTGCTGTGTCAAGAAATAAAATACTTCCCTACCAATGCTATATCAAGACCAATTTGTACATATTTTACGATATGTATACGATTTAGCCACCTCGTAAATTACTTACTGTATTCGTACAAATTTGTAAAACCTCACTTGTACAATTTTGTATGTTTCTGTGAAGGGTTTAGGGGTGGGGTTAAAGGTGGTATTTTTTATGAATTACAATGTACTTGACACCTCATAAAATACGTATGTTTTTCACACTAGCCACGTTGTACAAATTTGTACAATTTAGATCAGGTTGCCCCTACTATATAGTATGCAACATTAAGTATGCTAAAAGAGTAGTATGTTCGAATTCATAGTATTCGAGAAAAAGATTAGGATTCTGAAATGTGCATTTGATGGACACTTTACTATCACATGAGGCCATGGGAGAGGATTCGTCATTGACAGTGAAGCGACGGAACTGGCGCTGGTAAAGTAGGCCACATGACAATAGTCAGATTTAATACGTCCAGTTTTAATTTATACTATATATAACTTGCTTTTTAATGGTTGCAAAGTATGTTCAAATATAAATGTAGCACCAACTCAGATTTTGGACACACCAGTCATTTCATTCAGGAATGAAACCCCACCATTGAGTGTTTTTCGTAGACATGTGATACCGGTCCTTCCATATTTGGAACTATACAAAGCAATTGGCAATATTGTAACTAAAATATAGGTTTTTCAATATTATGGTAAACATTTTAACTAAATATGATTTTTAATTGTAATATGTTGTTTCACTGCAAAAAAATAAAAAAAATAAAAAAGGAAACGCATCCCAAGCATCGGTACAGACACTCATTCAATTGTTCTTTACAAGTTCATTTAAATAAACCGTCTAAACAAACTGATTCACAAAATTAATTGGACTTTCTTTTTATTTAAAAGAGGGAAAAAGATATATTGAAGGCATAGTAAGCAAAATGTATCTCAATCACTAGTGTGAAAAGCATAAACCTGATTAGATAACCACATAGAATCAGGTTTAATAGAAGTCTAATCGTGAGGTGAGACCTTGTGTTTTTTTACTGCATGGGTCAGCAGCAAGCAACCACAGGACTGAGAATTAATGGTCTATTGGCCTATAAACATTTGCTGATACATTATTATGGCCTGGAGCGACCAACCTCAGGTTTTTTTTTTTTTGTGTGTGTGTGTGTGTGTGTTTTTTTTTAAATGCCTCAACAGCACTATGGACCATCTCTAATTTAAATGAGATGCGTTAAATAGCTGCATTAGCAAACTGCAACTTCGCCACTGAAACTGAGATGGGCATTTGATGATGACCATTGGCTGCAGGTACAAAATAAAGTTTTGAGGATACCTTAGTCATCTTTTGTAGCCCATTACAATAAATGTATTCTCTTGGCAAAATCTGCATTCGTAATATCTCATAACATTTGAAGCCTATAATTTTACATGGAATATCCAAAGCTTTATTGGATGGGTGCAATTTAAAACCTGCTCAATGCCAGTTACATTTGCCTGTGGTTGTTGAAAAGCTTTCTGCTGGCAGAATAAAATGTACGTTGAGTAGAATGAAAAATGCAGTGATTTCTCCCTTGACATTTCATTTGTATTTTTTGACATTTTGAGAGGTGAAGATTCCCGCTGTTTTCATCATGTTGTACGGTCAGTGCCAGGCCATTCCTGATTCCTCACGGACTTTTTCAACCTCTCAGGCATCAAATCCTGATGCGTTTTCACGGCATACGATCTCTGTGAAGAGTTCGCTTTCATCTCACTTGACAATCAATATTGAGGAGCGTTCAAACAGAACACGTTTTTGCATTCCACTGATCTGCTTTTCTGGCGTTCTTCTATGTAAACAACATGAGTTAAACTGAAGTATCTGACTGTCTGACTTTTAAAATACATCTTATTTTGGTTATTTTCTATTCCATTGCCCTGCCTGCACTTTCTATGTATCAACTTCAATTTTCAAAGAAACTCACTGCTACTTTATGAACATTAGAATGATTTTCTTATATAGTCATCAATCAATTGTTTGACAGCTAAAATGAAACTCACTGCATGTTCATCTTATTTGGATATTAAAAAAGCAATACATGTCAAAGACCGAGTAAAATTTAATTTATGTACAATAAAATCACCAAATTTCAAGACACTGTAACATTTTGATAACGTTTTTGCCAAGTGGTTGGCAGATACATTTCAAAATAATGTGCCTTTGGAGAGCTACCATGTTCCTGTGATGACAAATATGGGACAGCTCTGTCTGGGAAATTGGATATAACACAGAGGGTTAAAACAGAGGTTAATTGCAGAAACCCACGATTTACTACCCAAAAGAATTATTAAATCCATGTGAACACCCGGCCCTAAACGTCTCCTTTGGGTCACTTTCTTTCTGCAAACATTTTCCTGGAAAGAATGGAACATTTTACGGAGATTCTGTCCAGAAATGATGTGAAGGATATATTTTACAAATGGGTGATGACAACCTAAACCTTTTTCTTTTTTTCTTTTTATTCTTTTCGCTTTTAGAAAGAGGAGTGAGATCTCTACAGAGGATATGTTTGGTGAATTATAAAGGCTCCTCTAACATGTCACCTCCTCACTGGCTGCCGACCAGGCAAAGCCAACTGGAAGCAACAGATAAGAGGCCAGAAATATGTCAGAAGGATTTCCACAGAGAGAGAGAGAGAGAGTGAAAGAAAGAAATAGAGCGAGGGGGAGCAAAAGAGAGAGATATGAACGAGTAAAGAGGTGCAGTTAAGAGTTTGAGGGAGTCAAACAGGCAGGACACAATGGTAAAATCAATGTCCCCTTTAAGCCATAATCGATAATCTTCACTGCGTAAAACACAAGAAAGAGAAAAGGAAATCAGCACTTTAGTGTTGTCCATTCATTATGGCACAGTCGCACACACACGCATTTATATATATATATATATAAGTGGCACGCTCACCAGTGCCATTATTTATAACTGTCACATTGTAAAACACAAACTGTGTGGTGAATTTATGGTTTACCTCGTACAGCAACCTCAGCCAGGAAGTGCATGCAGAAGGAGACCAAATCTGCTTGGGTTTTTGGTAACATGGTGGGCCCTTTGAAGATCAAAGCTTTCAGAGGGAGTTTTAGGGCCCCTTGGTCGAGCGTAATTAAAACCTGGGTGAGATAGACATGCGGCATAGTGATAATGAGACGAGGCTGTTTCTCGGCTAATCCTCTCTAATTATGTTTAGCCATAAGGTCGGGCCTCCACAAACAACGAGCTTCGCTCTCTAAAAGATCACATACCAGTTCTTTCTTGAGCTCAGGATCCACAAGTGCTTTCTTGAGCTCAGGATCCAAAGTGCGTCTTATTGCTCATCTAGGACAAGATCCCTATATGTAAATCCTGACCTTAAGCTTTTTCAAAGGAACTGTGGCGCACAAGTTAGATCTGGACAAAAGTAAATGTAGATTTGATAGGTTTTCTGAGCTGACAAGCTCATTATAGGGGAGAATGGGGCAAGTTGTCACATTTATTACTTTGACTTTATACTAGTGATGTGTCGTTCATGAACGAATCAATCTTTTTGAACAAATCTTTTTGGTGAACGAATCATTCTCATTCACGTCATCCACTGACTCATATTTCGTGTTCAGTGAAATTCCTCCCTCCACAGGTGAACTGTTTCATTCTGTCAAAGTATTACTCAAACTCGAGCCAATAGTGTTACGTATGACAGAGACAGGATGTAAACGCAAGGCGTATTTATTGACAAACAGCACAAGAGTCAGATATATGAGCGAGATCACAGGAAACACTGGCGGGCGGACACAAGGCTGATGGAATGGTGACGCAGGGACTTCGGTGGACAACAGGTGGTGGTGCTCGGTCCAGTGATAATCCCTTGAATCCCGGTGAGTAAGTGATCCTCGTGACGGTGCTTGGTAATCCAGTGCTGAGTGACGATCCAGGAACGAACGACGAAAACAGGAAGACTAGGCAGGAACTAAGGACACAGGAACAGGTACGGGAGCACACCGGGGAGAAACAACGATCTGACAACATGAAACACAAGTTACTGAACTTATATAGGGAACAAACAATTGAAACCAGCTGGCGCTGCTGATCATCGCTGATCAGTGACCACGCCCACAGACACACACACAACAGCATGCTAGACGAAAGAGAGAGAGTGAATTCATGAACCGTGACAGTACCCCCTCCCCTAAGAACGCCTCCTGGCGTTCCCTGGCGGACTTACCTGACGATTGTAATCATCGATCAGAGAGTGATCCAGAATGTCTCTAGCAGGAACCCAACTTCTCTCCTCCGGACCGTAACCCTCCCAGTCAACCAGGTACTGCAATCCGCGTCCCCTCCTTCCAACAAAATCTAGCGCGATGTGGGACCAGGGTCTTGAAGGGACTGACAGCGGTTGTAGTAACCCATCAGGGGGTCGGTTGGACGTCTTACCAGTGGCACAAACCGAGCAAGCCAAAACAAAACTACGGACATCACGAGCCATTAACGGCCACGAGAATCGTTGCTTAACCAAAAAACTGGTACGATTAACTCCTGGATGACAAGCTATACTGAAGCAATGACCCCACTGAATGACTTCAGACCGATACTCCTCAGGCACAAATAACCGGTTCGGTGGGCAATCGGGCGGAGGCGTTACCCCTTCTAAGGCCTTCATGACCCTCGATTCGACCTCCCATCTGAGAGTGGAGACCACTAATGTCTCAGGTAAAATACACTCGGGAGTGGACGGGCGTTCGGAATGGTTAAAAAAAAACGAGATAAAGAATCGGGTTTGATGTTTTTGGAACCCGGGCGGTACGAAAGAGAGAAGTCAAAACGACCGAAAAAAAGTGCCCACCGAGCCTGCCTAGAGTTGAGTCTTTTAGCAGTTCTAATGTATTCTAGGTTCTTGTGATCGGTCCAAACGATAAAAGGTACCCCTGACATTTCTAACCAGTGCCGCTATTCCTCCAGTGCTAACTTGACTGCCAACAACTCTCTGTTACCAATGTCATAATTACGTTCGGCAGGTGATAAACGATGAGAAAAAAAAACGCGCAAGGGTGAACCTTATCGTCTGTGGCAGAACGTTGGGAAAGAACTGCTCCTACCCCCACCTCTGACGCGTCGACCTCCACCACGAACTGACGTGATGGATCAGGGGCAACGAGGATGGGAGCCGAAACGAAGCGGCTCGTAAGTTTGGCAAATACAGCCTCCGCTGTATTGGACCACCTGAACGTCGTTCTGGGGGAGGTCAAGGCGGTCAGAGGAGCGACTAGTTGGCTGAAGTTACGAATAAAACGTTGATAAAAATTACGGGAATCTGGACTTGGCCAATCTATCACAGCCTTAACCTTGTCAGGATCCATACGCACTCCCTCAGACGAGACGATGTACCCTAAAAAGGGGACGGACTGTGCATGAAAAACGCATTTCTCCTCCTTGACAAAAAGCCCATTCTCTAGCAACCTCTGAAGCACTCGTCTGACGTGCTGAACGTGTTCCTGGAGAGAAGAGGAAAAGATCAATATGTCATCCAGGTAAAAATATATGAATTGATCAACCATATCTCTCAGCACGTTATTGACGAGTGCTTGGAAGACCGCGGGCGAGTTGGATAGCCCGAAGGGCATAACCAAGTATTCAAAGTGCCCTCTGGGGGTATTAAATGCGGTCTTCCATTCATCTCCCTTCCTTATGCGAACCAAATGATAAGCGTTATGTAAATCCAATTTTGTGAAGATGGATGCTCCCTGCAATCGTTCGAAAGCTGAAGACATCAACGGCAAAGGATAAGTATTCTTTACCGTGATGTTGTTCAACCCTCGACAATCAATGCACGGTCGCAGAGACCCATCCTTCTTCCCCACAAAAAAGAACCCCGCCCCCGCTGGAGATGAGGAAGGTCTAATGAATTTGGATGCTAGAGAATCAGAAATATATTTCTCCATAGCCTCCCTCTCTGGAACAGAAAGTGAATATAACTTGCCCTTAGGCGGAGACCCAGCTGGTACTAAGTCTATGGCACAGTCATAGGGACGATGTGGAGGAAGATAAGTAGCACGAGACTTACTGAACACTTCTCTCAGGTCCTGGTACTCTTCGGGCACGTTTGATAAATTCACTATCTCCTCCTGGAAAACAGACACAGTTAAAGACGAACACGCAGACACTAGACATGACTCATTACAATTATTACTCCACATAGAAATAGAACTGTGCCCCCAATCGACTCGGATTGTGTAGTGTGAACCAAGGATGACCAAGTACGATGGGTGCCAGAGGTGAGTTTATGAGAAGGAATGTTATTGTCTCAGTGTGGTTGCCAGACGTGATGAGAGTGATGGGTTCAGTAGCATGTGTAATGTTGGAAAGCTGTTGTCCATTGAGAGCATTGACAGAAATCTTGTACGTGAGGGGGGTGGTAGGAATGTGGAGGTGGTGAGCCAGTTCTAAATCCATAAAATTACCTTCTGCCCCTGAATCCAATAAGACCTGGGTGTCATGAGTGTTGATTGCCCACCTTAGTCTTACCGGAAGGAGAGTAGATGATCGTATCTGACCGTATCCAGGAATTCTGAACGTCTGGTCTCCATGCTGCGAACTGGATGGTCTTGTTGGAAACGGCCCATTCTGCTCAGCCGAGCATCTACTCGAAGTGCTAATTCGATAAGTCCATTGAGACTAGTGGGAAGGTCCAGCATGTAAATTTCCCTCTGAATACGGTCAGCCAACCCATGCAGGAATCTGTCCCACTGCGCCTCCTCGTTCCATTGGCACTCTGCAGCCAGGGTGCGGAACTGGATAGAATATTCCGACACCGAACCGTGACCTTGGCGAAGATCGGCGAGTAGTCTGGCCGCCTCCCTACCTGCCACCGCCCGATCGAAAACCCTCCTCATCTCTTCGGAGAGTGCCTGGAACGAGGCGCAGCATGGGTCTTGATTCTCCCACACCGCCGTTCCCCAGAGAGCCGCCCTGCCGGAAAGTAGCGTCAGCACAAACGCCACCTTGGATCGCTCTTGGTTGAACGTCTGAGGCTGTAATGCAAAGTGCATAGAACATTGGGTCAGAAAAGCTCTGCAAAACTCTGGTTCACCTGAATAACCTTTGGGTGTTGGCAGTCTTGGTTCTCGCCGCGGCTGCGGCTCTGGAAGAGGGGGTGGAGTCGGCGGTGTGGGTGGCTTAGTGGAGACTCGTAGCTGTTGTATCTGCTGGGTGAGCTCGGACACCTGCGTCACAAGCGCTTGGACCGGCCTCCCTGTGAGTGAGATGTTCTCCTCCTGGGTGTCCATTCTAGCGATGCTTCGAGCCGCAAACTCGTCCCACGTGGAAGCGCCTGCTACATCCATAATGGTCAGATCGTTCTGTTACGTATGACAGAGACAGGATGTAAACGCAAGGCGTATTTATTGACAAACAGCACAAGAGTCAGATATATGAGCAAGATCACAGGAAACACTGGCGGGCGGACACAAGGCTGATGGAATGGTGTCGCAGGGACTTCGGTGGACAACAGGTGGTGGTGCTCGGTCCAGTGATAATCCCTTGAATCCCGGTGAGTAAGTGATCCTCGTGACGGTGCTTGGTAATCCAGTGCTGAGTGACGATCCAGGAACGAACGACGAAAACAGGAAGACTAGGCAGGAACTAAGGACACAGGAACAGGTACGGGAGCACACCGGGGAGAAACAACGATCTGACAACATGAAACACAAGTTACTGAACTTATATAGGGAACAAACAATTGAAACCAGCTGGCGCTGCTGATCATCGCTGATCAGTGACCACGCCCACAGACACACACACAACAGCACGCTAGACGAAAGAGAGAGAGTGAATTCATGAACCGTGACAAATAGCCTCCGAGTATGAGATATGACGGAGCATGTTATTTGTTGGATGTAGTGAACGAATATGCCCTTCACTGAACGAGTTTCATGAGTCTGAACGAGATCGAGAGATCTTATCGTTCATGAACGAAATGACTGAACTGATATCCATGTCGTTCGTGAGCGAGTTGAATGCTTTGGTACATCTTGTTTGTGAATGAAATGAACTGGTACATAGCTTATCTTATTCGTGAATGAAATGAATGGGAGTAAACCTGGTCATTTAGCATGTCAATCTCACAAAATGCAAAGCGCAGTTATAGGTACTGTGCACATACGCTTGTTTTCTTATTTAGCATACAGAGCATAACTCCACGTTTAGTCCCCGATTTATGAATGTGAATATATAATATATGAACTGTCTGACCAAACAATTAAAATGTTAATTATGCAAGAAAACCTTGTGCTTTGTTCATATGAGCAACTTTATTTATTGAATGCGATTATGCACACATTTTAATAAAGCAAAATCAGTTTTCGTAACAAGTGAATACATTCGTTGACTTAAAACATAACACATTAGACGATCTTTTTCGCCACCTCTTGGCGTATTTTGCGTAATACGAAGAAATGGTCACTGAACGAATCAGTGAACGAATCTGAATGAATCATTTTGGTGAACGAACTGAAAATGACGAATCGCTTGAAAGAATCAACATTTCCACCACTACTTTATACCTCACACTGTTTTTTTGTATCTCAAAATCGCAACTTTATTTCTTGTAATATTGACTTTATATCTTAGAATTGCAACTTTTTCCCTCAGAATAGAGACTATATCTAAAAAATGCAGCTTTATTTCTCATAATTGACTATATATCAAAGTGACTTTTAAGCACAAACTGTCCATGTAACTGTGACTTCTTAGATCATAATTGCAATATCATATCTCATTATTGACTTTATATCGCAGAACTGGAACTTTGTTAATCATGTAACTTCATAGTTTACAATTGCAACTTTATATATCATATCCGATTTTATATCTCAAAAAGCAACCTTATTTCTTATAACTGAGTTTATATCTTAGAATTGCAACTTTATATCTCATAATTGTCACTTCTTGGCTCACAATTGTAACTTTATTTCACATAATTGTTACTTTACAAATGGCAACTTTGCAATATATCTCATAATTGGGAAATATCACACAACTGACTAAATTTGCTTTAATTCTTATAATTGTCACTCATATACATTTATTTCTCTTTATTGTTACTTCGTAGCTCACAATTGTAACTATATCACCGTTTCAACTTTACTTCTCATAACTGACTTCTTAGATCATAATTGTAACATTATATCTCATAATTGTCTTTATATCCCTGAATTACTTTGTTTCACGTTTCTTCATAGTTCACAATTACAACTTTATATCTCATAACTGATGTTTTTAATCTCAAAATGCAAACTTATTTCTCATAATTGTTTATATCTCAGAATTTTAATGTTAAAAATTGTAACATGATATTTAATAATTTATATTATATCTCAGAATTGTCACTTCAAAGCTCACAATTGCTGCCTTATACCTCAGAATTGTTACTCCAAAGTTAGTAACTGCAATTTTGCAATGTATCTCATAATTAGAACTGTATATATAATTTTAGTCGTATATGCTCCCTAAATTTAATGTGTGTGACCTCAAAATATATTTAGGACCATTTGTGCGACCTGTTTTCATTTCTCTACAAAACGTCATACAGTGACCGGTCCACCATTCTATCACATAATCAATTTAACTTCATCTGTACGAACTTACGTTTAAAGCAGATTTTAGGCTGGTTAATATTAGCCATTAGCCACTACTTTTCACTGTGCTCCGTTGTCACATGACAGGGAGCTAACTAGCATGGAAAATGTAAAGAGATGAAGAGACAAGATGAAAAGAACACTGTCAAAAAGGGCTCTTGAGTGTTTATATTTCAACAGCTTCAGCATTTCACAAAACAGCATCATGCAACAGCACGTGGTTTACAAAGCAAAAAATAAAAGAGTAACTTTCAATTATTTAATTGATAGCTTTCCTTGTAAATGCTAGCCTGCAAATCTGTCAAACTTTACCATGAAATCAAGTGGAAATGAGTCGACAATGAATGTCAGCCAATCAGCAAACACGTTCAGAATTAGCCCAAGCCCCACAATCAGTGACATTTAAACACTACAAACAGCACTCCTTTACAAATATCAATAGTTACATTTTTACATTACCCTAGAAATGTGTTTAGCAGGTACATGGCTAACTTGACAAAGCTCATTTGCAAATTGCATGATGGGTAGATACATGGTTTGTGCGTGAACACACACGCACACATGCAAACAAACAGAGTTTGATTTGCATTATGGCAATCAGCGCCCTCACCTGGAAGAGTAAAGATCCACAATTATAAACATTGAAATAAAAACATTTGCATTCTGAAATATGAAATTACATCAGAATGCCATTGTGGGCTATTAGTGGTAAGAAAATGCTTAGCAGCCCACACTGGATGAAGATAGATGGTTCAGTGAGAGCGCAAGACGCTCAGTAATGAGATCCCACCCCTGTCTCTCTGTCTTTCACCTTCCGTCGTGAGGTGATGTGCGAGGAGACGGTAATAAAAGCCGAAGTATCTGCTCCTGCAGGGCTGGCCCTTTTCCCCCGTATGCTTCCCCGCAGGCCGAACGGCCTCCGAGCCTCTGCCTCATTTCATCCAGCCCTGCCTCCAATCAAAATCCAATCCCCTCTGTGGGCCACCACAGTCCCAGCGGAACCGCAATAGAGCTTGCAAAGTCATTCTGAAGATGGCAAAAGGGCAGAACTCTGGGCTGAAACTGTCCTTATCTCCCAGCACAGCATCTTCTATTGTAAAAAAAAAATGCAAAGTTTAAAATTATTTTATAGTCAATAAAGTGAATTTAAATAAATTACTTAATTTTAAAAAGATATAATGCATGTATCAAATGATAAAAAATGGAATGAGAAAAATTTCCTTCTTATTTCATCAAATATATATATATATATATATATATATATATATATAATTTTTTTTTACTAATTATACATTAAATGTTTAAACAACTTTTCCTTTAAAAGACCTGCATTCACAAAAGCCTTCATGACTTTGACAGATAACAACAAAGCGGAGGTCTGCTTATGTTGCTGTATTAAGGAACAACCTCTCTGTTTGAACCAAATTAAATAAGGAGACATGCAGGAAACACTAATCAGGTTTGATGTTGATTTAAGCCATTCTAAAAAAAAAAAAAAAGTGCCCTTCATTCTGTGTACCCTTGATTTTGAAGGGCACTCAGATAGCCCATCTCAGCATCTTATTCTGATTGGTAATTAGATTAAGGACATACGCTTGATTGGCTGTAAATTCTGCTTGGATTATACGTTTGAGGAGAAACAGTGTGAAGTGAAAAACATATTAAAAACAAAGTACTGGATGATTTTACTGGAGTATTTCAGTTGCACAGGCAAACGCAGTAGAGAACAGACTGTGAGCGGTCGCTTGATATTACTCACAGTGGCCCCAAACCTTATTTTGAGTAATATTGCATGATGTTAATAGCAGCCCTACCACACATATGTCCCTTGCATAAATATATTCCTCCCCTTGATGAACCAGGGAAGCGGTGCCCAGCTTTATGCTATCTCAGTCACAACTAAACTCAGCAAGCTGCTGAAAAGTTTCAGCACGGAAGCAGTCCAAAACACTTTACATCATGCATGAAATCAGAGAAGATTGAGCGAAAGGTTGTCTTCTCTGTATGTGCTGCTGAAACACACAATACAATTTTTCTCTAAATATATAAGCTCTGAATCTATATCAGAAAGGGCTATGGCCATTTAAACAGGTCAACAGTAGAAAAACTTCATTGTATGCAAAGTCAGCCGATATTTGATTAGAATGGGGGAACGTTTAACATTCAAATCAGATTCTCCTTGAACTGCATGGCTCAAACAAAATCTGCGGATGATCTGAAGTTTGAATAATTTAGAGTACAGAGAACTAGGATATATATATATATATATATATATATATATATATATATATATATAAAATTCCACTTGACTGAAGCCTTGATCAAATTATTTGACACGTGGATCCGAGCAAACTTAAACATAGCGTTTAAGACTGCCGAGCTTGCATTTTCTTTTAAACATCCATTTTATGAACTGTTGATGAATGTCAAGCAGTTACTGGACAAAACGAGATCTGAGTGAAGTGATTTTGCCATGCCTGCTGCTTTTTGTTCCAGACTGTAAAATAAATAATTCTGCACGTGATCTAATTGTGCAGACTGTTTCAAAAACATGCAGCATCAGTACCGAGTTGGGGGAGGGGGGGATGTTGAATAAAGGCTAAAGAAGAGCCTTTATATACATCCATTTACATATATATATATATATATATATATATATATATATATATATATATATATATATATATATATATATATATATATATATATACATATATACTTACAACTTTTAAACTAGGAGTTTTCTTAGAGCAATGGCTTGTACCACATAACTGTTACACCTCATGTGGAACCATAGAAAAATGGCGGTAAGTACTAAAATATAATAAAGCAGTTATTAATATTTATTTATTTTAATTTTTAATTTATGCAAATGACTTTTGCCAGTGTAAATGTCTTCATACAAATGTAATGTGAAAATAAATGAAAGACATACAGCACAGAGTTATAGATATATAGGCTCTCCATGTAATAACCTAAATATATAATTATAATGCATTTACATAGCAACTGTTACTTATATTGTGTTTTACAGCTGCCAGTAACTTTCTTTCACACGGGTTTATTTTGTTTACTGTCGCTATAGAAATGGATTTACGGTAATGATGACATGGTGTGAACACAGCATAAGCATCAGAGATGTAACATTGATGATGTTCCAGGAAATCCCTAATATGGATAAAAGCATCGCTATCGCTGTAATGTTTAATGTTAAAAGTAGATATCACGTTTAACATTTTTAATAATGGAATGTAAGGACAATAAACACTTGCCTGCGACAATATATGGTGTGTTCTCAAGCAATCTGAGGTATTTTCTAGTGCTGGGCAACGATATATTTTTTCAAATCACGATTAATTGCATGATTTTCTGTGATTAATCACGATTTATTTCATTGTTATGCACAAAATAATGGATTCAAAAGTAGTGTGTTGAACTTTTTTCATTTAATTAAAAGTATCGCTATATGAACAAAAGTGCATTAACATTTGGTTTGCTAACATTTTAAACAAATAAGATGCTTTTTTACAGCAGTATTCCTTTTAAATAGTAACAGTTAAAATGTTTTTTGTAAATCTCAACTTATAACATTAATGTAATCAAATTACATATAAAACCAAAGCTAACTGCCACTGCCAGGGCATTAACGTTTTATAGAAATTATTTTATAGTTTGTTATATAAAAACAAGTTATGCTCAGAGTCTAGAGCCTCGATCATAACATTATAACAGGCCGACTAGAGACCTACACTCCCGTGGGACCCAACGCAACAGAGTGCGGCATGAGATAACACTTAATGTGCAAGTGAGGGCAGGTAGAGACTCGTGTTTGCGGGATGTGGGAGAATAAGTGTTTACTCATACTAGGAGGTCTTAACCGTCCCAGAACACGTTTGACCCCCAAAGCCTGGTTCGTTTAACTAGTGTGATCGCTCTGTGCTGTGCTCTGGCTCAAGTTGGTTTAGCCGTCATTTCTGAGCGGCAAAAGTAATAGATCTGTAAAGCAATATATTGTGGGAGGGCCGTGTGTTACTGCGTCCCAAACAACTATAATTAACCATAAATTTACTTATACTGCCAAGTAAAATACACTGTCAAGGTCCAGAAAAGTATGAAAAGCATCATCAGAATAGTCTATGGGACAGTCACATGCCTCCTGGTTTTCATCCATAATATCCTAAATTGTGTTCTGAAGACGAACAAAGCTTTTACAGGTTTTGAACGTCATGGGGGTAAGTGATTAATGAAAAAAAAATCATTTTGGGTTGGAGTATCCCTTTAAGCCCTGTTCACACTACAAGTGACAAAGCGACATGATCCCATTCATTTTAAAGGAGAGCTGGCCAATGATGCAACAAATTTCATAATCCTTCAACTTGATGGAAATGAAGGGCAACTTTCGGTAGCGACAGCCAATAGGAAAGAAGACGGCAGAGCTCATGTGATCATTCTCATCTCAGCCCTAGATAAACTTACACAACGGAAAAAAAGTAGGCCTTCTTCTCGTTCATGTTTGTTTGTACAGCTTTAATTCATATTTATATTATATTTAGTCTTTTGCCTCTGAAATTTTTGTATTTAGTGGCAAGAAACCTGATTCGCTGTCAAGGCAACCAGTAGCTAGTGAGAACTCCCCCTAGCAACCTCATCGCCAGCCCCTGGAAACATGCAGCATCAAAGTCACTGCTAGTGTGAACACAGTTTAAGGCCCACCCCAAATGCTCATGATGACGCCCATCCCAAGCCAGTACAGTGTATGTGTGAATATACACACACAGATAGGCTATTCATGCATTCAGGAATGGGAATTTGAAATAGAGCTGGGACTGTGCTTTTCCCACAATGCACTGCTGACACAGGGCCAATGACACTCTGCAACTGGAGGCTGTAAAGCCATTGTGGTCCTTTATTCAAATGTTTTGCACATGCGGCTGGATTTTTCCAGAAAGCAATACCATGCATTGACAGAAGGATTTAAAAGAACAGAACAAATGCGAGACACATCTGACGGGGATTATTATACGACAGAAATCAAACTTCACCCACACCCACTATGATGATGTTGTATAATGTAAACATACAGAAGCGGACAGCCGCAAATAGCCATGAAAAGGTCTTAAATGCAACAAACAGACCAACCTGTCAGCAATGATCATGCATCCTCATTCTTCTCGTTCTCACACAAACCCTTGACCATTGTATGGTATCACACAAGCCTCATTCGGCCTGTAATTGTAGCGATTACATGACTAGATTGTGTCACACACACCTGTCTGCACACATTATGACAGGCCAGCTGCATGAGGTGATGCGTTGAGACAGGGCACCTGCAGCCAAACCCCACGTCACATCTGTATGTGTGACTCATTATGTATACGTGCCCAAAGACAGTCATTATCATATTACTGCTGCAGCTCGCTGCCTTTGCATTTGTGCCACTGGCTCATGTGGTTAGATAACACGACTGATGGAATGTCTGCCAGGTATTGCTGTGAAATAAATAATCATTTTATGTACTGTATTTCATACAAATCATATATATATATATATATATATATATAATACATTCTATTAGAAATTAAAACTCATCGCTGGTCATTGCTAGGTGGATGTAAAAGAGCCAATTTCTTAATTTGGCCTTAATATTCCTTATTTTTATTTATTTGTATAATTAGGCATTGTTAGTAGCTTTTTTGATTGTCTTTATATATTACTTCTTAAATGAAATACAATTATTTTATATAACTATTATTGTTTTAAACTTTTGTTTTAAATGTATTACTTTCAGTAGTTATGTGAATCGCTTTAAATGCAAATGAGCTGCATATTCCCGCCCCGTCTCCAGAAAAGGGCCCGTCGCATATACGTCTCTCTGCATTGCATATCTACAGCAATAAACAGCCGTTAGAAGCAGCATGACTGAGAGCGAGAGAACTGGTGTTTAGCCGTACATATGGGAAGCCAAATGCACTTAAAGTGGAACAAAACAGAACAATGTTACAGAGCTTGCACTGCGCTGACCTGTCATCAGCGCGGCCCATTGACAGAGCCACGCGACCATGCTACTGAACAAATCTCAAGCTACGATCAGTTAAAAGCTGATCAGCTGATCAGTTAAAAATTGCTTAATGTACGCACACAAATATGGTTAAAACACTAAACACTATAACCATAATGAGATGACATTCGCAAAGCTCAGATGTTGGGAGAAAATTAAGACTTATGTTCAGTCTTACAAACAAACATAGAGCATCGGGATTGCTTGTGAGATATTGTTGACGATACAGCTGCTCGAGCGCAGAGAAAATGGAGAACATTTTCAAAAAAAAAAATATATATATATATCTTTATTTGGTATAAATAAAAAAGTTAGTTGAAAAAATTTCACCAGTAGAAACAATGATACAGAGAAACCAAACAAAGAGGTTTTTATTATTATTACTGAATAAAGAAAAAAAAGGTTAATTTGTCGATAAAGTGCATGGTATTCTAAGCTGCCCATTAAAGTTTTTTTTTTTTTTTTTTAGGCTACATGTAACAGCCTATAGTTAATATAGCAATATCTACAGAATAAATATCTAGACTTTTTCCCCTTGCAATACATATCCAACTATTCTGTGTGAATTGCTTGGTTTCGGTTTTAACCTAATCAAGATCTCCTACACATCGAGCTACTATATTTTTTCAATGTTTTTAATGAATAATGCAGCAACGGTGCATCTCGTGGGTCAGACTATCAAAGCATTCAAATGCAACAGTGTCACTCACATCATCATTACTGCATCTCATATACCGCTGATGACGCTTCCTGACACACACCTAACATTCGATTGTAGCATTTTTGGTTTCAGATCCAAATGTTTATTTTAATTTGACTAATATAATTTTTTTATTCACAATCTCCTCATCAAATGCAGGTAGAGCACTCAAATCAGCATGTGCTCTTGTGTGATATCACTTAAAGCACTTGCGCTACAGTATATCGGAAAAAAATATTATACCGTTATCGAATAAGGTGTATTGTCGATATATACAGCTACCATTTTAAGGCATTGCCTTAGCAAGCACAAGGTTGGGGGTGTAACGGAGTTTAAATAATGCTGTTAAATTCATGCATTAATTGGGGGAAACTCGACATTGGCTGGCTGTTGAGTCACTCGCATTTGTGTGCGTGATATTGTGGGCGGAGTTATGTAATTACCAGCAGAGTCTCACATCTCTCACTACTGGTAAGTCGCATCAATAAGCGCTGTGTCATAAACAAAGTTTAGATTCTTTTCAAGTGCAAGGTTGTACTTTATTATTACACACAAGTTACTTCATTTGCCTGTCAGTTCCTGGTTCTGTCAGTAGAGTCAAAATGTGTTATTTGCGATGATTAAATGTGATGCGTGTGTTTTGGTCGTGTCTGTCCCAGGTATGTTTTATATTCACATTTGTCATGTTCTGTGTAAAAATATATAAGCCGAATTAAGTGTTAGCATTAACACGTGCTATATGCTCACATGTGCTGAACAGAGTAACAGCGCCATTTTAGTTGTTCTCTTTCTGTGTTTCAATTATACAAAAAGTGTGAATGTGAAGTAATGTGAAGTGATGAGAAATGAGAACGGAGACATTTTTTTATTTTATTTCTTTAATGTGTTTTATTTTGAAATTTATTCCACTATATGTTCACGATCACTCTGTAAAAATGTAAATCCAGCAGAGTCTCACATCTCTCACTGCTGATTTCTGAGCAACGTTGATGCTTTGATGTAGCCTACACTAACCAGCTTTTGGTCGTGTTTGTCCCAGTTTTGTCTGTCCCAGGCCCAGTAAAGCAAGATTTGAGTAACCATCCCCCTGCTCTCAGTGTGATTTCATCCACACACACACACAAACAGACACAGGGGCTCGAATCCCAGAGAACACATGTTCGGAGAAAATTGTTAGCTTGAATGCAGTGTAAGTGGCTTTAGATAAAAGCGTCTGCTAAATGCATAAGTTTAATTTAATATCTTACAAATCTTAAAAATTTAAACTAAAATATTACTATAGATTATCAACAACATAAAGTCTTAATAAAACTACTCAACACTCACTTATGATTAATCATTAAGTATTAATAATGAATAAAATAATATAAACAAAAATAAGACAGTCACAACATTATAACAAAACATTTGAATGAAGGACCACAATGGCTTTACAGTCTCCCCTTCATTGGCCGTGTGTCAGCATTGCATTGTGGGAAAAGCACACTCCCAGCTCTAATTCTAATTCACATTTCCAAATACATGAATACCCTACCTATTATCTACAATGTTTAATTGTACATAAATATTCCTGAATTCAAACAACAGTGCAAAACACCCATTCAGCACCTTCAAGTTGACGGGCGAGATGGAAACACTATGGACAGGACAGCACAGGTAGCAGCTGTATTTTATTAGCTATGGTGCCTTGAGGGAGCTGACTACACTGTAGGTTTGTCATGCAGGATTGATGATTCTTTTTCTATCTGGAAAAATATTTAAATAAGATGCTGTAATCCCTGAGGATGCGATGGCCACAATGAGCTTTAATACTGCCCGTGGTTTTCGGCTGCAGATATGAGCTTCATTCAGAGTTTACTTGCTTATTTATTTACTTTCCCTGTCATATCATTTTAAGCGCAGAATCAACAGATGCCTTGAGCCGAGAGCACATTTTAATTAAGAGCCCTGCTATAAATCACTATTTTAGGCTGGTGCATGTAATCTGCACTTTAACTTTTTTCAGCAGCATTGCAGGTGAAACTTTACAAAGATGGATTTTTGCAGTGCATACACCTGTAAAGTGGAGTTTCATTCTGATGGCCTTTATTCCATAGACTCCCAACAGCTTTCAGTTGCCATAGTGACAGTGCCAGCTGAGATTCTCAACTGTGTGAGGAATGTTTGCATTTTTACCATCCCTTTGCACACATATTATGTCTTTAAAACAAAATGATTGCCTCGGAAACTCTCATCTCAGGGGGTTTTGAGGCAATGCAGAAAAAGAGAAAAGGCATCAATCAAAAAGATGCAAATCAAATTTCTTAAATGTGTATCTGTAAGCTATGTTCCGGCTCTTCAGAAACAAAAATGAAGTAGAAAGGTTGTCACTATGTGTGCTAAATCAGTTTTGTTCACCTTTTTTGGGTTTACTTTGTGATTACTGACTACTGTATCATCTTTTATTTATGTTCATGTTACATGTTTTACATATGTTATGTAAAGAGGTAAATAGAAATCGATCGTGCAGGTCTCTACTCGGAGGGCGCCTGTTATAATGTTATTATTGAGGCTCTGAAATATGGAGCATAACTTGTTGTTCTATAACAAGCTAAAATATTATCTATAAAAACAGTAATGTCCTGGCAGTGGCAAATACTTTGGTTTTATATTTAATTGTATTACATTAATGTTTAAGTTGAGATTTACAATAAATATTTTAGCTGCTAATATGTAAAATGAATATTGCTGTAAAAAAACACCTTGTTTGTTTAAAGTGTTAGTAGCCAAATGGTATTGCACTTTTGTTCATATAGTAGAACATTTAAAAAAAGTGTGCAATACACTACTTTTGAATTCATTACTGAATGTTGTGCAAAATGCGATTAATTGCAGAGAAATCATGCGTTTAATCGTGGTAAAAAAAAAAAAAAAAAAAAAATCGAATAATTGCCCTGCACTTATATATATATAACTACAAAAAAATTGAAATGCACATATTAATCCAAATATTGTATTTTAGATGTATAGATATGTATTTTATTTGTTTTTTCAATTATCTCATTTAATATGAATGGAAGAAATCCCTTATAGAAATGAAATTAGGGGGAAATACAGAGCCAATTTCCCTTTTTATTGTCTAGTAAATCATGTGGCACATTTCGTGGCTGCAGCTAGTGAGGCATGTCGTCATGTGTTTGTTAATTTGCTGCTCTCAAGGATAAACCATTCATCTTTGCCTCTGATGCTGTGAATGATCTGTCGACTTCCGTTTTTCTCTTCTGAGACAACGGGAGGGTGAGTCTGGAAAGGAAAGCACATTTCCATTTCTTCTCTTTCACCTTGTTTTACGTTACCTCTTGATTTATGGAGAGCAGGTCATCGCTGATTGAGATTTGTGCTGCAAGAATTATGCACTATGTCTTCTCATCCAACTTCAACTCTTCCACCTCTTCCTGAAATCTTCTACAGGATGATCCAATTTTCAGCTCCTGCTCTTTCCCACACGTGGAACTCATTTCCCTCCACTGATGCCATTCATGGGCATTCTGCGGAGGAAGAAACCATATGATCAAACCTAATCGTAAAGTCTGACTTCTGCATTTAGGTTTATTTTACATTTCCCAAATCTGCAGAGGCAATCAAGGTGAAAGTGACCAGTTTCGGCTCCGGATAAGAAGGGATTAGCCTGAGATGTCTACATTTTCTCCGTCTTACTGAGGAAAGCCTCCAGTAAACAGTGGGTAATGATTTGTTGCTATTCTAGAGAAGAATTATCAATAAGTAATGATTTCATTCTGTCAATAATGAAATGGCAACTGATTAACATGTTAATGTGTCTATACAAATGTCAGCGGGAAAATGACACTTGCATCATGGAGCCATTGAAAAAGAATTGGAGCAATAAATCATGTTTATGTAATGCTTTAGAAAAACCATGTTAAATTTCTGAATAAAATAAAATAAAATAAAATAAAAACACATGTGTATATATATATATATATATATATATATATATATATATATATATATATATATATATACACACACACACACACACGCACATACAATTCTGTAGAAGAAAAAAATCTGCAATTTTTAGCAAATAAATATATATATATATACAATCCTGTTAAATTTCTGGCAAACAAACAAATAAAACTAAAATTACAATTGAGACAAAGCCTACATTTTATATAAATGAAACTACTATGTGTCACACAGGGAATTCTAGGAATGTATGTTTAAAAAAATATATATAGTAAAAAGTTAAATATATAACTGATTTTCATCTTAAATAAAGATTTTTAAAAAAATGTACTAGCAATCCAAAAAGTTTTAGAGACTTTTTCCTTTGACCCTTAAACACAATGCAATTAATTGCAAAGTAAAAAAAGCAAACAAATAAATATAAAAATCCCATTCATATTAATACAGTACATTTTTACAGACTTATTTACAGTGTAATTTCTACTCATACTAAACAACTTTAGAGTATTCTACAGTAAAAATGACATGTATCCTCTTGTTGAATCATATATACAATTTTTAAAAATAAGGTAACTTGTTAACCAGTTTACTGTTATTTTAACTGTAGTATTTTACTAATTAATTTGTATTTTTTTTTTTTCACTTAAAATGTAAAATGTTTTTGCAATAAATTTCAACACATGTAACGACGCCTCAGTAATTATGGAGGAATATTAGGTAAACCCTTGAGTCAGGCCTTTTAAACTCATCCTCCTCTGCAGCACATTCATATTTTTTTCCTAAAGCCATTAACCACAACAAGCACATAAAACGAGCAGATAAAGTAACAAAAGGAACACGAACAGAACAACAAGAGAGAACATGAAGTCGCCCACTTTACACCGTAATTAGACTGTAGACTCATTTTCAAACGCAAACAAGCAGATTATTTCACAATGCATTAGGCAACAAAAAGTTAAAATGCAGGCCACAGATGTGGCTAAAAATCTCCCGCTGCTTCTCTCAGGCCTCCTGGAAGCCTCTGAAGCCCCGCTCAGTCCAGCAGGAATCAACAGATACACAAATCTGTGCTGATACGGGCCGGCTGGCAGCCAAAGTGCTGTATATGAAAGCAGTGATAAAGTTTGTTAGCGCTGAGCTCAGGCTGCAGCTCTGTGGGTGGAAGAGTTATGGGGGAGATTTTTTACTGCATTAAAGCATAAAAACTGAATAACTTCTGGATTCTGAAACTATATTGCATCAGATGTAGATGGAAAAGTTTTACCTATATCGCCAACTGACTGTATTGTAAAAATGATTTACGTAGTCTGTGTTTTTGGCTTGATTTCCAGTAAAAACATCCTTCAAACATGATCAGTTATTTGCTTTATCACTTTATATAATCAATAAATGAACATCTGAACAAAATCTTATGAATTACTATGAAAATACAAGGTTTTTGACCAGAAACTATGTAAAGGATGCTTTAAAATATACTTAAAAGCACTAAAATGCAAATATATTTGGGAACACTTTACAATAAGGTTCCATTTCTTAACTATTTTTAATGCATTCACAAACATTAGCAATGAACGATACATTGTTGCAGTATGTATTAATCTTTGTTAACATTTATTAATAAAAATACAACTGTTCATTGTTAGTCCATGTTAGCTTAGGTCCATTAAATAACATTAATAGATACAACTTTTGATTTTAATATGTATTATTAAATGTTATATTCAACATTACCTAAGATTAATAAATTCTTTAAAAGTATTTTTCATTGTTCATTTAAGAATCTTATTGTAAAGTTTTACCCTAATGTATAGTTTGTACATTATAATGTTATATACAACTTTTTTTAAACACCCTAATATGTGTGGCTGATATTAAAAATAAGATAAAACCTATAGACTTTTAATACATTCGAATCTGACCAACTAATGCAACAAATCATAATACACATTTTTGTTTTGATTTCCAGAAATAATCCTTAAAACATTAATTATTTGCATTTTAGTTATATATAATCAATAAAAACATGAACAACATCTTATGAGTTACTATAATATTACAAGGCTTTTGACTTGAAAGGATGTAAATTATGCTTAAATAAAATCAACATTATATTATATTTAGTATATATGTAAAAACACAATAATATCCATAACTGGTATAAAAAATAAGATAATACCCATAGTTTTAATAAATTAAAATCTTATCAACCAACTATACTGCATATGCTGTATATATATATATACATTTTTGTTTTGATTTCCTTGAATCTAGAGTCTTGATTTCCAGTAAAAACATACTCAAAACATAATAAATTATAGACTTTTGACATGAACATCATGTTTTTGAAATAAACTGAAAATCACTAAAATAAAATACACATTTATTTGAACATTACATATAAAATATAAATAATAATAATAATAATAATAATAATAATAATAATAATATGCATAACCGATAATAAAAATGAGACAAAAATAAGATTAAGAAATTCAAATGTTCAACCAAAAACTAAATAAATAAGCATTTACTTAAACTGCATTTGGCCTTGATTTTCAATAAAAAGATCCTTGAAACATAATAAATTATTGCCCTTATAGTTCTATAATAAATGAGTCAATAATGAGTCACAAATGAGTTACTATGATAATACAAGGCTTTTGACTTGAAATGATGTAGTTAATATAATTGCAGGCAAGCCTATTAATATACTGCTTAACATACTTCATCTTAAATGTTTAAGCATGCACACTTGAGTCTTCCTTTCTCGGGCTGTACCTGAAGACATCTACTCGCTTTTTTATAATCCTCTTCAGAAACTTCTAGAACTGCATAATTGCAGCCGAGTGGTGATTATAGAGAGAGAATGTGTAGGTAAATTGCTTAACTGAGCTGATAAGAGGAACAAAGGGATGCGTTTGGAGCTTTATTACCCTCCGCAATAATTCATTTCTGTGATTAGCTGCAAAACGAAGCCTGAGACGCGTCTTTCTTTTAAACAACAGAAGACAAGCGAGTTCTCTGTACACACATGCATATTAAAAGGAGTTGCCGGCTATGATTGTTTTGGTGATGTGCTGCTTTCGGGAAGGTTAGAAAATACCAGCTTTGAGAAATCTTTCATTTTAGGAGAGTTCACTTATAAGGAGAAATTTCTGAGAGTTTAAGTGTTTGTGTTGTTGTTGCCTATGTCTGTCACTAGTTCTAATGCACATGAATGATATAAAGGTCTATTTAACATTATATAAACACATATAATGAACATTTCTGTGGTGCCTAAAATAGATTGGACCTCACAGATTTGCACGTAACACGAATAAAGCAGGATGGATGCAATCAGATCAACAAAGATACATTTCTGTGGTTGGGTGTAAATGCGACGTGCCGACATCATATATTATCCAGATATGACGAGGATATAAGGACTGAGGAGTGTAAACGGGGTCGTTTAGATGATTAGATGATCAGCAGAAATCTAAACTGATTGTATTTAGAAGGTGCTCCATTTGAAAATTAGAAATTGGCTGTAGGAAAAGGGCTAAAGCATTGAACAACCCCATTTGCACCATCAGGGCAATAATTAAGGGGGCCAATCAACTAAAGATGTTACAAATCTGCCTGTAAGAGGACATGTGTCTATATTGTGCTAAAACACAGTGAGGAGAGTTTGAGTGGCCAAAGACTCTCCAAGGATCACAGTTGAGTCTTGTGGTCAGAAAGCCTTAAAAAAATAAATAATCAGAGAGCTACAGTACATCACCACATGTTGAAAAATTGTCCTTGCTCATCCAAAAACAAACTCCGCATATTCAGTTGTAAGACATGACTGGAACTTCAAATGGCACTGGCTTCTATGGTCAGACAAAACTAAAAAAGAGGTTTTGAGCAGCAAACCCACCAGATGGGTTTAGTACAAACAGGGATTAAAAGTACCCCATGTCCAGGGTAAAATATACTGTTGGATCAGATACATGGCATAAATCTAAACCTGACTGCCTCCGTTAGAAATCTTATAATGGGCTGTGGTTGGATCTTCCATATTAAAATCAACACAAAAATGAAAGTGTGAAGTGACATACAGCCAAGTATGGTTACCCATACTCAGAATTTGTGCACTGCATTTAACCCTTCCAAAGTGCACACACACAAACCGTGAACACACACCCGGAGCAGTGGGCAGCCATTTATGCTGCGGCGCCCGGGGAACAGTTGGGCGTTCGGTGCCTTGCTCAAGGGCACCTCAGTCGTGGTGTTGCCAGTCCAAGACTCAAACCCCCAACCTTAGGGTTAGGAGTCAAACTCTCTAACCATTAGGACACGATGGGTCACTGAGCACTAAATGAAGCCATGGCCGTCCCAGTCCTCTAACCTGAACCCTACAGAAAATGAGTGGGGTGAAATGAAGAGAAGCACCACAACATGGAGCTTTGAATATGAAGGATCTGGAGAGATTCTGCATGAATGAATGGTTTCTGATCTCTTATGAGGTGTTCTCCGAACTCTTCAGGCAATATAGGAGAAAACTCAAGAGCTGTTGTCTTGGGAAAAAGACGTTGCAATAATCGGGTGCCAATAATTGTGGACAGCATGGACTAGAGAAAACATTTATTTCACGTTCAGAATTTTGTAAAAAAAAAAATTAGGAACGATAAAAAGGATAAACAATGCAGATTTATTTTCTCAGCTGCCTTTGCTCATATTTAGTAAGGGTGCCAATAAAAGTGGAGGGCACCGTATATATATATATATATATATATATATATATATATATACTGTATATATATATATATAATGCCCAGTTTTGGTAGTTAATGTGTTTAGTTTTCAAGAACATAATGCAGTGCTAAAATCCATTATCTTTTGGAAACTAGTTTCTAATTTTCCTTTTGATTTAAGGCAGAAATGTGACCTTTTCATGAATTGCACCCATATGTAGGTCATCTTTGCAGAGGTCTTTGAGCACACTAGCCATGCAGACACTATTTTTAGCTGGAATAACATATGGCATAGAACACAGAGAGCTGCTAATGGATAAATTATTATCTCCAGTCCTACAAGTCTGCAAAAAAATAAATAAACACACACACAACAACAACAACAACAACAAAAAACATTAAAAAGACAAAAAAAAATGCTTGCATAAAGATTGAGAGAAATATTCCTCTGATAAAAAGAAGTGGTCTTCAAATAATGTGAGTCAGGTGTAGTTTCTGCTTGAAGACCTGATTCTGCTTGATTGTTTGTATTGTTTTCCCGCCCACAATCCAGCATTGACTAAACGACATTAAGATCTACCATATCAAATAAGAAATATATTATGATAAACATGTCACATTTATATTCAGATGAATTCGATAGTCCAACTTTTTTATTGTCTTGCGGCACGTCTGCCAGGAACGGCGCGCCAATTCATCAATCAAGTCCATTGCAACCGGCCGCTTCAGATTTGATTGTTTTGAGTGTTTTAATGCATCTGTCCAGGCAAATGGTGAAGAGAGAGTGACAAAACAGATTTGTGTAAATAAAGATGGAGTAAATGGACAATTTTGAAATTGGGCCAGCTGCGACAGACACCAATCTTTCCTCCAGGATGGCAGCCGGGCACATCCAAAGCCTGCTTCTTATTTCCATTTCCACGCTCCTAAAATCCTGTCAGCTCCCTCACACACGCAGACAGCCCTCGCATTTCACACCGAATTTCCGTCCCGCTCGCTGGGTTCGCGCTGAGGGGGAGAGTGAGGGAGAAAGAGAGCTTATCTAATCCATATTCACTGACAGAGAATTGAAAACCTAGACATAATGAGTAAACACTGATTTTGCAAATGTCTGCAGAGGAGATGTGAACTGTGATGAATGCTTGTTGCACTCTGTGATGCACTGGGCCTTCAAACATGAAAATGTGATGTCTCGCCCACCATTAGCTCAACAAATCGCCAGGCCGGAGTCCTCTGCCATGATTCATTCCACCTTTAAAAAGAACACAGTTGGCGCACATGCACTGACATGTTCGGCCGTGGCGCTCATACGGGTGATGCAGGTTTGAGCCTAGCTTGCGTTATAGCTTATACTTTAGTTCATATCCAATTCATGAACAAAACACTTTTATGAACCGGTTCTTTTTACTGAATCAAAACTTATACTGTGATCAGAATAGGCTGATTGATGTGCAAATGACTCTTCCAAAATATTTATTTTTAATGAATCAAAACATATTATTTAATCAGTGTAGTCTGATTCCAACCCGATCTCACTGCAATTCGTACATTTTCCCCGAGGTGGCTTATTCATACCACCTCACTCGTACAAATTCATAAGATTTTTGTCAAATCGTACCTATTTTACGAGTTGCACAATTTGTATGAATTTGTACGAATGACCTACACCTAACCCCGCCCCTAAACCTAACCGTCACTGGGGTTTAGCCAAATCGTATAAAATACGTACGAATTGGTCGTGAGATAGCGTTGTCTGATTCACATACAAAATATTTATTTTTAGTGAATCAAAATCTAAAGTGATCAGTCTAGCCAGATTAATGAACAAAATACTCTTATGAACCAGTTATTTTAATTAAATTAATCAAAACCTATAGTGTGATCAGTGTGAACAAAACACTTTTATGAACTGGTTCTTTTTAGTGAATCAAAATCTACAGTGTGATAAGCATAGTCTGATTCATGAACAAAACACTCCTTTGAACCGGTTCTTTTTAGTGAATCCAAACCCGGTTTAGCCAGTTTAGTAAAAAAATAAATAATAAAACATTATATGAACCAGTTCTATTTAGTGAATCAAAAACATACATTTAACATACAAGTCTGAACAAACAAATGAATCGTATGATTCCCTTTTTTCAGTGAATCAAAAATATACATTGTGAACAGTCTAATCCAAAAAAAAAACCATGTAATTACTTTGAGCCAATACATCACATCCAGTGATATTTATGATAATAATAAAACTAATATCCTTATGAACTGGTCCTTCTCATGAATCAAAAACATACAGTAAAACACCACCTGTTTAGTCTGATTCACAAACAAATGACTCTTAGGAACCGGCAGGACAAGTGTAGACCAACTAATGAGCAAGTTCTTTTAATAAATACTTCAAAAAATATTTAACATGGTAACTGGTTTAAGTTTTGTATAATTTATAGTTTATAGAAATACGTTGTAGCAAAATTCAATAAAGAACTTTTTCATTGCTCTCTCTACTAAATAAAACTAAGGGTCAATATTTCAACTGAGATGAATAAATAAGCTTTCCATTGATGCATGTATGATTTGTTATTATAGCACAGTATTTGTCCGAGATACAACTATTTGAATATCTGGAATCTGAGGGTGCAAAAAAATCTAATCGACTGAGAAAATCGCCTTTAAAGTTCTTAGCAATGCATATTAGTTATCAAAAATTAGGGTTTTATATGTTTACAGTAGGAAATTTACAAAATATCTTCATGGTCTTTACTTAAAATCCTAATGATTTATGGCATAAAAGAAAAATCTATAATTTTGACCCATACAATGTCTTTTTTGCCTATTGCTAAAAATATACCCCAGCGATTTAAGACTGGTTTTGTGGTCCAGCATCACAATTTATTTTTATTATTCTTTATGTAAGTATTATAAAGTGGTTATGTGCATAAAACAAATTTTGTGGGATGAATTTATCAAACTTTAATACGTTATTTGAATAAACTCCTAAACCTAAGTATGAGCAAAAGTAATAATGCTGGTTACCTGACCAAAAAAACAACAACAACATGCTATGAGAACTATCCAAAACCGTGGCCTTTTTCTGCGGGAAACAGACTAGCTTTTGACTGCCAGATACATGGACTCGCTTTCCTCTGGAGGCCGGAACGAGATGGATGAGAGGGCCAGTCGCACGGCATAGATCCAGGCCAGAAGGTGTTAATCCACTAGGAGATGATGAGGGCCATGAGCCTGGCCTGAGTGGCATCTGACAGCCCCCTCTCTCAGCTGCTTCGAGTGCCTTGTTTTCACACATTCTGAAATACACATCGTGCTCAGGAGTAAATGAGATTCTGCCATCTGAGGAATTACAACTGCACAGGCCACTCAAGAGCTATCCGCAAAAGGTAGTCACGACAGAGCTTACAATCAATTTTTTTTTTTTTGAAACCACACACTCCAGCAACGAGCAGAGAGAGAAAGAGAGGAAGAGACTGGAGAAAATGAGTCCGAATGGCTTGTTTCATTTCTGGCACTTGGGTCTGACACTCCAGAGAAAGAGACGTTACATCCAAAAGAAGAAAAAAATATATAAACAGCGCCCAGTGTATACGGCCGAAGACCCATGAATTATAGAGAGATTCGAGTGAACACCCCATTGAATTTCAAAAAACTAGGGTGAATAACATGACTGTATCTACACTGGGATGATATGCTTGACAACAAGCAAATCCGAGATTTGCTCAAATGAAAGATGAAATGTATGAATCCATGTAGCTTTGCTACTAAAATCCCTCTGTTCGTTCACAATACACTCTCCCGAGCCAGTTCCTGCCTCAAACACAGACAGCCTTGGACAGTCTCTGTTCAAAACATGAGCTTTTTACACAATGTTGGATAACACTTGAATTTCGTTGAACTTTTACCTCAGAGCTCAGTGAAGGAAATGAAGCAATAAAAACAACTAAGGCACATTGGAAAATGTGCCTCTTTCTACATTTCTGCAGAACTCCAAAGTTTAAAAAATTATGATTTTTTTAAAAGTTTTTGAAAGAATATTAGAAAGATTTTTGAAGGATCATGTGACACTAAACTCTGAAGTAACAGATGCTAAAAATTCATTTTGGCATTGCATAAATTACATTTTAAAATAGCAAACAGTTATTTTAAATTATAATATCATTGCAGGAAATTTCCTTCTCAGCTTCAAGTAATTATTATTATTTTTATTGTATCTTTTTGTTAACACTTAGTTAAAACTTAGTCAAGAAAATTTCGTAGACCATTTCAGCAGCAGACATTTAATCCTTACTAAATGCACAAAGCCAACAGCCAAGCTGGTTGTTGAACTGTAATATTTATTAAATTAATAACCCTTTTTTGTTGTATAAATCACCTAAACTGAAGTCATGTTCATTAAAGATTTATATAACTGTCTTGAAAAGCCTTTCAGTGGAAATAAAAGAATTCATGTGATTAATCCCGGCATAAATTATTTCTTCAATACTAAACTAAAAAAGATTTGCATACAGGTCTTGGTCATTGCTGAATACATTTATCAAACAGCATTCAGATCCTAAAATACTCATCAAAGCACATTTTCACTGATGGTGATACAAAGCTGATAGCATAAAACGCCACATAATTTTTGTTACTAATTCTGAGTTAATTAACAGCTTCTATCCAGTCATCCAAAAAAGTTAAAATAATCTTCTACAGTAGCATCATTCCATATTGGGCAAGAGAGCAGAGAAAAAACACACTGTCGGACTTCATATGATCGCTGAAAAGATAAAAGAGCAACAGATCTGAAGCAGCTAGCGCTTGCGCTAAAGGCGAAGCGCTTTGATCAGTTCAGTGTAAGCAAAACGACAATAACTGCTTGTGTCCTTTTTGCAATTGTGTTGATAATATGCAAGAAGTAAGTGGTGTTGTGGAGTCACATTTTGTTGTTGTTTTAGAATTTGGCAGCCTCAAGCATTGGTGTTTTTAGATGCTAGTTTAGCGTGGAAGTTAATTCTGTTTAACGGTGAATGGAAAGATCTGTAGGTCTCTGAAGAGCTGGGTTGTATCCCATGCGATCACTGCAAAGGCTATACATAAGACAGAACAGTTTTTTTCCCCCAACTTCAAGTTGAATTGGTAATTAAACCATTTAAACTGCCCAAACTAGTGCTTGAAAGACTTATTTGCTAATATGACGATTGCTACAGTAAAGTATGTTAGAAAAATTGGAAAAACAAACAGGAAGAGGAGCATTTTTTTTAGCATGAGGGACTTGTAGCACTGTTTTCGTTATGTGTAAAGTCTTATTATGGTCTACCTTAGATGTTTTCTGAAGTCTGTGATCTGGCACACAAAAAGAACAAGAGCTGTCCCAAACAGTATTCAGCACTGTTTACTAGATATCCAAAAGCACAGCAGATGCACATTCTGCTTTGTTTTCTATGCTATATCTGGGCAAGAAAAATTATACTCTTGTTACTTTTTTATGAACACAACCCACAAAATAACTTATAAGAGTAATTTGTTAAATAATCAGACTTCACTGCACGTACTGTATTTTTGGGTTCATAAGAGTCAACTGTTTAAGAATCAGACTGCACTGTTCACACTTCATAATCATAATAACTAATTTACTACAAAGAACCAGTTCACAAGAGTCATCTGTTTGAAAATAAGAATTCAGACTATACTGAAAGTTTCTGATTCACTACAAAAAAAAAAAAAAAAACACTGATAAAGAGTCATGTGCTCGAGAATCAGACTACACTGGCTGCATGGTACAATATGTTTCTGATTCATATGAGTCATTTGTTTTTAATCAAGTTGTTTCAGTTGTGGGCCAACAGGTACAAAATAAATGAATGGAAAGCAAGACATTGAAAACATCTGATACAGTGTGCCACACACTATTATTTAAATCTAATGTTTCAAGGAATCTATTATGATAGTACAATCAGTTTCAGAAAAGCACATCCCTAAATCAACTATGATTGATCCATTTAAATGTCACTCAGATGCTCTCTTTCTTTTTAATCGAGCAGTTCTTGGCCCGAAGAAAATGCAATCTAAACCAGATTTATGCCGTTGGTCAAAAGTCTGGCAACACAAGACAAGACGCCAGAGACACCTGTAAACTGTATTGGAGGGAATATAGATGAATTTGCTTGAAAAAAAAAACCCATAGAAGACGAGTTATTACTTTATACCTTATCACAGGACCATGAGGTGTGACTGGAGCAAACCTGTTTCTCTCTCTAGGCTCCCCTGTTCTCTTCTTCAGTAATAACTCAGCATTTCGTTCCTCACTGTTCTTGCATGAAATTGGCTATTAAGTGATTTTCTGGCATGGACAGCACTTGTGACACTGACAACCAAAATTGCATTGGCATTATCAGTGGCTAGATGTACAGTCAAACAGTACGCGTCTTCCTAGAAGTAGCGTTTGTGGTTTTTATGGGGTGTTCACAAACAGGACAAGCATCAAAACTTCATTCACAAGATCTGCAGACAGTGTTCCACAACATGAAAAACAGTTCTCACCACAGCGACTTTAACTGAATGCTTGAAAGTGTCCTAACAACTATGTGATTCAAAACGGGAAGAAAATGAAATTCATACATTACACACAGCATGACTTCAAAAAGAGATCCATCTTCCATTAAAGTGTTTTCATACACAATTACACCTGTAAAAGCAGGATCCTATAATAGCAAGGCCAAATGAATGACTTAAATACACACATGCACAATTGAACAAATCTGAGTCTCTGTGAAATAAAATAAAAATAAATCACATCAGAGAACCACTTCAGACAAAGTATGTGTCAAGAAAAGCACTTTGGAGAAATGTCAGAATGTCTAAGTAGCTGTAATTTCTGAAAAGAAAGTTAGCAAGTAGCTAGCTAAACTGTAGCCACGCCAATCCAAAGACGTTAGCTAGATTACATGTAGCAAACAAAGCGAACAAGACCATAGCTCAAACTGGGGGTGGGGGAGGGGGTTCTGGTCTAGCTTTAAGCATACTCCTATGCTAGTTTTTGCCTAAATGTTGATCTAAAAACAACTAATCTTTTTTTTTGTCAAACATTGCCTAGATTAGAAGATAGTTGAACTGTTTTTGATTCATTCCTGTGACTCAAATGATAAATTAACTTCAGTGAGAGTTTCTTCGGATTGCACATTTATGCCAGTAGGTGGCGACAAATACACATCGTTTATGACTCATTATGAAAATTTGCACGTCCTAAAATCTACTGAGTGTTTTCTTTCACATAACAAACAAGGCAAGTTTATTTTGAATCAATTTTGTGATTTGTCGAGCGTTTTTTTGGGTCAAATGGCTTTGATTCATTCCAGTAATCATAGTTGTCTATCTAATCCTCACTGGAATCCATGAAAGTAGTCCATCGCTATCCTGTAAAGTCCCATTATTTATTTAGAAGAGGGGAAACCATGTGATGACAGTATATAGTGAGTATGGAGGTGACAGCAATATGGTTTAAAATCCCTCACTGAAGATTTGAAGGCACAGCCAAGGGACGTATAGAGAGAAGAAGCGATCCTTTCACTTTGATTTACTTGGACCCATCACTTATCCTCACATTGCAATTAACACAGACTTGGGGGGGGGCACGACCCCACCTTAATCCAGTTAATGCAATCCAATCGCGGGGCCCGACCCGTGTCGCCTCCGGAGCCAGCTGCTCACAGCCGAGGTGCAGTCATGTCAGAGTCGGATATGAATGTCATGTACATCAAATGGAAAATGATGAGGCGGAAACACACTGTGCGTCCAAACCTGTGCTGTTATTTCATTTTGTGTAAGACAAAAAGCAAATTTAATTCCACATAACGATAGTCTATAGTCACAATGACTCTTGAAAGAATTGCTTAACCAGAAATGTACGTTGTCATCATTACAACATTTATTCTAAGAGTCTGGTTATTATTATGACCTTATGACCCATTAATTAAACATTTTTAATAAATAAATATATAATGTATTATTTTCTTTAAAATGTCTAATGAAATATATTAAAACAATTTTTATATATATAATAGACATTAGTATCTACATTATAAACAAAATAAAAATATAAGTTCATAGTCTGCACGTCTTTCAAATGGATCGCTTTCCCAATAACTTTTATTGATGTAGATAATTTACTGTTCGAGTCCAATTTTTCTTTGCTAAATAAATAAAGAAAGCATCTATACAAAAAAAAATGCATCATTATATTTCAAATCTAAAACAATGTTACATTATAAAATATATACTATATTTTGTAATAGACAGTATAGCCTACAGTATAAATATTGTTGAAATTATATTATTTTATATAAATATCTCATACAATGTTATAAAATATGTAAATATTATAAAGTACACAGTCATCATGGCTGTTAAATGAATAGTTCATGGAAATGTTGTCATCGTTTACATCATTCTTTCTGTTTGAGTCAGGTATGACCTTCTTTTTTTCCCAATGTAAAATTAATAAAAATATATATATTGATATATGATATACAGTATAAACTATGGATATATATTGTTTTAGCAGACCAAGACATTCAAAAGAAAGAGTGGAAAACAAGCAGCTGAGTATGAAAGAGGAATGGAGGTGGAGAGCTGATCAGATTATGGGGCTGAACTCACATGTGGTTCCTCGGTTTGACCTCACTCAGCTGATGACCTCTTCCTGATTAAAGCGATGACTGCCGTCTTCAGCGAGAGACGCCGTGTCACCTTGTGCTGTAATTAACATTATCAGTCCTTTCATTTGCGTCCATTACAAAGACATGTCTACGTGTGAGCGATTCAATGACATGGCTGTGTGTGTGCATTTTTTAAATGGGTTTTAATGTAATACTATTTTCAAATGTTACTCAGCTTAAATTCTTTTTTATATTTTAGTTATTTTTCAGCCAGAAATTTTGCCGTTTTGAAGACTTTTCTATTACACAATAAAAACTATTGAATGCTTTTTGTATCGAAAAACAGATACAAAAAGCATAGCATCTTCCATCATGTTCCAAAGAACAATTTTGTTTTAAAATTTAAAAAGATTTCTAAAGCAAATATCTGGTCAGGTAAACAGGACAATGGTTGAAACACACTCTTATTCGGCAGGACACTAACTGACTTAAGAGTTTCGCAGGAATTTGTGTGTTCCAATCAAGCCACAAAGTAGAATGATGAGATTCTTATTTTTCACACCATGTTTGTGAGAATATGTGGAGGCTAATATTTTTCAGTAAGCACAGCTTTACCTATAGCGCAGGTTCCCTTGGTTGTTAAGTCTGCACCGAATGTTCTCTATAAAGATTGTTTTTCACATTCTCTCTTTGTTTGCACTGTCTGGGTGTTGTCATAGCAGGTGTGTGTTTAATGTATTTTTCAGTGGCCACAAGACTGTGATTAACATAGCACAGCTAATTAAATCTCTGAGTAGATCTTAATCCAGGAATGGTGTGATGTTCTTTTGTTCCCTCGTGAAAATATGAAACATGCCTCATTCTCAAAACAACCACAAATATATATACATGCATGTGTGTGTGTGTGTGTGTGTATATATATATATATATATATATATATATATATATACACACAGCACACATACATAGATACATAGTGAAAACAAAAATGTTTCTTTTGGATGCGATTAATCGCAATTAATCGTTTGATATCAATATCTATCTATATATATATATGGCCACCATAATATTATTGTGCCACTATTGTTACTTATCATATATATTGTTCTCCTAATTCTGTGTATGACCAAATATTGAGAAAATGGGCCTATAATCACTTTAATTCACAAAGGAGAACACTCACAGAGGAAAGACTTGTGCAAAATTCAGCTGTAATTTATAGTTAATGAAATCCTGGCTGCGATTCCCTGCCAATGGCCAGGAAACACAGAGCTGTGTGTTCTTGTGTCAGACTGTTGACTCTAAAGACCTCCGTATCCTCAGGCTACTGCGACGATTCCTGACACCGGCACGGATGACCCTTTCCGGCTGACAGAGATGCTGACAATCTGTATTGACAAGCCAGCCACACTGGCATAAAACCAGGATGAAATGCTAGGCGCTCGTTGCCTGCTGGCACGGAGCTCAGGCAACAGCGGGTGCGAGGGGAAAGAGAAAAGAAAACATATACATATTCATTCCTTTTTGAAGAACACGCATAAAGAAACACACACACACACACCCAAACACAAACACGCAAGTATGGAGAGTATTTGAGCGCCTCAGAGGAACGGGTGGATGATTTCGGAACAGTGAGCAAACATAGCCAGAGGACTGCATTAATATTTAAAGTTATTTAATAAAATGTCCTCTCACGCGGTTGGAGGAGGACACTTGGACCGGATCTGCGCTATTCGAGACCCCCTGTCCTCACCACCCACACTAAACATGTCCAGGAATGACTGATGGGAGTTATCTGTGTTGGGCAAGCATTTAAAATATGAATTTTTCACTAGCAGCCTTGGGAGAAGATAGGAAGCACAGTGAGGGTATCATTAAAACATATAAATAACGTCACATGAAAAAAAACAAAAAAAAGCACCTTCGCTCAGTCACGGTAACGCTCTGCCGGTATCATGCCTATCTTCAAGGCTCATTGCCCAGGGTGCACAACGTGAGCCGATGAAGACTATACAAAAGATTGAGAAGTGTACAGACAGCATATGTCCTGAAGACATGATCATTTTCCTTATGTAACGCTCCCGGGAGCATAACTCATTTAAGAGTACAAGGCCTGAAACATTCATTCTGATCATCGTACTGTGATTTCACTTGTGGCGAAAGGCAACTGGCATGGGAACAAATGCATCAAACTTTTTTCAAACTTTAGGGTCCAGTGGAAGGTCCTTTACCGCAGCAGTGATTCAACAAGTTGTTTTTTGTGAAGGTTCTTGTCAATTTCATCTGAGAGACGTGGCCGCAGCTACACAAGGACGTACAAATACTGCCCTACAGGTTCATATATATATATATATATATATATATACCTACTCTATCTATCTATCTATCTATCTATCTATCTATCTATCTATCTATCATTCAATAGTTTACACAGACATATATTTCTCTGATTCAATATTTAAAATACATGAGATCTGACAGAATTTTTTAAATTATGTAAATATTTATGTGAAATTTTATTTTGCCAAACTGGAAAAGGGACAGATTTCACAGAGTGACCCAACTGTTTCTGCAGCTGGAAGGGCCAATCACGTTTGTCCGGTACTGCAGCCACTCCATCTGCTGCACCCATAATGCAATTCTCCTCTAATTTCCTAATGTTCCTCTAATGAACGCGCTGGGTGCAGGAAGGCTAATAGAAGGGTCGTTTGTACTAGCCCATCCTGGCAACAGAGTTTAATAAGAACCAGAGAATGCAAACTCCATTATATATTCACCAGACAAGAATATTCTATTACAAGAGGGAAGGCCATGAAATGCTCATTACGGAGGTAAATATACCACACAGGTTCGTGCTTAGCCTTGAGCAGCATGAGGTCATGGTTAGCACCACAAAACCAGAGTCACCATTCTGATGTACAGAAGAAGAAAGCTGCTTTGTGCAACCGAGGTGCTTTAGTATGTAAAAACGAGAACGTAAAGATGTAAGCAAAAAATAACTTCATTTTTCATGCTGTGTTGACGATTAATATTTATACTGTTTAGAATAAATAGCTCTTACCACTCACTTTTTTTAAGCATATCAGCAGTACATTCATTAGCAAAAGAGCGAGTCATACTTTCTGAAGATGTTTTCATCCCTGAATCGCAGCTCTTTTCAGTCGCTCTTCAAAAGAGGGATATGCTTATGTATGCTGGATTTTAGATCATTGGCATAAAGCCCTGGCACAGAGCAGAGAAAGCCCCACTAGAATCTGTTCATTTTATACGTGTATAAACTCAGCTGACCAATACACTCCAGACACATAAACACTGGAAAAAATAGGCCTACATAAAAATAGAAAGACCTATAAGACCTTAAAGGAATAGTTTACCTAAAAAATGAAAATTTGCTTAAAAAAATGTAATCACCCTCAGACCATCCAAGATGTAGATAAGTTTGTTTTTTTCTTCAAAACAGATTTGGAGAAATTTAGCATTACATCACTTGCTCACCAGTGTATCAACCCAGGATCAATCCCGGAATCAATCCTAGGATGTGTTTGCGTTCACACAGAAGGCTACCCGGCAATGTTACGGCAATTTTCCGGATGCAACGTGCAGTGTGAAAGGGGCTTTAGAAACAAATCAATCCTTAAAGGTATTTTTAACTTTAAAAGTTGTTTCTGGACTAAATAACATGTTTTTTGTTTACATTTCATAACTTCTTATGTGATCCTAAATATTTTTTTAGAAGTATCCCCCCCCCACCCATTTAAAAATGACATTTAAAACATACTAAACGAACTGTAAGTGATGTGAAGTCCTGTCACTGTTATATTTAGTAGTTATATATGTAGTCCTATGACACTGTTATATTTCCTCCAGAATCATGAGAACAGTGCCTGAATAAAAGAGCAGAAACATGAACTCTCCAGAGCAGCCGAACTCCTGCAGCGAGTCAAAACCAAACAGCAGGCGTCTTTTCAGGTTTCTTTTAGGTTTCACAAAGCATTCTGGGATGATTGAAAAATAAACAATGCTCAAAATTCAATTTTTAGACATGGATATATACAGTAACGCTGTGGTTATGCTAATGTTAACTACGTAGAGGACACATCATGCTCCAGCTATGACAAAAAGAAGATATTTTGAAGCATGACCCAGTACCTATTGACTTCCATAGTATTTTTCATACACACAGTGAAGTCAATGGGAATTTTTTTTTTATATATATTTTATGGCACTTACAGTTTCTTTTATGTTCTACAGAAGTAAAACAACAACAACAAAACTCATAAAAGTTTGGAATGACATGAGGGTGAGTAAATGACAGAAATTTCATTTTTTGGGTGAGTTATTCTCAAAAACAAGTAGACGTGTTCTCAATGATCCATATTTATAAATCACAACCACAAATCATTTACGTGTGTCTAAAATATGAAACCTTTCTGATGTAATATATTCCCGCACAGTCAAGTTTAAAAGTATATATTTTAAACATCAGCAGGCGTCCTCAATGAATACACTATTTTATCATTCAAGAGTCCCTCATGAGTAACAGGAAGTGATGCGTCTTGACTTCATTTCATTTAAATATGTCTGTAGGACATTGCTGGAAATCTCTTTGAATGCGGAGGACTATCTCCTCTACACTCAATTGAAATTTTGCTCAGCAAACACTCATTAATTTAGTGGTACATGCTTGAGAAAGGCAAATTAAATTTCAGAGATTATTTAGGGCAGGCAGTCTAGCAGACATCCTTGGCATTTTTTTTATTTAACCTTAATTAAAAGAAAAGAAATGGGGAACAATACCTCCGATTCTTAAAGAGGTCTCCACTGTTTTCTAGTCCCGAGAGACGAAAAAGGGAAAAAGAAAAGAAAGTTTTTCTTATATGGACACTAATGTGCCACTGGCAGCTGAATGAACTGTTCACCCCTCTACCAAATCCTGAAACATTAACTTCTGAAGACTGTAATAGATAAGTGTTTAACATCCACTTTATATCATACACCAAAGGCTGTCAAACCATTTTATGTGCCTGACCCCCACGGAGATCCACCATTAGGGGACCAGCTTCCTAAAATAAAAAAGTAAGCATGAAGGTCCACCCTTAAAGCTAATTGTCAGTGGGGTGTAAGCAAAAGCGTACGAAAAGTATGAGATTGTATTAATTCATACAAATCAGCCACCAATTCAACAAAATATAAAAAAAGTTACAATTTCTGAGACTGTGTCGTCTAAAATATTAAAGCAGCTATAAATGTATTTATATAGTGAAAAATAATTACTAAAGAACGCTCAGATGTGTAAGACTGAGGCACTGGACATCAGTATAATGTCAGGTTAAAATGAAACACCATGTAGCATTGGACAGATGTTGCATTTTGGTTGAGAATGAAAATTTAATTCAGAATTTGGCGTCAAACTGACGTTATAATAATAATTCCTTACATTTATATAGTGCTTTTCTTTTCTCAAAGCGCTTTACATTGTCAGGGAGGATCTCATCATCCACCACCAGTGTGCAGCATCCACCTGGATGATGCGACGGCAGCCTTAGTGCACCAGAACACCCACCACACACCAGCTTACTGGTGGAAAGGAGACAGAGTGATGAAGCCAATCAGCAGATATGGGGATTGATAGGGGGCCATGATGGTCAGAGGCCAATGGACGAATTTAGCCAGGATGCCGAGGTCACACCACTACTCTTTTTCGAAAGACATCCTGGGATTTTAATGACCGCAGAGAGTCAGGACCTCGGTTTAACGTCTCATCCGAAGGACGGTGCTTGTTGACAGTATAGTGTCCCCGTCACTACACTGGGGCACTAGGACCCACACAGACCACAGGGTGAGCACCCCCTGCTGGCCTCGCTAGCACCTCTTACAGCAGCAACCTAGTTTTCCCAGGAGGTCTCCCATCCAGGTACTGACCAGGCTCAGCCCTGCTTAGTTTTCAGTGGGCAAACAGTCTTGGGCTCCAGGGTGATATGGCTGCCGGCCATACGTAGCTTAACGTTGGATTTTGGTAACTTTACAACACAACCTAAAAACAACAAAATATCAGTGTCAGCTGGTTTCAGTATTTGACATCAAATTATCATTGACATTAGACATTGACCTGACATTGAATTTTGGTCACTGACGTCGCAAACGTCTTATGATACACCCTAGCACTGTCCTGGCAAATCTTGTATATTAAATTACCACTCATATTTTCTCTGAACATGCAAAAATTCAGCATATTCTGACATCAAAGTGATAAAAGGACATTTAGTAATTGGCAGAGGGACAGAAGATAAGGAAACGGGCAAAGACTCATGCCTCATACCGAGTTCCCATCTCAGGGCACTGCATGACATTAGCCAAGAACAAAACAGTTCAACTGGCAGTGGACCAACAGTTGAACATAATTTGCTTTTGCTCATGCTGCAGAGGGAAATCTTTGATTGAAACAATGAAATCCCAGTGACTGGCGCAGAGAGAAACATGAAGTGCTTTCCTCTGGGGCTTGTTTGGACACGTTCGGTGAACTCAAGACGCTTCTGATCTCGTTTCAAATTCTGGGAACTGAATTTCTCTTTAGCGTAGCATTTAAATGACAAAGTGGCCCATTTGACACGACGCCACACAGTCCGTCGTCTCTCATCAACATGTTTCCTGAATATTCTTTGATCTCTTCAAGCTTGTAATCACATTAGAATGCATTTCAAACCACATCAGCTATTTACATATTATCACATTAAAGATATACAAAACATCTACTTTACGAGTAAATTCACTGGACCTTATTTTCTTTCCCTCAGGAATGAAAATGTACTCTCTCTCATGCCATCCAAGATGGGGATGAATTATTTCTTAATCCAAACAGTTTTGGAAAAAAATAGCATTACATCACCTGCTCACCAGTGGATCAATTGTAGTGAATGGGTGCCGTCAGAAGAGTCCATACAGCTGATAAAAACAACACAATAATGTATTTCTTACAGCTCTTCACAAGATGTTAACTGATGGACTGGAGTGCTGTGGATTACTTGTGGATTATTGTGATGATTTTATCATCTGATGGCACCCATTCACTGCAGAGGATCCACTGGTGAGCATGTGATGCTAAATATCTCCAATTCTTTTCCAATGAAGAAACTAATTTTACATCATGAATACATTTTCAGCACATTTTCATTTTTGGTTAAACTATTCATTTAACATGAACTCAAACATTACTCATCAACATTCTTTTTCATACATTAATATTTAATAATAGAGAGAAAAATCATAATTATTCTGCTTTTTTCAAATCAAAATCAAATCGATTTCTTTTTCTTTCTTATTTTTCTCTTTAACTTTATTTCTTCTTCCTGACTCATTTAGCTCTTTTTATTGAATCTGGGGTCGTGGATCACTGTGGCCCAATCAAAGGCAAAAAGAAATCAGCTAAAAATAAAACACTTGATACGATTTATGGCTTTGATTGATTTGGGGCTCAGATGTGACATTTTCCTTTTATTTATTGTTTCCTGTGCCATTGGTGTGCTCAAGGTCTTTCTACCCTCAAGTGAGATTTTTTTTTACCGTTTCTCTTAAATTGAGTAAGGCTGGGATTTGGATTGCAAAATGTGGTCCCACATCAGCATAAAGCAGTTTTTAAGCTGAGGCAGCACAGATTTGGCTTTCTTCACATTCAGTAAATCTTCAACTCTTCTTTTATATGAGAGTTGAATAATTTACATTCAGACTGAAGAGCTGAAACCTACTGATGCTATTTTGAAAGAATAATCAGAACAAAAACAGTGGATAGATGATTCAAGATTTTTTTTTTTTTGTATATATATATACAATATATATGAACTACTGTTCAAAAGTAGTAAGTTTTTTTTTTTATGAGTCTCTACCTGCTCAAAGAGACTTCTATTATTGAATTAAAAATAAATCAAAAACACTTATATTGAAAAAATATGAAAAATACTACAAAGTACTAATATGACACTCTATTAAGGTTCCATAAAGGACATTTAACATCTGAAGAACCTTTCTACTGATGAATAGAAAGTTCAAAAGAACAGCATTTATTTGAAAGAGACTGTAAAATTATAAATGTCTTTACTACCACTTTTAATCAATTTAATGCATCCTTGCTAAATGAATGGCAAATGGTGTATATATATATACTGGTAGATACTGTAACTACCAGTGTTCTTAATAAATGTCAACAGTTGTCTCATTAAGGAACAGATAAGACAAATATATTATTAAAAAAAAAAAAAAACAATTATAAAAAATCGAATCAGAAAAAAAAAAGTTTGAAAAATAAAAGGCAATATTCTTGAAATACTCCAAGATTTGTCAACTCAAGCCACAGTCTCTCAGATGCAGTTTTTCAGCCTTCAGCATAATGAGGTTCAGAGCTACCCGATAGGTCAGACGACTCGCCGTCTCCATCAGCGACAGCTCAGGAATTGAACAATCTCTGAGGAAGGAAACACTGGTCAGCATGATGTGTTCAAGTGTGGAAGTCGTTTCCGCTCTCTAGTCACAGAGCCCAGGAGTTTGACGTTCACCCACAAATCCTGCCATTGCTAACAGATGAGCAGTCACAAGCCACAAGCCAGCCACTCGAAGAAAAGAGCAGACTGTATAGGAAAACAGGCGGTGGAATATTTAGCTACATGGCTGATATGGATTTTATAACTTCACACACATTTTTCTTTTATATGAATAAACACTCTATAAAACTGAGCAAACACACAGTGGACGAATTTCATTCCCAGAATCATAATATCCAGTCCAGAGTCATAACTAAATCCAGAGACTTTGACTTTTTCCAGTCCCAATCAAAAAAATGCATTTATTTAATCTAAGCATTATTCCAAACATACTTTGGGGGTTATGAACAAATTAATAAAATGCATTTGTCTGTGTCTCGGATCGTGCTCGTGGAAAGCGTTTGAAAAACAATGTCTCTTCCATGGCTTGTTACGCTTTCAACTTGTTTTCTCAAGCAAGACTGTTTGACATTCACATTACATGATTTGACCGATTTTTACATAGAAAGGGCGACAGCGCACTGCATTAAAATAAATGATCATTCATGTTATCATAACCGCCGGCCAAATTAAAAAACGGAACAAAAATGTAATAATCTTTGAGAGCAAGGGGGCCCCCTGGTGTTTCGGGGGCCCTACGCAGCTTGCGTATTTTGCGGATAGGGAGGATCGGCTCTGAATATGAACACACTGTTCCCTATCTGTCGGTCACTATGAGTTATGTCGAACGACATATGGGGTCTCACTTGGGAGGCCAATCATCTCTGAATTTAAGAGAAAACGCCAATGAAAATTGGCTAGTGGATTAACACACCTGAGCCACTCCCCGAGCCACGGGTATAAATAGGGCGACAGGTGCATCCACTCATTAGATTTTTGCTTCGGAGCCGAGTAGTCGATGAGAGCAGTCACTACAAAGCCATTCATCTTTGTTTTAAAGAAGCTGTTCCTGGTCGGTGTGACGGCGTGGTACAGCGGTGTCCCTGTGACGGCGATTCCCCTGGGCGCTTCGGCTAAAAGAGACAGTTTTCTAAAAGAGCAAATCACAGGCGATTCGCGTCTTTTTCAAGATGCCGTTTCGTCCGTGTCCTTCTGGATGCGGTCGTTTCCTGTCTTCGGTGGACAGTCACGAGCGTTGTCTGCAGTGTCTGGGCGTCCAACACGCTGAGGCTGCGCTCGTGGATGATTCATGCGTCTACTGTGGGCGTATGAACATGGAAGCGCTGCGATCACGTCTCTCACTCCTCAAGGGGAGTGCCTTGGCTTTTTTAAAAAAAAGAGCAAATTCCCCTTCCTCCGAGTTGCAAGGCTCGTGGATTGACAATGAGCGACGCACAGCCTCCTCACTCTCACCCACGACGCCCCCTTTCGCCAGCGGTCGAGAAGTCGCGGTTCGGAGACGCAACGCCTCTCCACGCGTCTCTGGCCAGTTCCTCCGGGAACACTGGGAGTGTGGCTGTGATGACTCAGGACGCAATGCCTTCTGGGCCTTCCGACACAACTCCCCATCGCTGCACCACTGCGGGTATGTCGACTGTCCCTTTGGTGCCACTTGTACGGAGTCTGGGAGCGTGGCTTTCGCTGCCCAACCCGTCACGCTGGCTCATCCGGACGGTCCGACTCGGCTACGCGATTCAGTTCGCCCAGCGACCTCCCAAGTTCAATGGCATGCTCGAGACTTCGGTGGCAGTCCGGGACGCCTCTGTCTTGCACGAGGAGATTGCTGTCCTGCTGGCGAAGGATGCAATCGAGCCGTTGGTTGTGCCTTATTGTCCCACCCGGACCTGGTTTTCGGAACTCATGCTCCTCGTGACAGCCCCTCCCTGGCGCATCCCCCTGAGGAGAGACCTTCTCTCTCAGGGGCTTGGCACCATTTGGTACCCGCGTCCAGATATCTGGAACCTCCACGTGTGGCTTCTGGATGGGACGCGGCAGACCTAAGTGATCTGCCCCCAGCGGTGGTAGACACTATCACTCAGGCTAGAGCCCCTTCTACGAGGCAGGCCTATGCTCTGAAGTGGAGTCTGTTCACGAATTGGTGTTCTTCTCACCGAGAAGACCCCCGGAGATGCCCGGTCAGAGTCGTGCTTTCTTTCCTGCAAGAAAGGTTGGAGCGTGGGCTGTCATCCTCCACCCTGAAAGTGTATGTGGCTGCCATTGCAGCCCATCACGATGCAGTGGACGGCCGGTCCCTGGGGAGGCATGACCTGTTCGTTAGGTTCCTGAGGGGTGCCAGAAGGTTACATCCTCCTAGGACACCCCTGATTCCCTCCTGGGACCTCTCTATTGTCCTGGCGGGACTTCAGAGGGGTCCCTTTGAGCCGCTGGATTCAGTCGAGCTTAAGTTCCTGTCTCTCAAGACAGCGCTCCTGATCGCGCTCACTTCCATCAAGAGGGTCGGGGACCTCCAAGCATTTTCGGTAAGTGAAGAGTGCCTTGTGTTCGGGCCGGCCTACTCTCACGTTGTCCTGAGACCCCGGCCTGGATACGTGCCCAAGGTTCCCACCACTCCCTTCCGAGACCAGGTGGTGAACCTGCAAGCGCTGCCCCTGGAGGAGGCAGATCCAGCCTTGGCGTCGCTGTGTCCCGTAAGAGCGCTTCGCATATACGTGGACCGCACCCAGAGCTTTAGAAGCTCTGAGCAGCTCCTGGTCTGCTTTGGAGGTCAGCAGAAGAGGAAGGCTGTCTCTTAGCAGAGGTTGGCCCACTGGATAGTGGATGCCATCGCCTTGGCTTACCATTCCCAAGGCGAGCCGTGCCCCCTGGGGGTGAGGGCCCACTCCACACGGAGTGTGGCCTCCTCCTATGCACTGGCGCACGGCGCCGCTCTGGCAGACATCTGTCGAGCTGCGGGCTGGGTGACACCTAACACCTTTGGGAGGTTTTACAACCTCCGTGTGGAGCCAGTTTCTTCCCGTGTGTTGGGTAACCGGTAATTGGCGGGAAGGGCTGGCTGGGTGTCACACTTGCTGCGCCATTCCCCCTAACACTTCTCTGAAGGTTGAAATCCCTTCCATTAACTTATGTGGGCGGAACAGCAGCGTGGCCTTCTCCAGCAGCGATGTACTCACCCCTTGGCCCCTTCGGTACCAAGGTCAGTGAATTTGCGCTGGGGCTTTGGGAAGGTTACGACCTTAAGCATAGCTTTTGTGGCACGCCAGGGCTTGTCGACAATTGCAGCGCCACAGGGTTGTGACGATGTTCAGGTTGTGGCGTTTTCCATAGGACCCCATATGTCGTTCGACATAACCCATAGTGACCGACAGATAGGGAACGTCTCGGTTACGTACGTAACCCTCGTTCCCTGATGGAGGGAACGGAGACGTTATGTCCCCATGCCACAACCTTGAACCGTTCGCTGTTGCCGAGACACGTTCTCGGCTCCTCAGCGTAAAACCTAATAAGTGGATGCACCTGTCGCCCTATTTATGCCCGTGGCTCGGGGAGTGGCTCAGGTCTGTTAATCCACTAGCCAATTTTCATTGGCGTTTTCTCTTAAATTCAGAGATGATTGGCCTCCCAAGTGAGACCCCATATGTCGTTCGACATAACGTCTCCATTCCCTCCATCAGGGAACGAGGGTTACGTACGTAACCGAGACGTTTTGTAAAGTAGCTTGGCTAACACTGTTCCATGCTTATATCCTGCAGTCCTTGAGAAAGGGGAACAGGGAAGCCTTCAACACTAAATTGGTAATAGGTTAGCACGGTTATAGACTTATTAACTGAACTCAACTTCTGCCAAGATAGCAGGATTTCCCCAGATTTTCTCTCACTCTCTCTTTTTTATCAGTACAGGAAGTGCTCGTATTTCTATTTCTGCCCAGGTTAATACCTCAGGTCATCCGCTTCTCAAAAGAAGGTATGGAACAGCGAAGGGTAAGCCTTGAAATATCAGAGCGTGTGGCTCCATTACTTAGTTCAGATAATACATCTTTGTATTTCACAAATCCAGAGCTCACTTTCCACCTACTATGCAGTCCAAGTCATACAAAAAGATAACGGGCACAAAGTAAATGGGTCCCCTTGCAGTGGATTTCCTATTTTTCCCGGAGCCCGCAGTATCTCTCTCAACTACACCATATGCAAGTGCTACCCTCCTCAATAGGGATAAAAGTCACCTTCTCCAAATCTCATTGAAGGAAAAGTCACGCTGGAAATAAAAGCTACAATCTATTCTGCCGGCACACTGGGTTCACGCTCAGATATGAGTGGGACCCTCTGCTTTTCAGTATCCTGCGGTCAGCAGGACAGGGGGATGAGAAAGATGGGGGGTTGGGGTTTGGGGGGGTGAAACAGCCGAAGCAGTCAGCGAATTATAAATAAAGTTGGAGACTTCCTTTTCCTGGTTTACAAGGGAGGGTTGTATCCGGGCTACGGTATCGCTTTCTTTTTTATTTTATTGTTATTTTTTAAATGTAAAGCATTCAGAGACGTTGCTTTTAAATTCGAAGGAATATTACACATGTGGAATCAGCTCTCAGGAGACGGACGTGTTTCTCTAAGGGTCTAAAAAGACTTTGGCCTTTATGTAAGAAGCACCCCATAATTTTACATGCCCCAGTGTTCACAGTAAAACCCCCAAAAGTGGAGTCTGGCTTCAATCTGTACATCCAGAGAGTTTGAGAATTGTGTGTAATTTGTGCTTATCTGTTGAACCCATGTTAAGACTCTTTAAACTGGGAAGGATGTTTTATGGACTATGTGGTTTAACTAAATTCTTATCAACCAATCAAAGGCCTAATTTGATGTAATATTCATTTATGCATCAGATTCAGTTCCCTCTACTAGAGAGCTGGGACTGATTATGATCCATCCAGTACAAATATCTAAAAAATTTAAAATTAAGATACATTTACTTCAGAAGCAAAAATAATGAATTAAAGTCTTGTTTTCAGAAATGTTTTAATTAAGTGAGCACTGCACTGATTAAAAATATACAAGTTGTAAATAAAACAAAAAATATTGGACTTGTCTTGTCTTAGTTTTTGTGTGTGTGTGTGTGTGTGTGTGCGTGTGCGTGTGTGTGTGTGTGTGTGTGTGTGTGTGTGTGTGTGTCTGTGTGTGTGTGTGTGTGTGTGTGTGTGTGTGTTTGATAAAGTTTACTTGGAATTTCTAAATGAAAAGTTTTCTATACAATTTTTTTCAGTGCGTTTTTACCTAAATTAAGTTTAGATATTTTACTGAAAAATTGTAATACTTGTTTAGAAAATCATTTTTCCTGTGTTCTGCCTTATTTTATTGATATAAGCATATAAAAAATATAATTATATAAATATCTTGTCAACATGATTGTGTTGTATGACCTGCTGTACACAATATAATACATGCCTTCTATCATTTGACGAATAGTTAATATTTTTTTAGCTTAATGCTGTGTGTGTGTGTATACACACATGTAGATAGATAGATAGATAGATAGATAGATAGATAGATAGATAGATAGATAGATAGATAGATAGATAGATAGATAGATAGATAGATAGATAGAAAGCTCAGTTTGGCCCTCTGAATAAAATTGAAGTGTTTTTTCTCCATGCGTATGAGCTCCATATTCTCTTTATCATATGAGCCATAAAAGCCTGAGGTATCAAATTTGATAATCTCAACAAAAAACACTTATGCAAACTTTGTTTAATATATATTTCATCTAAAGTTTCAATGCTCCATTTCAAATAATTCAATTTTTCTCATTATTATTTCATATTCCAAGCTTTACAGGGTTAAGATTTCACAGTGTTGAAAAACTGCACGGGAATCAGTGATACAGGGCATCTTCTACCTTATACTATTTGTTTTTCTTTTTTTTAAAGTATTTATTAATCAAAAAATCTATATTTTACACAACTGTAATGAAATCTTAATATCACTTGTAATATCACATGTATAATTAAGTTTAAACACAAATACAACCAATAAACAATGGTCAGTCTGTGTCTGACAGGCAACATGAGTTTCAATTATACATTCCAGTCATGTGCTGATTTAAACAACAGCAAGAATAGTGCTCTGCTTGACCACTGTTTCCATGGAAACAGCTCTCCGTGTGATGGCTGATCGATGGGCGTAGTTATTTGAGGCCTGATTCACCTCATAACATCAGCTTAACTCTCTTTTATGTCACTTTCCACTGGCAGACAATGGCATTACAGTGAAGATGGCAGACATAAGCTCATTATGAGGTGAACGCCGCCGACCCCGAGCACCAACTCATGAGGATTTGGATCGAGGACTTCTTGTCCTGCTGATCTGAGGTGTTGGACAAAGGCGGCGCAGGGAGTCGAACGGAGGTGGACTCAAACGAAAAGTGCAAAATGAGGGATGAGGCAACAGATGATAACATTGATGCAACCGAGATCAAACATTCATCTGAAGGTTTTAGTGGTTTTGTTGGAATTTGGTAGCGAGCTGATAGCTGAAGGCTGGAAAAAAGAAATGAAGTTTTGTTGCATAATTTGCATTTAAAACCAGATTTGCTCAATATTCTTAGTGAATGTAAAATATATAAAAATAAACAGAGTATGGAAATAGCTAAAATAAACTTCTGCAAATAAATAATGGGCATAAGTGAACCTTTCCAGAGAATTTATTTAATTATATATATATATATATATATATATATATATATATATATATATATATATATATATATATATATATATTAATTGTAACTTATCAGGGTTGAAATCAGCTTTTTTATGTGTTTTGTTTTTTTTAAACCATTACTTATTGATTTCTTTATTTTTTCAGGACTTTACTATTAAAATTTACTAAGTTTTGTATTTGCTCTAGAGTTGATAAATTTCATACTTTAGCAATAAGAGTATTTATTTCTTAAAAAAAAAAAAAAAATCTTATCCCAAACTTTTTAATATTACTGTGTATATCATTAATATATCATGCTTCAAATATAGTTAAACTGTTTTCAACCACGATAATAACAAGAAATGTTTCTTTAAAAGCAAATTATCATAGAATTATTTCAAAAAGGGTCATGTGACACTGAAGACTTGAGAATTTATCCTGAAAATTCAGTTCTGCATCACAGGGGGAAAAAAAACTAATACGTTTAAATATAAAACTATTTTATAACAAGCCTAATATTTCACAATATTCCAGGTTCTTTTTTATTTTTTTTATTTATTTTGTATTATTTTTTTTCTCATCAAATAGACAGCATTGGTGGTCATAAGACTTCTTTAATTATTCAAAGATTTTATTTTATTTATTTTTTTTGCAGGAAGGTAGAGAATGCTAGTTATTCGTTGATTAAAGCAGCTCCCGCTCGTCTCCCAGGCAATTTCCTGGCATTGTGTTGGTCGCTAGACAGAGTGTTTTCGCTCGTTGAAAGGACCATAATAACTTGCAGCTGTAAGTTAAGTTAGTTAAGACCACGCTTGGAGTGTGTGCGCTCTGTATAGCGATTGGTATCTAGACTAATAGGTACAATACTCATCTACTGTGTTATTGAATGAGCTAGCAGTTGTTAAAAAAAAAAAAACTAAAGAAATTAAGCTTGTGCCTCATGTATATATAACAATATACACGCATTAATTATAGTATAGGATTTGTTAGTATATTTACATGTACACTTCAATAATGGTGTGTGTATAATATATTGTATAGAAATAATTTATCTCTAGTAAGTTTTCTGGCAAGGCTTGCTTAGGACAGTGACAGTCAGAGTGATTCCGCTCGACCTACCAAATATCTTCCGGAACCAGAATGGAAAAGTTACCTCATACTTGCACATTGTGCATGGCCGTTTTTCAGGCGGATGATGGGCATGACTGCTGCCCTTCCTGTTTAGGCCTAGAACGCCTTAAATAGGGCCTCACAGAAGACGTTTGCATGAACTGAAGCGTCATGGGGTGAGATGACATTCGACAAGAGGCATATCAACGTCTTGGGCTGCATTAAAAGGGGTCCTTCTAAGTGACATCTGTGCAGCAGCTACGTGGTCATCAACAAATACCTTTGCCAGATACTACACGGTCAATGTGGCTGCTTCCGGTAATATTGGAACAGCTGTCCTGTCGGCACCCTCAACTGCTTCTTAAGGGTGAGTAGGACCTCCTCGTGACCTTGTTGTAAAAGTTATCCAGTGTGAAGCACTGCCTCTGGCGGTCAGGAAGAACGAAATAGAATGAGAGTCACGTATGTAACTGCGGTTCTATGAGTTCTGGATGACCGCCAGAGCTTTCTGTCACTCGGAGTCAGGCGAGAAGATTCCGTAGAGATTCTGCAGGAAGTCACGGGGTTAAATAGGGGAGCACCCCGAGTCATCCTGGTCATGAGGGACATTGTTTGTATAAGACTCGACCTATGCATTTGCAACGAGAGATAGTATTTGGGGAAGTCGTGGCCTAATGGTTAGAGAGTCGGACTCCCAATCTAAAGGTTGTGAGTTCGAGTCCCGGGCCGGCAGGAATTGTGGGTGGGGGGAGTGCATGTACAGTTCTCTCTCCACCTTCAATACCATGACTTAGGTGCCCTTGAGCAAGGCATCGAACCCCCAACTGCTCCCCGGGCGCCGCAGCATAAATGGCTGCCCACTGCTCCGGGTGTGTGCTCACAGTGTGTGTGTGTGTTCACTGCTCTGTGTGTGTGCATTTCGGATGGGTTAAATGCAGAGCACAAATTCTGAGTATGGGTCACCATACTTGGCTGAATGTCACTTCACTTTCACTTTCACTTTCGTATCCAGTGTGAAGCACTGCCTCTGGCGGTCATCCAGAACTCATAGAACCGCAGTTACATACGTAACTCTCGTTGTCAGTCAGTCATTATTAGGGTCAGTGTAACCATGGTAATAATTCTGGGATGCGGGAGTGATCTCCGACCCTCATATTTCCGCTTCCTTCCTCACCACTTCTCTCTCGGTGTGGTCGTCCTCCTGCCACCGCCGGATTGTTCTTTCACTGACCGCGTTTCCTGCCTTGCTCATTTATCCAGAAAATGTGGCTGATTGTCTCACTCTCCCCACTGACACTGATTACATGCACAAACAATGTGTTTACCAAATTCTCCCCGTAACGAGGCGCAGCTAAGTACAATATTGTCGTTCTAATGAGCTCGTAAACGCAATATGCTGGCATTCTGTGACAATCAGTAGGCTGGCCTCTAATTGATGAATAGACCTGTAATTTTACAATGAGGCGGGAAGAACTTTCAGATGAGTACAAAGGAGGAAATTAACCAATGGAGATTGTTCAGACATGCAAACAGTCACCCAAAAGCCTGAATATATGAAATAAACGCCTCTGTATTTAGACTCCGCCATTAATTGTGCTGGATTGTGGGGATTTGGTGTGAAAGGGGTAATTAGACGACGCACCGTTAATGACAGAGGGAGGTGTAACCCCATCACGCCGATCAAAACAAGTCAATGCCTAATATAAACAAGTTAAAGAAAGAATAGCTCACCTACAAATGAAAATGAGCTGAGAATGTACTCACCCTTGGGACATCAAAAAATGATTGGCAAAGAGTTTGTTTCTCCATCGGAACAGATTTGGAGAAATATAGGCTATCATTAGGCTACACCACTTGCTCTTCAGTGTATCATTTGCAGTGAATGGGTGCCGTCAGAATGTGGGTCCAAACAGCTGATCAAAACACCATAATTATCCACAAATAGGTTTTAACTATAAAACATTGCTTCCAGCTAAAATATGAGTCCTCTATCCATAATATTGCTTTCTCCAGTGAAAAAGTCATCTTGTCTGAATCAGAAGAGAAATATGCCCAGATCAAACACTATTTACAAAACAGCTCTAAACAAATGTGTAAGCAGACTTTGATGTGAGAACAAAACAGATGATGAACTTTTTTCACTAGAGGAAGTGTTTGATTGTGGATTAATTTTTTGGACCGCAGAAATTGTTAAAAAAGTTAAAATTCCCTGGTATGTTTCTTCTAAACACATAGTCCTTTGCTTCAAGGTGTTAATTGATAGACTGGAGGTGGAGGTGTTTACTTGTGGATTATTGTGATGTTTTTATCAGCTGGAATCATTCTGACGGCACCCATTCAATACAGAAGATCCACTGGTGAGCAAGTGATGAAATGCTACATTTCTCCAAATCTGATGAAGAAGTAAAAAACGAATCTACATCTTGGAAGGTCTGGGGGTGAGAAAATGTTTGGCAAATTTTATTTTGGGGGAGTAATCTATTTGTTGGTTAATATAAACATTGTAAGTGTTTAGACATTATAATAAGCCATCTGTACCGCTCATATTCTCTTGCATGAATGCTAAAATAGCTTATCATTCATATTTACATGAATTTATAGGTCATAGCCAGTGTTCCCTGTGAGTTATGTTTTGTGTTGGGGGGTAATGCATTACAAGTAATACGTAAGTTACGTAAATAGATTACTTTTTTCAAGTAACTAGTAAAGTAACACATTACTTTTTAATTTACAAGAAAATATATTTTTCAAGAGATAACATCTTTTTTTAAAATACTTTTTCAAAAAAGTAACGCCAGTTACTTCGTTTTCCCATTTATTGACTGACAAGTCTCCTGTTCCCATTTTGGGAGAAATTGGAAGTACAGAAATGCTGTGTGCGCTGTGTGAACATGATGTCATTCTAGACTTTATGTGAATGTGTATTAATTCACAACCCCCCCCCCCCCCCTCCAAAAAAAAAATTACAAAATAAAAAACTGATTTAGTATTCATCAAAATGAATTAAAACTGTGAAATGCAAACTCAGATCATGGCAATAATTAAATATTTAAAATAACACAATGTATCTAATCCCATTTTATTAACTAATGTCTTTGCTGCTGACATTTGATGATCTAGTTCAACCATAATAATAAGCAAATATTACTTTAGATAAACTAACAAATGTGTTTCATTTTTTATTTATTGCTGAAGAGTTTTGGACCATTTATTCATTACACTTTATTTCGTGTGACTGGGCTTTTATATTTGCTATAAATAGAACTTATAATATTAAAAACAATCAAACCCTATACTCATATGTAAAAGGTAACATGAAAATAAAGCAAAAGTAGCGTAACGCATTACTTTCCATGAAAAGTTACTACGTAAAGTAATTAGTTGCTTTTTTTAGAGAGTAACTCAATATTGTAGTGCATTACTTTTAAATAACTTAAGTAACTTTCCCCAACACTGGTAATGTTCTGGCTGAGCAAAAGCTATTTCTGTGGTGCAGACACTTGAGCAGAAAGAGTAAATCTGAGAGGTCATGTGTTAATGTTTCGAGTTTCTTCTGTCAGAAACCAATGAATTTTAAAATTATACACATTATCACTTTGGCAGCTTAGTTTCAATAGATGGTCTGATGGTATCACTAGGGAGGAAGTTTTGAGAAAGTTACAGTATGTTTTCATAGTACAATGAAGTCTTTTATCTCAAAAAGATCAAGGAAAATGTGATTCCTTGTGATATGACCAATGCAGCACACTTCTGATGATTCTCCCACGCAGAGGGAGAAAAAATCCAGTCAGAAGGAGGAGCTAAATGAATCATCAGCATTTCAACTAGGTCTGTCACAGTATTCACTGATTCTTATTTCTCCAGTATGGAACTGACATCTTGAGAAAATCTTATGAAATATGCGGTGAACCGTACAAAGATTTCAAATGCATAGCAGTATAGAAGCCCATAGAGGCTATTTATTATTATTTTTCTGTCTCTGTGATTTCTATAAAATGCTTGATTTATTTATTTATTTTTCAAAAGAAAAGAAAAATAACAATACTGTTGTGTTTAACATTATTATTTTACTATTATTACTGTTCTTTTACTACATTATTTACCATTATTCACACCCTTATTTTTTATTATATTTACATATTAAATTTATTTTAATATTAATTTAATTAATTTAATATTAAAGAATTCAATATAGTGTTAGTTTATTTTTTTAATAATACAAAAACTCTAATCAAAATGTAAATGTTTATTTATATTTCTAATTATTATTATTATTATACAAAATTACTTAATTTAAAATAATTTTATGTAATAAAAAAGTTAGACTAAATGATTTAATGTTTTTTTATTATTATTATTTGTGTTATTTAAGTATCATTAGTATACTATTATAGCTTTTTAAAGTTAAAATAAATTAAAGTGAAACATTTTGTCTTGGCAAATAGCAGAAACAAAATGCTATTTATATATATTTTTTATATATATCTTATTATTTATTTTAAGCAATGGTTTTAATTCTACTTTCAGTTTTAGTTTTAACTATAATAACCGTGGTATGCCTGAATGTTCTGCCCCATAGAAATAGGTTTTTGTTCAGCAAGAACATAAATCACTGGAAACATTAAATATGAATCTTTTAAATTCATGTAAATGTAAGCGGCAAGCTGTTTTAGCATTCATGCTAGAGAATATTCAGAGCCATGCACGTGCATGCCTGACCCTGCACATAAATAATGTCACAGATCCTGCATGCCTCATTCTGGAGGGCAGAATAGTGCTGATCGACTGTTCACAACTCCGCCTTCTCCATCTCAGTCCATGCTCTCAGAAAACCCCTGATCCACTGACCCATGAAAGGCGAATCCAGAAGTCAACAGCCCCTTAAACTAATGAGAGAGGAAATAGACACTGTATGCAAAAAAAACCCCACTCCTTCATCCACTCATCAGTCTCTCTCGCCGTCTCACACTCGATCCACTTCTAACTTCCTGGCTGCCTGCCCCTGTTGAAAAATACCCACTGGCGATCCGGCTGCCGTGCCCACTCTGAGCAGCTGCCGCCCAGTGCCAGTCCCTTGCTCTTTCTCTCTCCTGCACTCGGCTCGGGGCTTCCTCCCATTCACAACATCAAAGAAACCCAATGCCTGGGTGAAGGACTCATCATACACATAGTTTGCTTTAATTTATTAGTCTTAAAGGTAAATTTACTTGAAAGAATATTCCGGGTTCAGTACAACTTAAACTCGAAAAGAGAAAATACAGGTGCTGGTCATATAATTAGAATATCATCAAAAAGTTGATTTCACTAATTCCATTCAGAAAGTGAAACTTGTATATTATATGCATTCATTACACAGACTGATATATTTCAAATGTTTATTTCTTTTAATTTTGATGATTATAACTGACAACTAAGGGAAATCCCAAATTCGGTATCTCAGAAAATTAGAATAGTGTGAAAAGGTTCAATATTGAAGACCCCTGGTGACACACTCTAATCAGCTAATTAACTCAAAACACCTGCAAAAGCCTTTAAATGGTCTCTCAGTCTAGTTCTGTAAGATACACAATCATGGGGAAGACTGTTGACTTGACAGTTGTCCAAAAGACTTCCATTGACACCTTGCACAAGGAGGGCAAGACACAAAAGGTCATTGCAAATGAGGCTGGCTGCTCAAAGAGCTCTGGTCCAAGCACATTAATAGAGAAGCGAAGGGCAGGAAAAGATGTGGTAGAAAAATGTATACAAGCAATAGGGATAACCGCACCCTGGAGAGGATTGTGAAACAAAACCCATCCAAAAATGTGGGGGAGATTCACAAAGAGTGGACTGCAGCTGGAGTCAGTGCTTCAAGAACCACTACGCACAGGCGTATGAAAGACATGGGTTTCAGCTGTAGCATTCCTTGTCTCAAGCCACTCTTGAAAAACAGACAGCCTCAGAAGTGTCTAAAGACAAAAAGGTCTAGCCTGCTGCTGAGTGGTCCAAAGTTATGTTCTCTGATGAAAGTAAATTTTGCATTTACTTTGGAAATCAGGGTCCCAGAGTCTGGAGGAAGAGAGGAGAGGCACACAATCCTCGTTGCTTGAGGTCCAGTGTAAAGTTTTCACAGTCAGTGATGGTTTGGAGTGCCATGTCATCTTCTGGTGTTGGTCCACTGTGTTTTCTTGAGATCCAAGGTCAACGCAGCCGTATACCAGGAAGTTTTAGAGCACTTAATGCTTCCTGCTGCTGACCAACTTTATGGAGATGCAGATTTCATTTTCCAACAAGACTTGGCACCTGCACACAGTGCCAAAGCTTCCAGTACCTGGTTTAAGGACTATGGTATCCCTGTTCTTAATTGGCCAGCAAACTCACCTAAATCTTAACCCCATAGAAAATCTAAAAAAAGCTCTCATAACATCTGAGCAGTGCCACAGACTGATCGACTCCATTCCACGCCACATTGGTGCAGTAATTCAGGCAAAAGGAGCCCCAACTAAGTTTTGAGTGCTGTACATGCTCATACTTTTCATGTTCATACTTTTCAGTTGGACAAGATTTCTAAAAAATCCTTTCTTTGTATTGGTCTTAAGTAATATTCAAATTTTCTGAGATACTTGAATTTGGGATTTTCCTTAGTTGTCTGTTATAATCATCAAAATTAAATGAAATAAACATTTGAATTATATCAGTCTGTGTGTAATGAATGAATATAATATACAAGTTTCACTTTTTGAATGGAATTAGTGAAATAAATAAAAAAATTCATGATATTCTAATTATATGACCAGCACCTGTATGTGATTATAAATATGAATGAATTAAAAATGAATTAGCACTTGTCTATGCTCACTTTGAATTGACTGTAAATATGATTTAAACAATGTAACTGCTCATAACAAAAGAATGGGTGGTGCATTTTTTTTTTTCAATGTAAGCATAAATGAATAAACCCTTTGTGAGGTTTATTCCTAAAACCAGAAAGAAAAAAATCCAAATGTGGTAAGATAAATGTCTAGATTACACAAATGCAAATGTTCTGCCATTATTTATTCACCCACTCATTTATTATAATTTTTTTGTATCTCAATCATGTTTGAAAGACTGATTTGTAAACATTAACATTCTTACATATTATGCACATTATTTTGAGTTTAGTGGAAAAAACACACATTGACCTTTTCGGTGTAAAGTTATATCCAATTTTGTTGCAATGACAACATAAAGCTTAAACCAGCTGTTAAAATTATTTTAAAAACTTTACAGCTCAAACAATAGAATGTGTAACAGAAGGATTAATATAAGTGCTTTTAAAATGATAACTTTCAAATTTCTGCCTTTACAAATCTATAGTTATATTATATATATATATATATATATATATTATAACTATAGATATATTGATATCTTATATAACAGAATATAAAAATATAAATATATACACAATCACAGTTATATAAGCAATATATAGCAATCTCATCTGGTAATAATGCTACTATATTATCGTTCAGCTCTTTATATAAAGATGGATATCAGTATGTCCCACTTTATATAAACTTCATAGCAAATTTCAAATACTTGAGTGCTTGTACCAATGCAAAGTCAAAATGATATTATCACCCGGCTCTAATGCGACTTTAAGATATGAAGATATTAAAATATTGTAAACATTAACATCATGATTTCCAGTAAAGCTGCTTTGAAACTATGTGTATTTGAAAAAGCACTACACAGTTAAATTCTTGACTTGACTAAAGCCAGAAAAGGAACTGAGGCCGACTGAGGAAACTGTGCTTTTGCACTGATCTAGGACCAGCTTCCCCACTTCCAGTATGACCTACAACTACTGCAGGAGATGCAGCAGAACCCGGTCTGAGATCAGGAGGGTTTGCAGATGCAGAGGTTTGCAGGTGGGTGTGTGCTGTCAGCAGTGAGTAAGTGAAGAGCAGGCAGGAGGAGGTCCACTCACGGTTTGTTATGCACAATGAGTCTTGCTTTTATCTAAAGCTTGAATTTATCTCTTGCACACATGGTGATTAGCTCTCAGAGGGCAATAAAGAGCATCACTGCCCCTGCAACACACACACACACACACACATGCAAAGTCTTCTTTCGCCTTGATGAATTGTGCACATGGGGAAAAAAATATCTCACATGCACAAAAGCGAACAGCCATGTAGAGCACCCTTCTGTGTCTCAAGGTTGCCAGATTTGGTTTAAATGAATCTTCCTCTGACTAATCGAGCATGTGCTCGATTAACATAATTTTCAGCATTTGCCACTCACAAGGCAAGCGGGATTATGTGTCAACATGGCGAAACTTGAAATAACAGTGAAACATGATAATGCATGCAACAATAAATGTCATGATGCAATATTTAGCTGCACACCTGACCTCAATCTAAAATACTTCTTGCATGCCAGGGGAAAACAGACAAAAGACATGGGCTCTGATTGGAATGGTGTACTAGCTTAGTAAGCAGTATACACCACATAGAGGCGTTTTCAAATTATTACATAAAAATTCAAACTGCAGTCTTGTCACGTGATCTGAACATTATTGTTAGCATCAAAAGGTGATTAGATAATAAGATAAGTTAGATAATAAGTTAGATAATAAATAGTTATATTGCATTTTTATATTTAAATTTTTTTTCTTAATTTATAAATCATTCTATGTAAAATAATATATTTAAACATAAAGAATATTTTTCCCCACAAATTACTATACAGATACCAATTTTAATTATATATTTACTATAATAAGATATTTACTACATTCTTTGTATATTCCTTGTTATTTACTTACAATTATTATACTATGTAATAATATACATATGTATTTTGCTTTACATTTTAGTCAAAATGTAAGATATACACTGTATTGTACTTATTGTGTGTGTGTGTGTGTTAACATTAAATTTTCAAATATTATTTCCCATTGAATCATTAAAAATGATAGCTGTAATAATTAATAATATAAAGTTATAGTCAATATTAGTGCTTTGCATTGTGGATGCAGTATTATGTTGTGTACTTGTATATTGGGTATTGTGGCCTTTACTAAATACTACAAAAAACAATGAGATTAATGTTAGCATGCTATTCTGAACATAGCAATTTATTCCAGTCTAAAGATTTTTCATAAACTCAATACTGATAAAGCCCCAGAGATTCATGAGAGTCCATATAAAAACATGGAGAATTCATATCCATGCCATCAATTTCAAAAATAAGCTCATAAAAATCCAACAAAGTGCCACTTGATGATGGACAGAGTCATTAAATGCGACCCTCATTCTCACTGTCGCTTGACAGCCTTAACAGAGGAATATGATGACAGCAAAGCATTCTGGGAAAGAGATGTCCTCCTCCACTGTATGTTCTTGGGGAAACAATACCTTCTGCACCTTGTACAGTGTGTCGTCAGTCCTTTCCCATCCACTCTTCTTATAAAGAATCTATTTCTGCTACATTTTTGTCTTTATTTCCTGCAAAAGAATAAAATAAAAATAAAAAAAATTATAATTTTGCATGAGAGGCAACATTGTTAAAATGTAACATTTATGCTTAAAACAACAATAAACATTAAGCAAATGAGAGATTAGACTCATAAAATAAACTGTACTGATTAAAAATGATTTTTTTTTTCAGCGCAATGACCTTCAACTATTCCTAAAGGGAGAGAGTATTAAATATACCACTATTAAAAGCAGCCCAGAGAACCTTGTTTATAAAATCCAAATAGTTCCACTTTTCCTGCCCACTTTTTCCAGAATAGCTACCCAACAGATCCCATTAAAGCCAGTGTGATTTAGCCCGAGATGATCCAAGTTCTATCCCCCAGTCTGTAAACATGAAAATGCGTGGTTTGCTCCTTTGGGAGAGCCAAAGGTAAGTGTAATAGTGCAGATTTTAAACAGAACTCTAAACAGCACACGCATAAATCAATCACGCTGAGTTATTGTGCTGTCCGCCAAGTTGGTTAAAGATCCCTGCTCTCATCCTTCACCTGAGCTTTTCCTGCGTCCTACAAAACTCGACAAATAAATCAGGCACGCCACTACCATTTGTGGGAAAGGATTTGCTTATGAAACCATAGGAATGAGATCATGACCCCCGGCGAAAGACAAGGACGCTGTGAATTATGCGCTATGATGTCTGCATATTGTTGCATACTTACTTGAGCCAATTCTAATGCTGTTTCAGTGATAACAGCAGCTGGCATGAGTATTTGTTTTCCTTTTCCACTTGGATGAATGGCATCTTTTGCAGGGCATTGCCTACATGTGTTTCTTTGTCTGAGAAAAAAAAAATGTTGGCATGAAGTCAATCAGTTGAGATTTGGCTGTCTTTGTCAAGATAGATATAAAAAGCAATGCATATTAAAAACAAAAAAAAACAGAGATAGTAAGAGAAAGAAGAAAAAACATTGTGCCTGCTGATAACATTGTCTTTAAGCATTCGCTTCACATAATTATGCAAAAGAGTTAATAAATTTAAACATGGCCATCTATCTATCTATCTATCTATCTATCTATCTATCTATCTATCTATCTATCTATCTATCTATCTATCTATCTATCTGTCTGTCTGTGTGTGTGTGTGTGTGTGTGTGTGTGTGTGTGTGTGTGTGTGTGTGTGTGTGTGTGTGTTTGTGTACAATGTAGGCATTGAAATGTCTATAATTAGGATTTTTTTTTCTAGGTAGGTCAATTATTTTTTATTACATTTTTATTTTTTTATTTTTTTTTATTTGGGTCTTTCTGGAATAAAAAAGTTATTAAAATGTGTAAACGGTTCAGTATTTTGAATGTGCTTAGTTGGAAATTGGTTAAAATCCTTGGTAAAAGTCTTAGAATTTAATAACATCTCATCTTAAAATGCAATACAAGTTTTTTTTCATTTTCATATTTTAAATTTTTCTACATGTGCCCTGATAGAAATTGGTAATATATATATATATAATTTGTCTGGAAAAGTAATTGAAATCAATAAAATCTATTTTTTTTTTTTAAGTAATAATTTTTATAGTTTGCGAATTTTTTTTTTTTTTTGGTGCAAGATTGATTGATTGATTGATTGATTGATGCATGTATGTATTTATTTATTTAGGTGATTAAAATTTGTTAAAATTCCTATCAAAAAATTAATATTTTATGATATAAATATTTATGATATAAATATAATTTCCCATGATATAAATATAAGTTCAGATGCAAAAGCTTCTAAGTGCCATCTGAAATTTTCTTCTAAAATTAGTATTTTTCACAGTATCCTATGTGTATGTGCAGTTATTTCACTTTAATGGCAATGAAAAACCCTATTCTCTTCCATTAAAGTGAAATTACTGAACCTACACATAGGAGCCTGATAAAAATACTCATTTTAGAAGAAGATTTCCAACGGCACTTAGATTATTATTTTTATTTTTTACTTGCACAGCTAGTAATTGTTAAAAAATCTAATCCAATAATTTTAATCAACTGGAAAAGTAATAAAAATCTCCAAACATCACTGCTGAAATTCCTATTTTAATTTAAAATGTAAAATTTTAGCTGATTGTTTTCTAAATATGCTCAGCTAGAAATTCTTAAAAATCCTTAACCAGTATTGACAAACAACAGGAAATCTCACTGAAACGCACTGGTCAAAAACAGCCGGCACTCTGAATATTAAACCAGGTTGAGGGGTATTTCATCTGGGGCATTGCGACAGCATCCGGTTGAAGTCTCTCGCTCCGTCTCTAGCTTTCCTCATCCAGGATGCTTCCTGAGAAGACTCGATAATGCGCAGAAACCTCTCAGCCACCAGCATCTACATTCCCTGCTCTCCTCTCCTGCTCTCTCAGTCAAACAGAAAGATAGGTACATCAAAGCCAAACATTAGTGCACACGGCCCGCATGTGTGTGCGCGAGAGCCCATACTGTGATTGTATGGTTTGGTTTGCTAAGAGATAGAAAGTAAAGGCATGATTAAGTAGAAAGAAAGAAGAAAGGAAAGTAGAGTGAGAGAGAGTGCGGGAGAGAGGACGAGCAGGGTACCATTAAACCCTGGTGCGGTAAGCAACCTTCTTCCTTTGAAAGCTTTGGTCGCATAAAGGCTGTAGCTCCGAGCAAGCCTCTTTATATGTTCCCTACCCACCGCATACACTCTACGCTGCATTGAGATGAAATATGAAAAGAGGAAATGCTTCCCTAAGACTTCCTGACAAGATGCCCAAAATCCTTCCCCAGCTAAGGCACGCTTGGCCAAACAGCCTTATCTGCCAGTCTGGAGCCTCAGCATAAGTTCCTTGGTATTTTTTCTGTATTTTCAAACATCATTTGCCTTGAAGGTTGTTCTTCTTTTTTTTTTTTTCATTTGTCAGGAAGGAACTTAATGTAAAGTTTATTTATAAAGCAGAACGTCCTAATAGTCTTAACTTATTTTTGAGGTCAAGGCAAATGTATCGGGGAAAGAACTTCAGCGCAGGTCAAATATGGTGCTTTTCTAGGGCAGTGTTGGGGGAAAGTTTATTTTAAATGTAGAGCATTACAATATTGCGTTACTCCCTAAAAATGTAACTAATCGAATAACTTAGTTTCTTTTTATGGAAAGTAATACATTATGTTCATTTTGAGTTACTTTTTCTCATGTGGTCAGGGATTGATTGTTTGTTTTTAATATAAAAAGTCCTATTTTTGGTAAATGTAAAAACCCTTTCACACCAAACGTGAAATGAATAAACAAACAAATATGATGTTTATCTAGAGTGAATTTTGTTCATACGTATGGTAGAATTGGATCATCAAAGGTCAGCAGCATAGAAACTGGTTAATAAAATGGTATTTAAAATTGTTAAAATGGTATTAAATGGCTTTTATTATATTATTTAACATTCAATTATTACAGATTTGCATAATATTTTGAGTTTTTGCACTGTTTTTATTCATTTTGAGGATTTGTCAGTTAATAATGGGAAAACAAAGTAACTGGAATTACTTATTTAAAAAAGTAACATATTTTCTTGTAAATTAAATATAAATATTTTATTTAACTAGTTACTTGAAAAAGTAATTCCGATTATGTAACTCATGTTACTTGTAATGCGTTACCCCTACACTGGGATAGGGTTGTTTAGATCCCCCTTAAGATTTTGTTTAGATCCCCGTTCAGATGATCTAAAGATGTTTTGATCGAAAGTAATCATACTATACAGCATCAATGTCAACATTTTTCACAGAGCATTTGAACGAAAACTTGGAGAAATCTAATCATCTCATTGGGAATCCACACAACTGTGAATTTCATATGAGTGTGAAAGCTTTCCCCTTTTTTGTCGAAAAATATTTGCCGAAATATCACTAAAATGTGACTGCACATTTAGTTAACTAGTCCATAGATAACCCAACCTGGAGTGTAGAATGATAATAATGATTTAAACTCCTGCAATGTTTGTCTTGTTGTTAGGTTGAAGGTTTGCTGGACAATTTTTCTTAGCAGTAGCTTTAAGCTAATCTACAAACATAATAAAACAACTTCAACTCAAAATCAATATTTCATGTCCATGTATTTATTTCTTTGGTAAGTAGCTATGTAATGAGCAGGTTAATGAGCAGCCAGATGGTCATTAATCCAAAATAAACCCCTTAAGGGATGGCTATACATTATCCCTTACATTTTGTATTTGTCATGTAAGATTTTACAAATGTTATCTTAAATATAGATTACGAAAAAAAAAAAAAAAAACATAGTTTTTAGCCTTAATGTTAAAAAGAAAGTTTATAAATGAGCATTAACTGGACTCTGCATGTGTTTACAAATGCCACAGAAGTAAAGTATCTCAGCAGATGCTATTAATGCTAACAGCATTAGCATGTCTGAGAGACTTTGATTTGGAGGTCTCTTTCATTTGCTCTGCTTCCGGATCTAGAGGCCAGATCCAGCCGGGGATCAGGCGGCTCACTGAGGATAAGACTCTAGCCTGGGCTTTTGGATCGTTAGCCAATTAAACTAATCATGCCTTTTCTCAAGATTCTGGCGAGAAGGAGCAGCATTGATTTCCTCTGGTTTGATGTGCACTTCCTCTTCACCCTTCTCATTTACTAACCATCTAGAAGAGACCAGAACAAGCATCTGGCTAACCAATCAAAGTGAACAGGAGAATGACATGGTCACAACCTCATGTCTGCTAGGCATCTAACTCCTTACAGATCAGACTAAGCCCATCTACACAATACTGAGAGAACATCCATCAAGGAGAAAGCCAGCAAATCCATTTTTCACAAGGATGGGTCAGGGTTGCATATAACAGTTTATTTTTGTTGTTTATTTTATATGGCACACAGGGAGACACTGGATGCTGGAGAGCATGGCATTGGATTTCTATGACTATGCACCTCTCCACTCCACAGCATTCAATGGCAAACTTAATTAGCAAAGTTAACAAAGTTACATCTGTTCATTCTGACTCAACTGGTACAGAAGAGTTTAATATATATCTATATAACATGAGTGTTAATCTGTTTAAGTCAGGCCTGCGCAAAGGTGCAGTCACATTAGCGACATTTCAGTGAAAACATATCACATTGTAGGTGCTTGCAGCTGGCATACTATTTTCAGTAAATTTTCAAGGTAGCCCAAAAAACAGTTTATCATCCGTTCAGGAATTAAAAGGCCCTTTCTGCTGATTAGTCAGCCGAAAATCAAACCGTGTCGTCATCATTTCTACAAAATGTCCAAAAAAAAAAAAATGTATAAATAAAAATATAAATAAACAAATAAATAAATAACTACAAAATGCCATGCCTCTGAAAAATAAAGAGAACAACAGAATATGCTGCTTTGGCCCATTTCTGTCTCCTTGAGCATATTTCTAGCACATGCCACAAACGTGAACCACAGTGAATACTTGTCTTTTAAAAGGCTTAATTTAGATAATTTGACGTTAACTGCATCATATAAGTCACTTTGAAATAAATCACAGTAGGCCTATGTATCATGATAAAAAAGCAACTTTACAGTTTGGAAATACGGTAGGCTATAGCTAATTATTTCGCGGACCCTGTATCACTTTAATATCCACTGGTCTACACGGAAGAAAACCCTGTCTAGACTCTGCCATGGTATGAGTATGAGTTTTTTGATGAAAAAAAGATTAAACGCAGTTGCAATAAATGCATTAAGAATCTGTACAACTGGAGCAGTGGAGGACTATTATTCTGCTGCATGACACTGTGGAAGAACTGATGACAGTATTGTTTGTTATTGATCTTCGGATGACAAATCAGCAGGGGAGTTTAATTCCTGCCCACTAGTAGAAATCGAATATTTAAGCTGTTTATTCATCCCCTGAAGAAAAAAATCATATTTAAGCTAAATTCTCTTTTTTCATTTTTTGGAAAAAAGACAAAGGCCGTCTGTTTCTCATTTGTATACTTTCAATATTAAATAATAAAAAAACGAATTAACGAATGATACAAGGATTACTACACAATAATAACCTTTTATAGTGTGATCTTTTAATATTTGGCATGTTTGTGTGCTGCTGCGCATCCTTGTGTGTGTAAAAAGCAGAGTGTATGCACATTGTGGACCTGCCAATAGGTGCATATTACTAACATGCTCTTTAAATAACAAAAAAATTATAATAATATTGCTCCATTGACTTTAGACCAGGTTTTAGTTGGTCAATGGCACAGTCTATTTCAGTTGCTTCAAAATAGCAACATGCCAACAATGCGCCTGAACACATCTCGTTTTCAGACCAGCGAGCCTATGGGTCCACAAATAGGCGAAAATGTGTTTGCTATTTAAACAATGTGGTGCAGTACGTGAAAATTATAACTGTGTTGGGGTGAAACTAGCAAAAATCACTTGTGTTGGTTTGGCATCACATTGCACCAGGTGTATGATAAGGTCTATAGTGTGAAATGTTGTTAGCAATATTAGCAAAACACCTCAACCAAAGTACAAAGTGTTTTTAGCAATATTCGCAACACACTTTCCCATACATAGTATGAAATGTTGTTAGCAATATTAGCAAAACACCTCATCCACAGTACAAGGTGTATTAGTATTATTAGCACCCTTACACCTCCTCATTCGTATAATGAAATGTTGTTAGCAATATTGGCAAAACACCTCATCTACAATACAAAATGGTTTTAGCCACATTAGCAACCTCCTCATTTAAAATGTGAAATGTTGCTAGCAATATTAGTAAAACCTCAACCAGAGCATTATCATCAATGTTAGCATTCATGCTTTCTTATTAGTGGTGTAAAGTGTTAGTAATATTAGATAACGCTAACAAGGCTTTACACTTTGAATGATGAGGTTTGAGGATGCATTTGTGATAGATTTCTGTTAATTAATTCAATAATGTTAAAAATGTAAGACCAAAGCTGCACCAGTTGCCCTTACAAAAGAAAAATATATTGTGTTATATTGTAATATTTTATTTTCCCTTTTTTATTTTCTAATATTATATTATATATTTGAATACATTTAATAATATTTTAATGATATATATATTATATAATATATTGCAAAATATACAAATGATTGCCGCTTTCAATATATTGCAATATATTGGAAAAAATAAATATATATAAGAATATATGCCTAATATATTACATGATATTTTCCAATATACTGCAATATATGTTTGCTTCATAAGGGTGAGCAATGATCAACTTAGCTACATGGTAATGCAAACATCATTTTTTAGTTTTATTCCTTGGTATGTCCTTCTACAAACTCCAAATACATTATAGGGCATCGTTAAAATATGTAAATTGGGATTCAGCTGGTTTGGTTTAGTTAAAACAATACCATTATTACATGTATGCCTTGTTTTCTGCTCTCTCGGTTGTGACCTAGCTTTCCTGGGTTGTCTGATTATGTCATTCAGTTCACATCATTAGTTTTCTTTGTTTGGTTCATGTTCATTTCTGTTAAGTTGGTTTATGTAGCTGTTCTCCTGGATTTATCTTATTAAAAGTTAAAAGGTTTTTTTTTTTATTTTTATTTTTTTTTATCTCTTTCGTACTTTTGAAGTTTGTATCACGGACGTGTGACAACCATGGAAGTTGAGGCAATTTTTTTCAGTCATAATACTTGGCTACTTTTGAATGACTCTTAATAGAGAAAGATGCTTTTTACTCCCATAAGGTGTAGTTATGCTTTCTACAAGCAAAGGTTAACTGGACATGCTAACCACCTAAAACTTGTGCCACAATTCTGCCAATGCACCATGGTTAATTATAAATAAACTTTTCTTCTTATAGTAATTATTGATTATCTTATGCCTTTTTGCTTTAAAAACAGTAACTAAAAAATATGAATTGTCTAAAAATGTTTTGTTTTTTTGTACAATATAAAATAGCAAATAATTTCTCATTCTTCTCCATGATGGGTACATTAGTTGATCACCATCTTGGAAATTACATTTACAAAATGATGATGTTTTCTGTCAAGGGCATTCACAAACGATGAATTCGGAAAATAATTCTTGTTCAAACAGATGTGACAATTCGGTGGTTAAGGTGAATCTGCAGAGGTGTTTGATGGTGGTGTTTCTTAGTATGTGGCTCTCTCAGTGGTGTGGCTGAGAAAGACCAGATTGCTGGCACTTTCCTCTGTCATTCTGGCACACAGTCTGCAGAAGTACAGGCTTCACTAACCACGGATACTGGCCAAGAGGGAGGGAGCGAAAGAAGAGAGAGTGAGCGAAAGAGCAAGAGTGAGAGAGGGAGAGATCGCTGGATTTCATGGCAGGGTGACAACACATCACAAAAGACTGTGTTTTCTCTCCAGTCAGGTGAGAATTTTGACATCTCTGAACTGATTTCAGGAGTCTAAATACCTCGAGAAGTGATTGTTATTAATGCAGTTTGATACAAATCAATAAAATCAATCTAAATGATTGATGAGCTACAAAGTCATGATGTAACAACAGATTTTTTTCTTCCATATTGTGATGAATGTAAATCTGAGTGTGAATTAGAATTCTTAAATTGAATTGATGAATGGATGAAATATAAATAAAATGTATTTGGAAAACCAATTTGAATTTTGTGGCAACTTTAAAATAGACAAAAATATATATATAATTTTGCAACGTTTTATGCACAATATCAACTTGTGTTCTCAATGTCAACATGAAATGTGTTAGCAACCCATGTAGTTGCGACAGATTTTCGAATTAAACTCATTGTTTTGATAAGAAGAGTAGGACTGACCTGATTATTATTATTATTATTTTTCATCTGAAATGAGTAAGAGGGCTCGATGACATCATCTGAAAAGGAAAGTCGTTTAAGTCACATTTGTTCTTCTTTCAAAGATTTATTTCAGACAGTAAAACCACAATGTAAAATACAATTAGCAACCTGCAGAAAAAAAAAACTAACAAACAAAAAACATCTTAAACCCTGATCAGGCTTATCTGTTGGCTGGTTTAAATGGGTTTTGGACACTTCCAGATTAGATATCAGTTGAAGACCAGCTTAAACCAGTTAAGATAACCAGGAACAGATATTAAGGAAGTGAATCAGATATATTTCATTCTGACTGTAATAACCGACAGTAAAGCCACAATGCAAAATACTGTTGATCTCTTACCTGGTCAGACTGGTCTGTTGGCTCTTTTAGAGGAGAGATTACACTTCCAAGCTTGACCAGTCTGGAAGACTGGTTTCAAATTTTCCTTGCTCTTTGGAGTGTTACAAGGTCTTGGTGCATAAAAAAGATCTTTAAAGTTGCAAAGACTAAAGTCTCAATTCCAAAGAGAAATTCTTTATAAAAGTTAAGACTTGTCCACGCCATCCTAAAACGGCTTATTCTAACTCTCCCCACATGTCTATGTCACGATGTGGGAAGTTTTGCATAACACTGCCCAAATGTTCATGCAAAGAAAGTGTAACTTTTATTCTAGCTGTTGTCGCCACTGCCAAATTGTGGAGAAGCTGTGTGCTTCATTGTGAAAGTGAAACTACTTCGTTTGGTCTTCCAAAAGAGGACACAACTAGAAATCAGTGAATAAGTTGTATTTACAACACTGTTCTGGAACAGGTCAACCTAAATATATGTGCAACGCATTTTACGGAGGATGAGGACTGTTTCCTGTGAGTGTAGCCTGCACTGTGATGTTTTATTAACAAATTTCAAGAGCAGCATGTGCAGATAATCAATGCGGCCAATTCACTATCAATAACCACACCATCCATCCAACCACCACAAGAGAGAACCACTATAAATAATAATAGCAGCCTTTCCTTCAGTCTCTCTAGCTTTTTAGCATCCCTCTACCACCCCGACTCTTCACCGTCGACCAATTCCGGGGCGGAGCGATCAGCATTCGGGCCAATGCCTAGCTCGGAGCTCTCTCCATGGGCAGCACGCCAAATATTCATGCTATTCTTTTTTTTGCAAGGCAAGGCATCTGCAAGGCAAACTCGTGAAACCGGTATCTGTTTCTATAAAGTGGGGATGTTCTATATTTGCAAGGACAGTCTGACGCGTCTTACTCACAGTCTGTAAGTATGTTTACATATGTAAAGGATTTGCCACTGATGATTCAAACGCGAGTTTTGAGCAGTGTAGAGTAGAAATGGTAAATGGTAAATGGACTGCATTTATATAGCGCTTTCAACAGACCACATGGCCATCCAAAGCGCTTTACAATTTGCCTCACATTCACCCATTCACACACACATTCACACACCGACTGCGGTGTCTGCCATTCAAGGCGCCATCCAGCTCGTCGGGAGCAGCTGGGGTTAGGTGTCTTGCTCAAGGACACCTCGACACTTGGTCAGGTGGAGCCGGGGATCGAACCACCAACCTTCCGGTTTGTAGACAACCTACATGAACCACTGAGCCACAAATGCAGATATGGTATTATGTTTAAGCATTTCAATTCACAACGCAACACATAAGACATATAAGGTCATTATAATCAATATTTATGTCCCCACTGTATGCAACAAATGCCTCATTTGTAATGGGTTTAATTGGTTTTGTCTTGTCGCGCCGGGACACACGTCATCACAGTATGGTGAGGGGCGTAACATTTCCGTCACATGCTTGAGGCATTTATCCAATCACAATGCACTGGATAGCTGGCCAATCAGAGCACGCTTCGCTTTTCAGACCGATGAGCTTTGTAAAAAACGATGCATTACAGAAAGGCGGGGCATAGAGGAGAAACAATAATGTATAGTATGTTGAAAGTTTTTTGAACCTTAAACACATTACATTTACATTTAGCTGACGCTTTTATCCAAAGCGACTTACAATTGCTATATATGTCAGAGGTCACACGCCCCTGGAGCAACTAGGGGTTAAGTGTCTTGCTCAGGGACACATTGGTGTCTTACAGTGGATTCGAAACCGGGTCTCTCACACCAAAGGCATGTGTCTTATCCACTGCACCAACACTTTTTCTTTTTAGCAACATCATACAGTATGACCCCTTTAATGAAATGAATCAGATCAATTTCATACTGATTGCAATAACGGCAGTGAAACCACAATGCAAAATACTCAAAACTATACTAACCTGCATACAACAAAATATCTTAAACCATTCTATGCTGGTTTACTGGTCTTTGTTGGTCTCCCATCCTGGTTAGGCAGTTGAAGACGAGCTTGACCAGGCTAGAAGACCAGTGAAATATCATCAAACCAGCTTAGGCTGGTTTAGGCACATTTTCAACAGACTACACAAGTCATTTGACTTTCATCCAGCTTTACCCTAACATATTCCACCACATTTATTTTTAATTCTCAAGCTCAGTTTTTGGATTATGTAAAAAAAATAAAAATTGCCCAAAATCCATCCCGCCCTCACGAAAAACAGCGGTTGTGCAGTGCAAACAAGCGTAACAGACTTTTAAATTGCACTCGTGCTGTGATATTGTTCCTTCTTTGTTTCTCTCTTTGTGTAAAAACTGAAAGAGTCGCCAAAGTTACACAAATGAATTAAACACGATGCTCTGGTGCGCAGAGGAGGGAAAGACAGAGCTCCGAGCGCCTTCAACACTGAACTCAGAGATTCAGTGGAGACGTGGAGGCCATTGTGCTGGATGAGGCTTCAGTATGAATTATTTCACACAGGGCTTCTGTTAAGAGGGCCACGTTTGGCTTTGACTGCCTCACAGTACTGTACGGGTGTGTGAGCTTGTGCATGTGTGTATGAGACCACACTGACCCCTGCTGGTTAAACAAACACTCAATCAGTGCGTTTGACGGACAGACCGTTATTATATTAACCTCCTCGGTCCATATTGTGATGTCTTGTTTATTATGAAAATGATTGACGGTTTGGCATGAATAAATGTCTGTGGGAGACATTTGCTGAGGAACATGGGATGTGTGGGAGTGTTTCAATGTGAGGGGGAAAAGGAGTGAGAAAGCAATGTGGCCATGATGAATTATAATTATGATGCCATTGAAACACCTCCACTGCATCCTGGATATTATGTGCTTTATGTGTTGAGGGACATATGCGAAAGGAAATTAACTTGCCTCTGTGTGTGAAGTTAAACTGATTCATGTCTAGCAGTAGTTGATGAATTTGTGTCAGGAACCTGGGGCTTTAAATATCAGACTCCGCCCACTGGTAGTGATGTCATGTTTAAGCGTTTATCTGATATTCAGAGTGTAATAGTACTTCTGAAGAAGATACACACATTATGCAGCCAAAATTAACTCTATTGTTTCAAAACTGTGTCTTTTCTGTGGGCCAGTGACACATTTTTGGATATATATATATATATATTTTTTTTTTTATTGTGAATTTGTTTTTTGTTTTTTTCGTAATAGTGAAAATTACAACTAGAATCATGAGTTTATTTCTCACAGTCGCTATTCTTTCTGCTTTTTTATATACATCATAATTGAGGATTTATATCTTGAAATAGTGACTTTATATGTATATTTCTCACAATTGTAACTACTTCTTCTTTGAGACTATTATTTTTAAGAGAAAATGGGTTTGTGATTGCCACTATATTTGCGACTATCCCAACTGCAACATTTGTTCTCATAATTGTGACTTAAATCAAAAAAAAAAAAAAAACTTTGTACTTTATCTCAGAATTACTACATAATATCAAAAAAATAGTTTTTTGTCTCAAATGTAATCACTTTTTTCATAAGGAACTACAAATGCAATTATATTTGTGACGTTATATAATTTATCGCAACTAAGAGTTAATCCCAAAGATGATTTTTTTTCTTATAATTGACCCTCTTGCAAATGTGATCTGACCAATCATAATGCCGAATCTGCCATCTTGTCCACCAAACAAATCAGACAGGAGAGTAGGTTAACTTCGATGGACTTAAACTTGAAAAACTGCCAGTTTTTGGCAGTTGAATTAAAGAGGTGGTTGATTGCGATTTCACTTTTTTAACATTAGTTAGTGTGTAAAGTTGCTATTTGAACAAAAAATATCTGCAAAGTTACGAAGCTGAAAGTTCAATGCAAATGGAGTTATCTTTTAAATAAATGCATTTTAAAATTCTGGCAGTGTAATGCCTACAAAAACAGCTGGTAGGGAATTCAACAAGTTACTTCCTGGGTTCCTTGGCTCAAACCCAGATAAACCCCGCCCTCAGGAAAAGGCAGCAAAGGGTCTGCTTTAGAAAAGAAGAAGAGAAAACTAGAGGTGCACATAAAAACCTAATCATAAATCGCAATTCTGTCTTCTAATGATTCTAATGGATTCACAAGTTTCAAAATCAATATATGTGTTTACCATGACAGTTTTTGCTTCCATCGGATTGAACGGGATTCATTCTGATTGACGAATCCAAACATAGTGTTTACATGAACGCTAAATAAAGTGATCAGGTTGATATGCACGTTTATATGTCACAAGCTTCTGATCAGATTTACTGTTTTGACATGCGCACACTGCATAAATATACATAATTTCCTGCTGCTGTCACATATTGTTTTAAAAAGCACACATGATATTTATCTACTTCGGGTTCCAATTAGGCAACGACCAGCACATGACCTGTTGTGCAGTGCTGCTTACTTTAATATATATACATATATATATTAAAAGTGCCCCTTCCCGCACCCAAAACTAGTCGTTTGTTGATGAGAATATTAAACAAGGACTCTGGTGGAATGTTGTCTTGCTCCACTTCAAAGACGCTGAGTGAAAGAGGAGTTCATGTCCAATCAAGTGTTTACATGTTCTCTCGATCGGATTACAAAAGGAATAAACCACCCCCTACAATTCAATCGACATTTTTGTCCGATCTGGCAAATGCAGTCCGATTGACGTGTTTACATGTGACTTTTTTATTCTGATTGTGCTTCTAGTCCTATCACGATCGGATTAGTAGGGTCCATGTGAACGCAGCTAATGTTCTAAAGCAATGGTTCTTTATACTGTTTCTCGCGTCACCCTGCTCTGCACAGCTCTGCATCTCTCTCTCTATCTCTCTCTCTCTCTCTCTCTCTCTCATTCAGCTCAGCTGAAGTAGTTGTGATGATTTTGGCTCACATTTAACAAAAACCCACCAGCTCATCTCAACAATTAGAATATGGTGACATGCCAATCAACTAATTAACTCAAAACAACTGCAATGGTTTCCTGAGCCTTCAAAATGGTCTCTCAGTTTGGTTCACTAGGCTACACAATCATGGGGAAGACTTCTGATCTGACAGTTGTCCAAAAGACAATCATTGACACCCTTCACAAGGAGGGTAACATTAATTGCCAAATTAAACATTAATTGCCAAATAAGCTGGCTGTTCACATAGTGCTGTATCCAAGAATGTTAACAGAAAGTTGAGTGGAAGAAAAAAGTGTGGAAGAAAAAGATGCGCAGGCAACCGAGAGAACCACAGCCTTATAAGGATTGCCAAGCAAAATCAATTCAAGAATTTGAGTGAACTTCACAAGGAATGGACTGAGGCTGGGGTCAAGAGCCACCACACACAGACGTGTCAAGGAATTTCTGAACCACAGACAATGTCAGAGGCGTCTTACCTGGGCTGAGGAGAAGAAGAACTGGACTGTTGCCCAGTGGTCCAAAGTCCTCCCAAGTTGCTTGAAGTCCAGTATTAAGTTTCCACAGTCTGTGATGATTTGGTGTGCAGTGTCATCTGCTGGTGTTGGTCCATTGTGTTAAAAAAAAAGTCACTGCACCCGTTCACCAAGACATTTTGGAGAACTTCATGCTTATTTTATGCTGATTTCATTTTCCAGCAGGATTTGGCACCTGCCCACACTGCCAAAAGCACCAAAAGTTGGTTAAATGACCATGGTGTTGGTGTGCTTGACTGGCCAGCAAACTCACCAGACCTGAACCCCATAGAGAATCTATGGGGTATTGTCAAGAGGAAAATCAGAAACAATACACCAAAAAATGCATATGAGCTGAAGGCCACTGTCAAAGAAACCTGGGCTTCCATACCACCTCAGCAGTGCCACAAATTGATCACCTCCATGACATGCCGAATTGAGGCAGTAAAGCAAAATTAAACCCTACCAAGTATTGAGTACATGTACAATAAATGAACATACTTTACAGAAAGCCAATAATTCACTTAAAATGTTTTTTTTTTTATTATTGGTCTTATGAAGTATTTTAATTTGTTGAGATTGTTGAAGTTTTAGTTAAATGTGAGCCAAAATCATCACAATTAAAATAACCAAAGACTTAAACTACTTTCTGTGTCTGTGTCAGTCTGTGTGCATTTAATTTATTTAATACATAAGTTTCACAATTTGAGTTGAATTACTGAAATAAAGAACTTTTCCATGACATTCTAATTTATTTGAGATGCACCTGTATACACTTATTTACACATATAGCTACAGTATGAGAAGCATTAAACATGGTCACCCATGCTTTTGCCGTACTGTAAAGCTTTATATTATTAAAAGATAACATAAGCAGTAGCATTTACAAATAACAGCATATCTAAAAGTATGAGACAGCAATATACGAAAAACATAGGCCTAACATTAAAAGCCGTGCTTACACAGGTTCAGCACGATCCTCTTCGATAATATTCTCTGCTTCTCAATCGGGCTCAAACTGATAATCGATATTAACGATGCTGTTTTTTTACAATACAACGGAGTACATGCCACTGAGGTGAGGGGCGGGACGTTTAGAAGCACACTAAAGGCAGTTTATCCAATCACAACACACTGGGCTAGCTAACCAATCAGCCCATCACCTATTTCTGAGGGAAAAGCTTCATAAAAGCAGGAAATAATTAGCGTGTTTGTCAGAGAAGGGACAGAGCTGTGTGGAATAAAGGTTTATTATGTGAACAATAATGCTCTGTCTTGTCTTGTCGGCATTTTGTCAGTTTCTTCTTTGCTCCGCGATGTATTTTTTATTGCATGAGAACATGATGTGTAGTGTGAGAGCGGCATGGTTTGTCGGACATAGTAAAAGTACAGGGACAGCAGGGTTTTGCGACGTGTCAACTGTGACAAAATTTCTTCTTTATATGTCACAATTACAACATTATACCTCAATTTTGGTCATTTCTATCTTGAAATTGTGACTTTATAATAAGGCAATCATTTCATATTTAAAGTATTGCTTTATTTATTTTAGCAGAAACATGCTATTTCAATTTACCGTAATCGTGGTTTTATGACAAAGTTTCTACAAATATTATATCTCACAATTACAATATCTTACAATTTAGAATGTATATCTTGAAATATTTACTTTATGCCATACTTGTAACTTAAACAAATGCAATTTTTTTCTCATATTTAGTACTTTCTTTAAAGAGAACAAAAAAACTGATTATTGTGTGACTATATCTTGCTTTATCTCACAGTTACATGTTTTATCTTTTACTCTGAGGCATAATGAGAGCTTCCACACAGTACCATTCATCAGTTTTCCTACAGATCTTTATTTTATTTTATATTTTTCCTGTTGTGCTTATATGTGGCTTAGAAACTGTGCTAGACAAATCTAACCATAACATAATAGCTCCATAATACAGTGAGGGGGCCCACGTGAGGGTCAGGGTATCCCGTTTGCCATCGGGTGTCATGAAATTAGCTTCATGTGTCAAAGCATAGCGGTCAGCATGATACCTCATCACACTTCATTGGATCTGAACTACCCGGCTCACATGACGGCAGTATACAGTGTCTGAAAAGCAACATACTGCGCCAACGTGCAAAAATGGAGGGAAGGATCTGATTGCAGTGTTTGTATCTGCTATCCTCCAGTCCTTTCACCTAATGGAAGACCAATTTTAAAGGCTGACTCTATTCATTTGAGAAAATATACTGTAGCCATTGAGTTGAGAGAGCAAGTGCTTGCACAGTCGTGCATAAAATGACTAAAATTGTTTTTGCTTTCATTTCAAATTGCATTCTGTAAATGGCCATATTCATCTGTTTGATTTTATTTTTTGCCCTTGATGTAACGTTAAAAAAAGGAAAAACATCTTATCTACCTGCAGAACTGTCAGAAAAACAAGTAGATAACCTGACGTAAAGTCTGTAGCAAGCTAACATTTTACAGTTTAACATGTTTACAGTGCCATGGCTGAAATAGATGCCTCTAGTCATATTGCATCGGTGCACTGACTCCTACATTAATAACTCGTATCCATGCATTTACATTTGTAATCACAGCTGGTATTGTTAGATACATATTTACATTGTCATCACTGAAATCAAAGCAAACCAAGTTGCCACGTTGGCATCCAATCAGATGTTTGATGCAATCTGTTTCCTGCTGTTATGTGAAGTAACCTGCCATATAGCGTTTAGAGATTAGATCAGTGTCATACTGTGCTGCACTGAACTCAGCAGCAGGCGAATCAAGAAGAGAAATTTGCATTTAAAATACAATGCAGTTGATCTGAATAAATAATTATTATTTCAGACTACAGGATGTGCAGTTTGTGAGAGGACAAATTCCCATTTTAGGCTTGACTGACTGAAGCATTTCAAAGAACTCAAACCAGCAGAGAATAAATGAACACATGCAGAGTGACTTTATGTACCGAGTTACTTTTTTTCATGGACTATGGCTGTAGAATTTTTCTCTCCTTTCTGCCGTTATACTATGCTCATAGCATGTGCTCTTCAGTTGTACAGACAAAGGCGCCAGCACGCTGTTGCAATTGTTTCCATTACCATATTGATTTTCATATTAAAACACAATTGTATACAAAATGTTGTGAGAAAGCACGATGTGTGTTAGATTCACATCACCTTTAGCGGCCACAGCTCATAAAGTAATAGTAGCCAAAAAACCTAATAATCCAGCTGACTCAGATAATTCCTATGTGCTGAAGGACACAGGTAGCCAAATATTACTTTTATTATAATTGGTTTATGTGAAGATTGTTTTGTTAAATTATATATATTTTATAAATATACAGTACAGACCAAAAGTTTGGACACACTTTCTCATTCAAAGAGTTCTTTATTTTCATGACTATGAAAATTGTAGATTCACACTGAAGGCATCAAAACTATGAATTAACACGTGGAATTATATATGGAATTATATACATAACAAAAAAGTGTGAAACAACTGAAAATATGTCATATTCTAGGTTCTTCAAAGTAGCCACCTTTTGCTTTGATTACTGCTTTGCACACTCTTGGCATTCTCTTGATGAGCTTCAAGAGGTAGTCATCTGAAATGGTCTTCCAACAGTCTTGAAGGAGTTCCCCGAGAGATGCTTAGCACTTGTTGGCCCTTTTTCCTTCTGTCTGCGGTCCAGCTCAACCCTAAACCATCTCAATTGGGTTCAGGTCCGCTGACTGTGGAGGCCAGGTCATCTGGCGCAGCACCCCATCACTCTCCTTCTTGGTCAAATAGCCCTTGATGCCTTCAGTGTGACTTTACAATTTTCATAGTCATGAAAATAAAGAAAACTCTTTAAATGAGAAGGTGTGTCCAAACTTTTGGTCTGTACTGTATATATATATATATATATATATATATATATATATATATATATATATATATATATATATATATATATATATATATATATATGCACACACACAGGTGCTGGTCATATAATTAGAATATCATCAAAAAGTTAATTTATTTCACTAATTCCATTCAAAAAGTGAAACTTGTATATTATATTCATATATATTTCAAATGTTTATTTTATTTTGATGATTTTAACCAACAACTAAGGAAAATCCCAAATTCAGTATCTCAGAAAATTAGAATATTGTGAAAAGGTTCAATATTGAAGACACCTAGTGCCATACTCTAATCAGCTAATTAACTCAAAACACCTGCAAAGGCCTTTAAATGGTCTCTCAGTCTAGTTCTGTAGGCTACACAATCATGGGGAAAACTGCTGAATTGACAGTTGTCCAAAAGACGACCATTGATACCTTGCACAAGGAGGGCAGAACACAAAAGGTCATTGTAAAAGAGGCTGTCTGTTCACAGAGCTCTGTGTCCGGCACATTAATAGAAAGGCCAGGGAAGGAAAAGATGTGGTAGAAAAAAAGTGTACAAGCAATAGGGATAACCGCACCCTGGAGAGGATTGTGAAACAAAACCCATTCAAAAATGTGGGGGAGATTCACAAAGAGTGGACTGCAGCTGGAGTCAGTGCTTCAAGAACCACTACGCACAGACGTATGCAAGATTTGGGTTTCAGCTGTAGCATTCCTTGTGTCAAGCCACTCTTGAACAACAGACAGCGTCAGAAGCGTCTCGCTTCAAAAAGACTGGACTGCTGCTGAGTGGTCCAAAGTTATGCTCTCTGATGAAAGTAAATTTTGTATTTCCTTTGGAAATCAGGGTCCTAGAGTCTGGAGGAAGAGAGGAGAGGCACACAATCCACGTTGCTTGAGATCCAGTGTAAATTTTCCACAGTCAGTGATGGTTTGGAGTGCCATGTCATCTTCTGGTGTTCGTCCACTGTGTTTTCTGGGGTCCAAGGTCAACGCAGCCGTATACCAGGAAGTTTTAGAGCACTTCATGCTTCCTGCTACTGACCAACTTTATGGGGATGCAGATAAATTTTCCAACAGGACTTGGCACCTGCACACAGTGCCAAAGCTACCAGTATCTGGTTTAAGGACCATGGTATCCCTGTTCTTAATTGGCCAGCAAACTCACCTAAACCTTAACCCCATAGAAAATATATGGGTTATTGTGAAGAGGAAGATGTGATATGCCAGACCTAACAATGCAGAAGAACTGAAGGCCACTATCAGAGCAACCTGGGCTCTCATAACACATAACAATTCAGGCAAAAGGAGCCCCAACTAAGTATTGAGTGCCGTACATGCTCATACTTTTGATGTTCATACTTTTCAGTTGGCCAAGATTTCTAAAAATCCTTTCTTTGTATTGGTCTTATTGTATTGGTCTTAAGTAATATTCTAATCTTCTGAGATACTGAATTTGGGATTTTCCTTTTTGACGATATTCAAATTATATGACCAGCACCTGTATATATATATATATATATAATGAGGTTTCACTTATTAAATATTACATATTTTTCTTAAAATTGTAGTTACATATTTAGCAATCAAAAATACTTGAAATGTATCATTGATAAAAATGTATGATAAATTAATTTACAAGCCGTTTTGTCACCATTTCAAAAGTGCCAGAGAAAAAAGGGCTTGTGACAAAAATAAATAAATAAATAAATAAATTGTCTATTCATCTTGTCTTTATTTTGTTGATGAAATCAAAACCCTTCTGCAATAAACATATTTGGCAGTAATTTTATTGATGTGATTCTAGTAGAATGTCTTTGAACTGGGAAACATTGTCTAGTGCTTCTAAAGTGAAAGACGCGAGAGACAATTTCTGAGAAAAAAAATAAAAATAAAAAAAAGAACTCAACAAACATTTGATTTCAGTCAACAGTTTTGACCTCAGACAGGGCAACTATTTTCCCAATGACATGCTTTTGAGGACAACCTGCAGAGTTACTGAAAATGTCACACCATGTTTTGCTGTTTCTCATTTTGACGAAGTGTCTTTCGTTGCTTTAACTCCTGTCCCAAATATGTTGACACTTGGTGATATGAAATACAAAAGAATATGGAGGTGAAAAAGGCTGTTGTTGAACTGTCTTCAGGAGACCTCCAGTTTAGGTTCCCGATTGTAAAGACTGAAATATTGACCCCCCTGCACACACACACACACACACAGACAGAACGATTGTCCTCTAATAGATCTTTTATATTTAACTTTTTTTATTATTATTATTAATAGAATTTAGGGAAAATAAAAGTCAGAAAATAAAATATACATTTACTTTATTTACCTTTATTTCAGTTTTGTAAGCAACAATTATTATCTTTTAGATTTAGTTCACTATAACAATCCTGTCAGGTAGACACCATAACCACATCATTCAGTCGCCAAAAGGCATTTCTCTCCATACTAATGGGTAGATTTCTCTAGGTTAAAGACTAACTTGTTACTGTTAAGAACTACTTCAATGGTTTTAATATCAAAACCCATTATATATAAAAAAATTTAAAAAATAAACAGTTTCAAAGGAATATTTCTCATGCTTGTCCGTCACTTTCAATCACTTTAGCAGCATTTGTTCTGCTGCAGTACACTGAATGAGATAAATTAAAAGCGCACAGGATGGCCTCTCAACAGTTATGAGGAAAGTCGGTATATTACTAGGTTTATTTGACACCCATTCCCTTGTAAAGTTTTGCCAGTGAAGAGCAGCACCGGCCAATAAAGCATTGTGCACTCCCATACTCAGGGTATTTATGGGTATAAAAACAACAGGCCTTAAATCAGAGCTCAAATGGAATAGCAAAGTGGCCCATGTTACGATCCCGCTCATTCTCTCAATCAGCAATGGTGATAACAGAAACGCAAAAGGATGTTGGCAACAGCATGGTGTGGAATCTGTAAAAGACTCAGGCTCTGTAGAAACACACTCTACAAAACCAATTTTCAACGCAAATGGAGACCTCCAAGCTCAGAGTAGTGCGCTCATAGGTGACCCTTTTTTGGAAAAAGGGGAGCGCTGCTAAATTACCACGAGTATCACCCAAATAGCCCCTCATGTTGAGGGAAGCGATGCTTGAGGTGTATAAACAAATACACACTGGCTGAATGGAGACCAAGGAACCAAGGTCTAATCATCTCAAGAAAGGGAACGAAGTGGAGCGTGTAACCCTTATCGTACAAGATTTCAGAAATTTTGCAGAGTCTTGCGTGCAAACTTACCACTTGTGGATTTTTAGAAAGTGCGCAAAGTGTTCACGTGCACACTGACCACCATGTGGTTTTGAGAAAGTACACAAAGCTTAGCGTATGTACTTAAAGGTTCCTAAGCATCGCAGAGGTGCTGAATCTCATGGGAGAGGCAAGCTCAATTTTACAAACCTCGGTCGAGGGGAGCATCACCTGAGGCAGCATATACAAGAAGACTTCTGTAACTGCCACCTCCACTTCCCGGTAGATGTGACAGCCCCCATAAGCGGCCAGGAGACCCCTCGGGGTGACCTGGCCAGACATCCATGAAATTCCCTGCAGTGCTGTGCCAGGCCTGATGATCAAGGAGGCTCCCTCAGAAACCTCAGCCGCCTAATACCGGAACATGAAGCCGGATGGCTGCTGCTGGCGAATGTTTAGTAAACACTGTAACTGAGCACTGCAAAGGAAACTAACAGAGTTTATTAGTAGACACGTAACCACCAGCAATTAAATACACATAAGTATATACAGAGAGGGTTACATTTACTCACCCACCCTCCTGCGCCAGAGCCCCGCTCAAGGGGCGCCTCCTTTTAGTCTGGACCAAAAGTCAGGTGGTTGCTATGAACATAGAACCATAAAAACATTATAGGTCCAGCATAGGAGACTGTTATACGAGAGGTTTCCACCTAACCTTGATCAGGTGTAGAGCTGGTGGTTACAGGGGAATTAGGAAGGGGATAATAAAAGCATTAGTTAACCCTCTGAAGTCGATTAACGCATATACGCGTTATGAGGCTATTTTCTCCTTATAACCTCTTAGACTCCAGAGGGTTAAAAATCCCCAAAGGGAACAAGTAGATACCTCGGTATCACTCCGATTCGGACGAGAGCGCTGCCTCGTCTAGATCATACCCCTTAGGTTCTGCTTACCTCCTCGTGACCCACGATTCCTCTAACCCCTGCCCGCAGGTGGGGGAGGAGCGCGAGTTGCGACACTAGCCTTCTGTGCCCATCTTTGATCCTCAGATTGAGACAGGCCAGGACCCCTGTGTTGTTTGGGCTCAGACCTGGACCTTCGTGGAACGAAGGATCTGAAAGCAGCAGAGCGTGCCTTTGTCTCCCTGAACTTCTCAAATCGCCGTCTCAACGGAAATACCGAAAAGGTCAGAAGGCGAAACCTGAGCATAGAGCAGAAAGCATTTTCTTTCCTCCCGATGTCTGCCATGTTCATCCACAGATGTCTCTCCGCTGCCACCATGGCCGCCATAGTCCTGCCCATGGCGGAGGCGACCTGCTTGGTTGCACGGAGAGAGATCCGTGGTGCGGCGCAGCTCAGCTACCTGATCAGGAAAAGGCCCCTGCCTCTATCCAGGTCTCCTAGCAGATCAGTCTGATATGCTTGAAGCACCAGCATTGTGCTGTAATAAAGCCACAGCCTGACCTGCTACTGCGTATGCCTTGCCATTTAAGCGAGATGATTTTCTGAAGGGGCTTAGATGGCAAGGAGGAAGATTAAGAGAAGATGTTTCCCCTGCAGAAAGAAAAAATTTTCACAGATAAAAATTATTTATAAATTATTTAATTATTTATAATATAATTATTTATATAACATTTTTAGCTCTTTCTACAGGGGGCATTTCCTCCTAGCCGCTTTCGCGCATCACCTCGATGTCAGCAGATTACTTTCATGCCGAAACCGATGGATGCGAGAAGAAAACTGCATCTTTCATTTCTTTTTAATCTCTGTATGGAGATCATGCACAAATGAAAGGCTCACCTGAGCTGGATGGCTATGGTTAAAAGGTAATTTTTGCTCAATAACCTCCAACAGCTCTACATACGCAGGGCAGGAGAATTGAGAAGGCTCAGTCTCAGCTTCTTCACCACCCTCAAATATCTCGTGCTTTTCCTGGGTAAAAACCCAGTAGAGCACTAACCTCAGTATGAGAAAGTGTTAAAGATATAACATCATCCTCCCAAGGCTCTCTCTCTTCCGCCGCCCTTTTTTTTTTTTTTTTTTTCAGAAGAGAGACGAACGAGAGCGGAGCTTTTTCCATTAAAAAAAATGCTCACAATGCACGCAGATTGCCTCCTCAAAGACATTGCGTGCGTTCTCTTCACCCAAACAAATGACGCAAAGATCACATGTGTCATCGGGTGTCAAATAACGCCGACACGGATGCACACATCGTCTAAACGCTTGCTAGTTGTCGTCATGATAAACAGAGAAAGATCGCCCTTACCGGTTCTTTCAGATGCACTCTTCAAACAAAACAGTCAGTGAAGATGAAGAAGATAATGACGTGCTCTCCCGGTGCTGATTTATAGTCGCGCCGGTAGTGACGTCGGAGGCTGTCGCTGGCTAACAAGTTGGTGTTTTTTCAATGTATGTTTCAGACACGGGTCACGACGAGGTGTTCCCCAAAGCGCCCCCTAGAGGACGCAGTTCGAAGTTCCCTCGAAAGGGAACATTTGGTAACACTTCCCTATAGTGACCAACTCGTTCCCACTTTTTCAGGGAACAGGAATACAGTCAAGTAACCCAAGACGTTCCCTATCAAAAGCTACTGCGCTCAATAGCGCTAATGGGAACGAGAATACCAATGCCGCCGCACTGTAAGTGTCTGGACCCCCAAGGTTGTGTAGTGTGTGCACACAAACATCGAAGAGGTCTCAGACATGACTCTGGGATGTGGACTCAAGGGCATGCGAGCCCGGAGTAGCATCGACATCCAAACTATAGAATCTGACAAATGTGTGCGGAAAGGACCAACCTGCCGCATCACACACTTGCTGCAAGGGCGCACCTCTTGCTCAAGCCATTGAAGATGCAACCCAACTGGTTGAATGGGCACTAACTCCTAGAGGCGAAGTTTGACCACGCGCCTCGTAGGCTAAGGCAATAGCAACCCTCACCCAATGTGAAACTGTTTGCCTGGTGGCAGCCGCACCCCTGACTGCGACCCCCATGGCATATGAAAAGCTGCTCTGACTTAAGCCACTGGCTAGTGCGGTGGAAGTAAATCTGAAGAGCACATACTGGACACAGTAAGTGAAGTCTTTTCTGCTCTGGTGTTGTAAATGGCGGAGGACAGAAGTCTTTGGAAATGAGTAGGATGGACATCCAAACTATAGAACCTGACAAATGTGTGCGGAGAGGACCAACCTGCCGCATCACACACTTAAGCAGGAGCATCCCTCACCCAATGTGAAACTGTTTGCCTAGAGGCACCCGCCCCCGGTTGCGGCCCCCATGCCATATGAAAAGCTGCTCTGACTTACGCCACTGGCTAGTGCGGTGGACGTAAGTCTGAAGAGCACGTACTAGTAAGGAACATTTGAAAGATAATTAGGGTGAGGATGCAAAATAGCTTTGACTCACCTAGGGGCAAAATCGGAACAGGATGGCAGGACTGACAAAGCCTGTATATCCCGAATTCTCCTTAGAGAGGTAATGGCCATAAGAAAAACCGTCTTTAGAGTCAGAAGCCTGGCAGGCGCTGATTCTAATGGTTCGAAAGGGGTGCCAGCCCCTCGAGCACTACGGCTAAATCCCCTGAAGGGGCCGTAGCTCTAGTAGGTACCTCAACCTCTGAGCCCCATGAATGAAGCGGGCGACTAGAGGGTGCTTCCCCACAGAAACCCAGTCAATCAAAACATGGCAAGCCAAACTAGAGGCCATGTAAGTTCTGAGAGTACTAGAACATGTGCCTCTGGACAATTTCTCTTGCAGGAACTCCAGTACTGAAACAATTTGGCAGTGAGCTTGGTCTGCATGGTGTGTCATGCACCAGCCCTCAAAAACACTACATATGAGGGCATAAGTTCTTCTAGTGGAGGGAGTCCTAGCACTTAGAATAGTCATCTCTAGTTGGTCCCCCTCAGGGGCCAGACGTGAAGGTTCCAGAGCTCAGGCCGGGGATGAAGTACTGTCCCCTGTGTCTGAGAGAAGATCTCTCCTTACTGGAATCGCCCATGGCGAGCCATCGAGGAGGGATATTAGATCTGAGAACCAAACTCCGTTCGGCCAACGGGGCGCTATCAGTAAGAGTCGAGACCCCTGTCGACGGACTTTGGCCAGGACTCCCAGGAGCAGAGCAATCGGAGGAAAGGCATAAAGACGCAGTCTGGGCCACGCATGGGCCGTAGTGTCCAGACCCAGGGGAGCTGGATGAGTCAGAGAGATGTAGAGGGGACATTGTGCCATCTCCTGTGAAGCACAGAGGTCCACTTCTGCTACTTGAAATCTTTCCCAGATTTGACTACTTAGGGGTGGAGTTTCCATTTCCCGTGTTTCACAGCTTGTCTGGACAGCAAGTCTGCTCCCACATTCATATGCCCAGGAATGTAAATCGCCCTAAGGGACAGGAACTTGTCCTGTGCCCAAAGCAGAACCTGGTGCGCTAACTCGTTCGAGCGGCGCGACTGCAGTCCGCCCTGGTGATTTATGTAAGAGACTACAGATGTGTTTTCCACCCGCACTAGGACATGGTAGCCTTTCAACTGATGGAGGAAGTATTTCAGGGCCAGAAATCCAGTCTTCATTTCGAGGCAATTGATGTGCCAATTCGAGAAGATGACCTCTCCAGATCCCTTGGGCTGGACAGCCAACTAAGGCCACTACCCAGCCCATGAGGGAAGCGTCTGTCATAAGCATCTTGCGATGACAACACGGACCTACAGTGGGACCCAAAGTCAGAAACCGGGGTCTGAACCACATAGATAGAGTACGAAGCCCCTGGCGCGTAACCCTTATTTGCCACTGGGGATTGGCCCTTGGATGAAATCCCCTGGCTCTGAGCCACAACTGAAACGATCTCATGTGCAGGAAGCCCAAAGGTATCACCGTGGATGCAGCTCCCATGAGACCTGAACAGTGACTTTCTGGCCCAGCTTGATGTTCTTTAGGGTGTTTAGAATGGATTTGACGCATGCAGGAGACAGCTGTGCCTGCATTGTGATCGAATCCCATACCACACCCAAATATGTTGTCCTCTGAGCCGGAGAGAGAACGATTTTCTTGGCGTTGAGTCTCAACCCCAGAGATTCGAGATGAGCTAGGACGACATGCTGATGTTGAAACGCAAGCTCTTGAGACTGGGTCAGATTCAGCCAGTCGTTTATATACATTTTAAATGTGGATGCCCTGGAGTCGTAGAGGAGTCAGAGCTGCATCCATGAATTTTGTGTAAGTGCGGGATAACAAAGCTAGGCCGAATGGAAGAACCTGATACTGGTAAGCTTCGCCCCCGAAAGCGAACCTCAGGAACCTCCTGAGTTGTGGCAATATTTCAAAATGAAAATACACGTCCATTAGATCTATGATTGGACGCAGCCCCCCGTCTTTCTTGGGAATCAAGAAATACCGACTGTAATAGCCTGACTCTCTGTCTGGCAGGGGAACACATTCTATGGCCCCTTTGACCAGCAGAGTCTGTGATTCCTGTGTGAACAGATATGCACGTGGCAGTTTCACAGATGTGGAGACCACGCTCTTGAAACGCAGATGACGATGTGCAAACTGAATCCTGTAGCCCTTCACTACAGTTCTTTCGACTCATGGGGAGATATTTGGCAGTAGTTTCCACGCTGCCAGCTTCTCCAAAAGGGGCACTAATTGTGACACACTCTCTCTTTGAACCTCCTACCCCAGAGGAGCTGGATCGGGTCGGCACCGTTTATTTATTTATTTATTTATTTTTTGACAGCCCCATTTGTTATTCATCATCATCATCATTTTTTTAATTTATATTTTTATTTAAATGATGTTGCTCCAATATGGGAGAGATAGCAGCTAGCGTCTCTCTCACCTATGAAATCATAATGTACAAAATCTGATTTTAAGGCTTTAATCTGGTCACTGCACGAGTCACCACCTAGTAACTCATGTCCTTATAATCGCGAGAGGAGTGCTAGGAGAGAGCACTCTCAATGGCCATTTCAACAGAAGCTAGAGCTACAGCAGCCTCTGCCCAATCCGAAGAAGTGCCTGGGCAGTGGGCACGCCTCGGAGGTGGGCGCGAGAACCTTCAGATCTTCCAGATCGGAGCGCGATCTTAATGAGCGGGAAGCGGCTCGTTCCTCGTGAGAGCAAAGAGCCTAGCGCGGATAGGAAGTGAACCGCGGTGCTTACAACTGCCACTGTAGAACGCGAAAGCAGCCTTTTTTCTTTTTTTTTAAACAATAAACATGCGATTTCTCTTCAGAGATCGGCCATGGAGAGCGAGGCATGCATCTCCTATTGAATCAGCAAGAATAGTTAAAACTTTCTTTTTCCTTTTTTTTTTTAACTCTCAACATACTTCCTTTTAAACTAATACTTTCATCAGCGTGACACACACACACACACACACACACACACACACACACACACACACACACACAACGCGGTCTCTGAAGACAAAGAAACCCAAGGATGTTTCCGTTTCACGTCTATTTATAACCTGCAGGTGCACAATATCAGTGATGTCACCTGCCGAGGTTATTTAAGCCAATTCTTGGCGTGTTTGACACATGCTTCACAACCGGTCGAACAAAGAATGTTCTCATTAGCGCTATTGAGTGCAGCATCGAGAGTAGCTTTTGATAGGGAACACATATTCTACTTTATGTTTTCTTCGCACGTCCCATATTCCTAGGTAACTAAGCACACTAATTTCTAAAAAAAAAAAAAAAAGAAAACCTTCAGTGTCAAAATTAATGGTTATTTATGGTATTATTAGCTGACTTTCCATTTTAGCATAAATAAATATCTAATAGATGTTTTCCTTTTTTCATCAGAATATTATAATTTCTAAAACATAATTCTATTTTTAAAATGGATATATATATATATATATATATAACAATTTAATTGGGGGAGTGGGAAAGTCTAGGTAAAGGGGCGTGGCTTTTTTGCATTATGGCTTAACTGATTGGCTGAAAAAAACCTGTATGTGGAATCTGAGTTTTTTGATAGATTTCTGGAGGATCACGGGCATGGACACAAACGGATTGCTTTCTCCAGGCTTCCTTGGTTTGAATACAGCTTGGATTGGTGTGCAGAGTGCGTTCCCGCCACCATAAATATTTTCATTGCCATGGTAACATCATTCAGGATGTGATAGCTACACGTAAATGAAACCTCAACTCTCAGTTTTCAATTCATACATATGTGAGAGCTCGATCAACAGAGATGCATTTACATTTAAAAAGCCGGAGGTTTTACATGGACCTTAAATGGTATTCACACTGCTCTCTTTCAATGACATGGCATGAAAGGGAATCTTGGGGAACTCAAGGACAGGCCGGCACTGAAGAAACCTGCAGGTTTGTGAAGAACAGAAGGATGTGTGATCTGTACTTTGGATGGTTTTGAAGAGACGCTGTACTATAGCGGCACACAGCTGACAATAATGAACCTCTGAAGGCACTGTCTGACTACTGACCTTGCTTCTTTTTTCTATATTGGTAGCACCTAATACAACAGCATTTATTTGACTATATTGACTTCCTTTATTTCTTTCATTTTCATTTAGGGGTCTTCAAAAATGTTGTTGACAGATATAATTTATTATTCAATACGTTTAACAAGTTTAATAGAGTTTGCTTTTGTATTGTACATACTATGCACACAAATTGTAAGGAATTTAGAGTTAACTATTCTGATTAATTTAAAGGGATAATTCACCCCAAAAAAATGTAATTATGTCATCATACAGGAAATTCTTTGAGTATTCATTCCAGATTTTGTTCCAAATCCAAATATTTTTTATATGTGTCATTTCTAAACTTCCATTGATTTAGGTTAAATTTTAAAAGCTTTTTCAAATACATCAAAAATGTGTCTCTTAGGCTTACCAAGGCTGCATTCAGTTGATAAAAAAAAATACATTAAATGATAAAAGTTAAAATTTTGAATCCTACTAAATCATACTAATATGCTGATTTGATGATAAAGAAACATCTTTTTTTATTAATTTTGAAGCTTGTTTCTGCCACGAAAGAGTAAATAAATAAATAAATGCATACATATAGTAAATTACTTTCTCTTACAACTCTGACCTTTTTTCTCACAGTTAAAAAAAACTATATGAACTCGTAATTCCGATTTACTTTCTCACATTTCAGAGTTCACCTTTTCCAATTCGGCCTCAAAAAGGGGGTAATTGCAACATTTTACCTTACAAATCTTACTTTTATTCTCAGATTTGTAAAGTTATCTTAAATTTTCATGAAAAAATAAAACACAAAAAAAAAGTCAGAATTATGTGATAAAAGGTTGCAATTATCTTTACAATTTATTTGTTTATTCCCATGGCAGAAAGTTTCCAGAGAAAACAGATGTCCAGTTTAATATTTAAAAAAAAAAATCCTTTATGGATTATTTTTGAAAAAGAACATTATGGTCATCCTAAGAATCCTATTCTTAATAAGTATCAGTATTTTTTTCATTGAAAGTGAAATGAAAAAACTCATTGAGACTTTTCCTCACATTTCCAAACATGTCATCAAACTTGACACTTTCATGCAAATTTGGTGTTCATGTTTTCCTATGACTCATCCCTTAATCCGGTGTTTATCACAAGGTTGTGATAAAGTTGTTCTCGCTGCCCGTATGTGGTGGTTCATAAGAGCCATGGGTCTTGCTTTGCCTCCATCTTGCCCCGCTCCCTGTCTAATTACCTTCCCCCTTTTTGGAAACCAGTACAAGCCTGTTGGGCTGGAAAGGTGAGCTGTTAATTACCCACCAGAGGAGCCACAATAAGGGTCCGCCTCAGAAGACACAACAGGAGAGGCCATGCCGACCTCCCGCCTCTTAAGAAAGCCTAACAAGAGCCAGTGGCTGCTGTTCAGAACGCACCTGCTGTCTGATCCTCTGCTTTGCCTTGGCAGCCATGTGGACACAGCTGTGAGATATGACTGCTTAATCACGCATATGTTTTCGCTGACTGGATGCATGCATCTATAAAAAATACGAGGCCAAACAACCTGTTTTTTAGTGCCACAACATGCCTATAAGAATTAAAAAAAAAATAAAGATCTCTACTGTTTCTCCTGGAGAACAACGGCAAACTGTGTACAGTACCCAAGTCTGCTGGTTCTCTGATGTTTCTCCTTAAAACAATATCTCCTATAGACGGTTTCATCGGGCGCACGCGCCTGGACCTAAGTTAACTTCCGGTCTGTGTTGTGTATATCGGTCTGGCTGCAGTGCCTTCTACAAACGCAGTTAAAGTCAAGGTGATGAGTAGACTGAAGTTGGGGTCAGGTGGTTGTGCTGCGGGATGTGTTTCCCATACATATATTTATTTTTGGAGACTCACCAAAATTTTAAAACTGGACGATTTTCAAAAAGGCTTCGCTGAATAAACATGAGTAACGTAACTACTGCACGTTTAATAATAATAACTCCATACATTTATATGTTTAAATATCAAAACGAGGCACAGGTGTTTTTATATCGCTGTATTTCTGAAGGAAGACTTGTATGTTATATGCCTGATAAAGCAGCGTGTGAGCGTACCAGCTCTGCTTTGTTTACAGCTGTTACTGGGGAAACCTCTATTTCTCGCGCTTTATGTCTATGCTTTAAAACATCTCCTGCTGGCAAAGAATGAATTTGCATTTTCATTAAGTCCGCCTGATCCACGCGGCAAACATATTTTGTTTGTTATCGAAAACTATCTACTCTAGAGGGACTTGGCTGTTGTTATTGATTCTATTTGGAAGTCTACCGGAAGTTAAGTTAGGTCCACAAAAGCGCGCATGCGCAGTAATGTTTGTTTATGTTGTTGCCGTTGAAACCGTCTATTGAGTTTCAAATGAGATATTTTGCTCCAATTTGATAGGAAACTAAAGTTTGTAAATGTAATTTAGGTTCTAACATCATCTTAGCAAATGGAGATTTTTATGTAAGTGTCCTCCTTCTCAGATGTTTCACCTGAGAACCTCTCACATGCGTCTCCTCAGGAAAACTGTGTCTTTCATAGTTTGAAGACTAAAAGGAGCTCCTACTTAGATTTAATTTGTTTCAAATTAGTTTTAGATGTTTCTCTACAAATGTCTAATGGTAATTGAAAGTGCAAGCAATGGAGACAAATGTTTATATACAAGAAAAATGGAAGTGTAGTCCAGATCATTTGACCTTTAAAGTAGTGAATGAGAAATATTTGAGTTCGTTCTCAGAAATATTAAATCTCATTAATACCGAAAGGGTTTCTCCTTAACAGCAACAACATTAAATGAAGAGCCACCTACTTCTGAGATGAAAAAGACTCCAGTGATCTCACACACGTTTCTTAGACGTCAAAACATTGATGCTCAGATTTTCCATGACACCAAAACCTTGCATCAAAAAGTCAGAGATCTTGATTATTTCCCCTAGACATCAAGCTTCACAATCTTTATTTCAAGATGGTTTAAGTTTAGTTTCAAGATAGACTCAGATGTTTTTCCTAAAATACCATATGCTTAATTAAAATGGAATAAGAAATATATCAAAAATATGGAGCTGGAATTATTTGGAAAGCATCAGATCATTTGATCTTGAAAGTATTGGAGGAGAAATGTTTGAGTTCACTCATAGGAAATCACATCTCTTTAAAGTGTTTCTCATTTACAGAAAGAAGATTAAATGAAGAGCCACCTCAGAGATGTTATTCCTGATAAAAAAATAAATAAAAAAGACTCCAGTGATCTCACATGCTGCATCTAGATGTCAAACCATTGCTCAGACTTTCTGGAATCTGCAAGAAGAAGTCACAAATCTCATTATGAACATTTCTCACCCAACTCTTTTAGAATCAAATGATATAATAATGATCTGCTTTTTCCATCTCTGTTCATTTTTATCTGAGAAACGGTTGATTTAAATGTTACAGAGAGCTCCATGAATTCTCCTGAGCTACAAAAGAGCAACCTGAGCAATTTAGCTTCTGTCAGCAACACAATCTTTATCAGGATATAGTTAGTCAGCCCCTCCTGAGGGAAGCAGCCCTCCGGCAGTGTCCATTTTTAAAGTTGATGGCCTTTCTGTGCCGTGTTCAACCTCATTAACACCTCACTGCCTTATTAACGTTCACATCATCAACCCATTCTATTAAGTTGTGACATCTTGTACAAAGTTGTACAAGCTATTATATTGCAACAGGAAGGAAACACTAAGCACTGACAACTGAAAACCCTCTATGAAATTCTTTTTCTGTTCTTTTTTTTTTCATAAACCAATTGAGATAATTAGTCAGAGAGGCTGCAAAAGGCACTATTTTTAATGTCCTGTGGGAATTATTTTTTTTTTTTTTCAAAAAACTCCAAATACTCCAATCTACCAACTCCAATTATTTGGTTTGATTGTTTGTCCTAATTAGCTTAATGCTTAACGCTTCTAAGGGCCTTATCAAGAATTTTTTTTTATGTTATTGTTTTTGTGAATAATAGCATAAATTTGAAATTGTGTTATTTAGTTGCTCAGATAATGGTAATGGCTTCATTCAGTAAACTTAAGATATCATTATTTCAGATGTTGAGTTTCTCTTATAAGTGAGCTTTATCAACACTGAATAGCATGTTAAAACATTAAGAATGAACTGAGCCTGGTGATTAAATGTAAAATAAAGTGAAATAAAATTAAAATAAAATGTGTGTTTGTGTGTGTGTGTGTGTGTGTGTGTGTGTGTGTGTGTGTGTGTGTGTGTGTGTACATATGTACCAACCAAAACTATTCCAAAATATTATATTTCAAAACACTGATATTTTGACCATGTTTTGAAGTGTAATATTTTGGAATAGTTTTGATTGGTATAAACAAGAAAGAACAGTGTTAAATTCTTTTATTGAGTTGTTTGTAACTGCATATTGTTATTTGTATTACTACAGTTACATACTGTTTATGTACCATGAACACTGTAAAAGGAAAAAGTAAAGCATGACTGACTTTTTCTCTCTTTTCCAGTTGACATCTCACAATATTTCTTTAACCCGCCACCGAACACACCCACCTCATGATTCAGTTACATCTGTGGATGAACCCGGTCATCCCGGGTCACCTGTCACTCTGAATCACACCCGCCATCCCGTTCCAAGTTCTCAAGACGATCTGAGCGACTCTTTTTATTCAATAGGCGTCGCTGTCAAACACAGGCTACAATCTCTCCCTCAATCTCTCTCCGGTATTCCCTTTTGACTGCGGAGCCAGTATTTTCTCCAATCCCGGGCTGACGCCTAACCTTTCCTAGCCTTTTAATATGCAGCGTCGTCTTCTTCAGCATGGCTTCCTGAATGTCACTCTCAATCTCTTCTGACATTTGTGCTGAAGATGCCACATTAGGTGACAAAATGCAACATGCGTTACAGCGCTCTTTAAAGACTCTGGTGACAAACACAGAAACAAAAAACGTGCAACTCTTAGGCATACACAAGTGATATTTGCAAGCATAACTTCAGATTAAAGCAGTACGCAATGAGAAGATTTGGGTTACAGTCATTTTACCACAAGTAAAGCACAACCAACTGACACTGTAAAGAATGACATTTTTAATCTTATAAGTTTAAACTGTATGAATGATTGATATGAATAAATTTGATGTATGATAAATCAGTAGCATACTGGTAATTGACCGATGTTGGAATTTATATTATATGATGAACATTGTATTAATATTCACCGTATAAGACATTGTATTGTGCATGCTTGTGTCATTTTTATATTTAGATTATTTGCCATCTTTTAACGCTAACTTAAAATCTCAGTATTAATGTGCATTTTTCATTTGGTACATTTTAATGATGTGATGCCTAAATTCAATTTATTTAGCATTTAAATCCTTTTTTTTTATCTGAATTTCCCATTTTTACTAAATTTTAATATTATTTAATGTGTATTGTTATTGCCATGCATCCTTAATTTAAATACTACTTATACAGTGCCTTGCAAAAATATTCTTTTTTTCACCTTTTTTTTATGTTGCTCCCTTATGTTAGACTGCTTTCAATTACTTTTTTTCCACATCAATCTAAACTCCATACACCATACTGACAAAGCAAAAACAGAATTATCACAACTTACGTAAATTGTCAAATACTGAAAAAACTACATTGCATAAGTAAATATTCTAAATTACTAAACCTTAACTAAACATTCAGCTGAAGCCCCTTTACAGCCTCAAGTCTTTTTTGTTTGATGCGACAAGCTTTGCTCATCAGCATTTGTCAATTATTTGCCATTCTTCTCCTCATCTCTTCACCTCTCAGGCTCTGTCAGGTTGGATGGGGGCACATTTTCAGGTTTCTTCAGAAATATTTAATTGGGTAAGCTCAGGCAGTGGCTGGGCCACTCATGGACATTCACAGAGTTGTCTATAAGCCACTCTTGCTGTGTGCTTAGGGTCATTGGCCTGTTGGAAGGTAAACCTTCTGCCCAGTCTGAAGTTCTGAATGCTCTGGACTGAGTTTTCATTAAGGCTATCACTATATTTTGGTGCACTGAGCTTTTCTTCTACTCTGACGAGTCCCACAGTCCCTACCACTGAAAAACAGCCCCACAGCATGAGGCTGCTACCAGCACACCTTATTTTTGGGATGCTACTGTGCAGCTGATGAGCTGAGCTGGTTTCCTTTAAACATGATGCTCAGAATTGAGGTTCATCAGACAAGAGAATCTTGTTTCTCAGGTTTTTTTTTTTTTTTTGCAAATTCCAAGTGTGTGTTTTCATGTGTCTAAACTGAATAGAGGATCGAGTCTGCCCATCTGTAGATTTCTCCTATCTCCACATATCGTGACTGAACTAGAGTGACCATCAGGTTCTTGGTCACCACTCAAACCAAAACCCTTCTCCATCAGTTGCTCAGTTTGACCAGTATGCCAGCTCTAGGAAGAGACCCTGGGTTTTTTGTTTTTTTTCCAAGCTTCTTCCATTAAGGTTAACAGAGACTACATGCTTCTGTGATCCTTCAATGAAGCACAATTTTTTGTGAAACAGATGTGTGGCTTGACGCAAACCTGTTTCTGTATATATATTATATATATATATATATATATATATATATATATATATATATATATAATATATATAGCTTGTTTCTATCAATTTAATTAAATTTATGAAAACTAACTTAATTTCATTATGTGCTCTGAAAATAGTCAGAACACAATTAATAAATAATGTTATTTATTGAATGAAAAGATGACACAAAACGCACAACACCTAAATATTATTCAGGTTTTTGTGTTGAACATCAACCATTTAGCAAATTCACTCCTGAGAATCTCTTCACATTTGATTTTTCGTATAATTTCCCTATAGTTGAGGATAGAGTTCCCCTGGCGTAAGGACTCCAACAGAAGGCCGCAGAAGCCGTTTAAATCCAAAGCACTATGTTCTGAAGCCCTCAGAAGTCATTTTCAACAGTAGCTTCAGTCAGCCCCTCTGGGCCCAGTGTTACTATCATTGCTCAGAGCCAGATTTGATCTGGGAATCTTGGGACTGGATGTCCTGTGTACTAATCAGCAATCTAAAAGTGTAGGCCTCTGGCTCGCTGCGAGATCATTTGTTTTCAGGGCAAAGACTGTCCAGCATAACAGCCAACCTGAGCTGACAGACCAGCCCCACTCCATTACACTATCACTGAGAGAAAGATAGGGAACGAGTGCTCTTTTATCATTGTACTATTACTGCATGGACTTTATTGCACACATCTCCTCTCTTGCCAGCATTTAGACATGAAACGGTAAAGACAATCAGTGCAAGATGTTCACTTTGGGATTTCACAACCAAACTGTGCCTTTAGTAAGTCTGTAAATCTACAGCCACTCATTTGCTTCTCATTTGGCATGTATGCACAGTATATCAGTATATGATTTTATATATATGAAATTTCACCTGATTTTTTTAATGTCTTTACCAGTGTTAAAGCCAAACCTATGCCCCTGCATTCTGTACTTCAGCTCTATCAGTTTCTTTCAATATGATCAAGGTTATAGATTATTTAGGTCACAGTCAAGGTACAGTATATAAGAATGTTAGGGGCTCATATCGGGGGAAAAAAAACATCAAGGACTTGACCAAATCAGATAGTCATCTCCCCACGGAAAACCAGGGCTATAGATCAACCCTCTCCAGCTGCCCAAAGATTGGGTCTGCTCCATCTGTGTGATCGGGCTGCCAGATAACTGCACTCGAGAAATGGTCAATCACGTTTTTTTAAAGGCAGAGCTCATGTTCTACTGACCAAACACATTTACGTGTCCGTCCTGACCAGCGAATAATCTGCAGGCGTGTTTAACACAAACAAGCGGCTCCAATTTGACATTTAAATGTCATGCCATCTTAATATGAAATGGACATGGTCACCTTGCCACCAGGATATTGCTATCCTTCGCTTATCCACAACTCATTTCTTGTTAGTTCCTCTATATTTCTACACTAATTCATGATTTATTTTTCATAAATCCCACTAAATATTGTCTCTCCCCAGTATAGGTGCAGAAAAGCAACAGATGGAAAACACATCTAGGTGTAAAAGTGAATGCAAGGAAAGAATATAGAGATTTTCAACTGTAAGCCAACAAAACAAAGTAGTACTATTGAATGCCTTTGATATTTGACATCATCTGAGTGCCTACATCTAGAAGACATTTCACTCCGCACATCAGTGGATCAAAGCAGCCAGGGCTGAGAGATAAAAAGCTCTGGCAGTGAAGCCTCTTAGATGAGGGTTGGCTGCTCTCACTGCAGGAATGGCCTGGCCGGGGTAAATGGTTCGAGCTGAAGCCATCCAAGCCATTATGAAGTCATAATGACGGCCGGTGATGTAAGATGTGATTCTCTTCAGAGCACAACAGACAAACAGCCTGACTCAGAGAGAAGCTGTAAAGTTTGATTATCAAATATTTGTGATGTGTAGACAGTTTACATTCATTTTTACATAAAAGTTTATATTTGTATTAAGCAAGATGCATTAAATAGATCAAAAGCATTATGTATTAAATATATTAAAGAACAAAACAGTTATTTTCCAATATTACTGAATTGACTTTATTTCGGATTAAATAAATGGATCCAAATGCAGCATTTTTAAACAATATATATATATATATATATATATATATATATATATATATGCACAGCAGTATGCGCGTGTATATATACTGTATACACACACACACACACACGTGAAGTTATGAAGTCATTTAAAAAAATTGGAGCAATATTTCACAAAATCACTGTTTTACTATATTTGTGTTTAAATAAGTGCAGTGCCTTATCAAATTATTCATACTTCAAAACACTGTGTGTGACATTCAGCCAAGTATAATGACCCATACTCAGAATTCATGCTCTGCATTTAACCCGTCCAAAGTGCACACACACAGAGCAGTGAACACACACTGTGAACACACACCCAGAGCAGTGGGCAGCCATTTATGCTGCGGCACCCGGGGAGCAGTTTTGGGGTTCGATGCCTTGCTCAAGGGCACCTAAGTCATGGTATTGCCAGCCCGAGATTCAAACCCACAACCCTATAGGGTTAGGAGTCAAACTCTCTAACCACTAGGCCACGACTTCCCCATGGAAGTTAACCAGTGTTCTTATATCACAATATCACAATTTATTTCTATTACTATACAGTATATAGTCAAAAGAAGTTTAAAAAACCTAAATAAAGATTTAATTTTAAGGTACTATAAGGAATAAGAAATGTCAGTTATGCTTTTTCTAGGTCACTTAACCTAGAAAAGTTAGAAAAAGCTACAGAAATTACAGACATTGACTCATGTGATCTTGCTGCAGTTTTAAGACACTAAAAGGGATTCATGCATTGAGCGTGCTGCTAAGCCAATACTAAAAATTATCCATAATTTGAATGTCTTTATGGTCACTGACTTACAGTTTGCTGATTGAAAAGGGCCATATTGACTTCTTTCTCCTTGGCTTGCCGGGTTAGTCGGTCTGAAAGCTATAACTCTCAGGTTAGGGTTTTAGCACTCTTATTAAACATTCTGTCAGATCAAAAAGCATATGTCAATCATACAAAAGAATCAATTCAGGACTATACAGCCGGTTTTAAATTAACTATACGATATTGGCAGGATCTGGAACTAGACAGCTTCTGTTGGATTGGCAGACAGTCATAATAAATGTTCTCACGCTGAGCAAAAGACACTTAGATGGCCACTTTAATGTTAGAAGCTGACCCCATTCACTTTCTTCACACGTTTCTGGTCTTAATTTGGCCTCAAATCATGTTTGTCTTTGTAAATGTTAATCGAAATATCGCGTTCCTTGTCGGTTGACGTCATCTGCAAGGTCGTTTTTCAAGTTGCCTTTAACCTCTGTGATATTTGAAAAGTGTGAAATTTAACATGTTAGTCATCTTTCACAGATAACGAAGCGAAAAGAAAAAGAATAAGCAGGATGTCCATGGCTAAGATATTAAGAGTAAGTCAAAGGTGTCCACAGAATGGCATCTTCAACTTCACAACTTAACAAAAAAAAACACTGAATTAAAGATGTTTTTAGGCCATTATCAGAGCTGACACCTTCCCATTTCGATGTGTTAGTCTTGTGCAGTTCTGGATGGTGCGATACATAACAATAACTAAAGTGATAAGAATTGGTGTGAAGTGATCTTGGCAATGTCTAAACAGTGTAAAACAGTAATACTCAAATCTGGCTCGCGATATTCACTTTCCTGCAGAATTTAGCTCCAACCCTAATCAAACACACCTACCTGTGATTTTCTAATGATCTTAAAGACACTGATTAGCAAACTCAGGTGTGGTTGATTAGGGTTAGAACTAAACTCTGCAGGAAAGTGGATCTCGCGAGCCAGTTTTGACGATCAACACAAAGATATTTACATGATTTCCAAGTCTGACATGTACGGAGCCCCGCACATGGCATGCAGTAAAAAATAGCAGGCTAAATCGTGCGCACGATTTAACAAATAGAGGGAACGAATTAGCAAATTGAGGGAACGAAATAGTAATTGTGTGCAAGTTTTAGTACAATGACGGAACGAATTAATAAATCGTGCACACAATTTATTTATTTTTTCTTGCATGTCATGTGCGGGCTCCGTAATAAATCGAGAGAATGAATTAGTAAACTGTGTGCATGATTTAGCAAATCGAGGGAACGAAATAATAATCGTGTGCACGTTTTAGGACATCAAGGGAACAAATTAGTAAATCGTGCACATGATTGATAGATTTTTACTTGAATGTCACGTGCAGGGCTCCGTAGACATGCATTTATATAGACATCTATTTAAGAGTAATTTTGATCATTTTATTCTAATCTATTGATAGCATTACTTTGAACAGCATGGGAAACATTCTGAAATAAAATTAATAATAATGATAATAATAGTAATAATATGAAAACAATATTATGCTGTATAATTACATATAGTTTTATATATATATATATATATATATATATATATATATATATATATATATATAAATGTTTATATATAATTATTTTACTTAACAAAAAATTGGCTAAAATATTAAAGCTAGTTATTTAAAGTTTAAAGAGCCCTGCATAAAAAAAAGAATAAATAAAAAATAACAATAACAATAAACATATCACAGTGCGCACATTTAAGATTTATCCCTGTTTTGGCATCACTTAACACAGCACCAGTATGTCAGTGTCTATGTCTGTCTGCACACATTAAGTCATCTCTCTCCCGAAACAGCTTTGTTTCTCTGTTATCTAGCCGCTGTCCACACACACACACACACACACTAGTGTCCTCTCACATCACACCAAAGCTGCCCTGTGGGCAAACAGGCGGCTGGAGTCTCCACTGATTCAGTTTCGCACTAAATCGTGAATGATACATCCGCTTTTGAGTGAAGAAACAGATGACAAGATGCTAACAGTTCAGTGCTAATGATCTCAGTCATATTCTGAAAAAGATGAATGAAATGGATTGAATATATATTTTTAGTTGTTTAACGGGGTTAAAGGGTTAGTTCAACCAAAAATGAAAATTCTGTCATTAATTACTCACCCTCATGTTGTTTCAAACCTGTAAGACCTTTGTCCATCTTCAGAACACAAATTAAGATATTATTGATTAAATCTGGGAGCTCTCTTACCCTATGTAATCAATGTAATCAGTGTTGCGTACGTTCTGCATGCGCACGTGTTCTCCTAAACGAACAATGCTGATTATGTTGATTATGTTCTGGGAATTGATGTTGCATAGACAGTTTTATCAACATCCTTATATGTTTCTGGGCCTGGGAACATTTCAGTTCCGTAGCTGTCTGTGAAGGTTCAGAGAACTCTCCGATTTCATCAGAAATATCTTAATTTGTGTTCCGAAGATGAACGAAGGTCTTATGGTTGTGGAACAACATGAGGGTGAGTAATTAATGACAGAATTTTCTTTTTTGGCAGAACGAAACCTTTAAAGCCTATTGGATTGCATTTATGTCGCCTATAAAAAAAAACATATATAGACTAGTGGGGAAAAAATTGTGTAAACACACCCAATGCATATATAAGTTAACCGTTAATAACCGTTAAGAAACCAGAATCGTTACAAGGAATCCAAAGCCGCCACAGGAACCGTTCAATTCTTTATGATTCCCATTCATTGTCGTCCCTAGACATCCCTGAAACATAGTGAACGGCAGCAGATGCATGCCATTCTTGATCTTGTATCCCCCTCATGATCTTGTATCCCCCTCATCTTTTAGAGCCGGCGGCGGTGCGTGCGCAAGACTCTGAAGTGTTGTACTAAACTGCTGCGACCCTGTTACGCGCCATAACGCTAAAATTACTCCTCGACTTAATGTACCGCCAGACTGTGAGCAACACCCTCTCCCGTCTCAAGGCGCAATTATCTTCACGACAACCTATCAATCTGCTCAACCTGGTGATATATCTAGGGAACTGTGATTGTAGCGTTGCCCCACAGGACGTACATTAGAAATCGGTGATCTTCTCCGCGTGCCGTGAATCTCCTTGTGCGGGCCTCTGAAGGGCCTTCCTCTTCCCACAGATTGTGCGCGTGTCTCTCTCTGTGTGTGTGTGATTACATTTATAAAGCGCACATTTAAAAATACGTTCATTAGCGGGTGCAATTCAGGAGCGCTCAAAAAAGCATTAGTCTTGCGAGGCGTTCGTTATAAATGGTGTAAAATTTAAATGGAAAGAATTATATTCCTGGCCTGGGGCGAGCACTTGATTATACTAAGTGTTTGCACGCTCCCATTGTTTTGTTCCTATGTCAACAAATGCATGAATAAAAGGGAAAATACATCATATGCTGCTCTTCCTGCTGTAAATAGTTTTTTATTACTATTCTGCTTCATTTATTTATTTTTAAGTGTTTCTTCAGTATATAAAATGCTTTAATAAAGTGGTGCATTAATGGAATAGTGCCATAAGTGCTGTATATATTTGTTTGCCTCCCGGGATGGCTACTAGAAACGCATAGATGGATAATGCTGCAGTGCACAATAAAATGCTTAAGGCTGAGAGTAGATTATGAATGCAATGTGCAGGATTACGCTGTAAAGATTAATTGGTATTGACTTGCTGTAATATACAGGGATGTGAAAGGAAGGTATTTGGGGCAATCCTACTCTGACTTATTTCTTTTTCAGACTGCTCAATAAACATTAAACATCCTCAAAACACATGCAAAACAGAGTTGTTGTTGTTTTCAGTTGCTGGTTAATATTTGGTAGATGCTCTCTTCCAAAATGTCATATAATGAATTTGGGTGTTTTATAAGTCTACATATTCCCTGGGAACTGAGCCCATGTCATAGCGCAATTTAAGTTAATATGAGCACATAGCTGTATGTTTACAAAGTCATTTGAACGCATATCTACTCACTTGGTGGTCATCTTGGCAACCAAGCAGCTAATAGCTATTAGCATCTGTGTACGGTCTAAATGAAAGGAAGAAGACTAAAACATTCAATACTTTTTGGCAAGAATGTGATTTAGTAACAGGTTAAATCAGCAATAACATTTGGCGGAGCAATGGTATCATCTATTTAGCCCCATAGAGTTCAAATCTTGCTAATAAAAATGTACATTCTAGAGTTTTTTCTTTTAATGGCAGTTTCTGTTGTTTGGCATTATGAATGCTAAAACAGAAAAATGTAATAGTTATAACCCATAACCCGAAGACAGAAATTAGATTGTGATTCTTATAGTCAGTTTTTATATATACTCCATACTCCATGGAATATTTGTACTTTTGAAAACCATTAAAATGTGCTAATGTATGCAGGTAAACAAATAAACAAATAAATAAAGTTCATTAAATTTTGTTATTATTATTAATAATAAATTAAAAATCATAAATTTATTATGTAAATAAAAATATAAATAAGCAACAAAATAACACAGAAACATTTAAATACCCCTTAACTGTCACTCACATTTTTGAACATAGACTTTATAGTGCATGATTCAAACTTATATAATTCATGAATGAAAACATTTTGTAACATGATATTGATGTACCATTTACATGGTAATGCAATGTTTGATTTTAAAATGGGTTTTAAAGGATGAATTTTGAGATTTTAAGTTTTCAGTCGATATATAATTTCTAATTTCTAAAATGTGATAGAGAAAAAGGCAACGAAGAAGGTTTTTTTTAAACAAAACTCCTGTTATAATGTAGATTTTTGAGGGTGCACTCTTGTCATAAATTAATCTATTACTTTTCCTACATAATTTTAACAAAGTAAATGTAGGCGTCCCATATACGGGACGGGGTGACAGTTAAATTAATTGTAATCATTACCAGGGAAATTTTTCATAACCTCAAAACTATTTAAAATAAAAATTTAAAAATAATTTTTACTTTCATGTGCACTTAAAATGTAAGGTATTTTTTTTCCCTCTTATTCTCACCAAGGCTGTGTTTTTACTTTACATATTATTATAAAAAATACAGCAAGAGAGTAATATTTTAATATATTATTAAAATTTAAAATAACTGTGTGTGTGTGTGTGTGTGTGTGTGTGTGTGTGTGTGTGTGTGTGTGTGTGTGTGTGTGTGTGTGTTTTTTTTTCTTCTTCTTCTTTTATGTAATTTATTCCTGTGACGCAATTTTCAGCATCCATTTTTTTTACTTCAGTATCATGTGATCCTTCAGAAAGCATTCTAATATGCTATTTTGATGCTGCTCAAGAAACATTCCTTATCATGATCAGTGTTGCTTTAGTTGCTTAATATTTTAGTGGAAACTGACATACTTCTTAAGGATTATTTGATAAAACTGAAAGTTGGAAAGAACAGCATTTATTTGAAATAGTGTTGTTGTTTTTTCTAACAATGTAAAAGTCTTTACTGTCACTTTTGATTTTTTTTTTTTTTCACTGACCCCAAACTTTTGAACAGGTTGAAACCTTTACAACCAGCCTGCATTAAAATGCATTAAAAATTAAACACATAAAAACATGAGCAACAGAAGCCATTAGTGATTTTAAGATGAGTGTATGCAAATGAGCAGTGATAAGATGCAGACGCAACCAATAAGAGCGCAGACTGTAAAGGCCCTCATTCATTATACATCAAATTTCTTTTGATTGTCTATGAATCAGTCGCTTCATAAAGCATTTTCACCATCACTCCAGAAACTTGTTGCATCACACCAGGTTAGCTGTAGAGAAATCTCCTGTTCAAAGAACCACCAAAAACAGCCTGAAAATACTATCAGTCATCTCAGTAAGAGTGTAAATATAAAGTAAACATCCTCCTACCACAGACCCCACAATGTGGTTAATGTGTGTTTGTGTGTGGCTGTGATTGTATGTTTAAGCTCACACTGAGAATTTCTCAGTAGCTGAAGATGCTAGAACGCCTAATCATTTTCCTTTTCTTTAACTCGCACTGTCGAATATCGAAAATACAATACAGAGCCGTCACTCAAAACCTTCAAAGCACATCGATATGTCATCTGTCAATACAGCAACAAAGACACATATGGAACGAGCGAGGCTAGACTTTTGGCCCCTAGGAAACTCACGTCTGCTCATCTGCACACACTTTGTCCCCTCACACACACACATGCAACTTGGGCACTAGTGCTTTTAGAGTGAACTGGGACACGTCACTGCCACCGAATCAAAGAGATGCTTGATACACAGACACCTTGAAGCTCGAAAAAAAAACCTCTACAGATCTTCATGCACCTCAGAGTCCTGGAAAAGTAAAGTGCAACTTTAGACAGTTAGAAACTTAGTTGCACTTTAGTGTTGTTGTTGGTAACTAAACAAGGTAATGTGAATCACAACTATAGGTACGTCCCAAATCGTGTACTTATGCACTATTCTACGATGTTTTGTAGTATAAATATTGCAAGTAGAGCATTCACACTGAAAATTCCAAAAAGAAAAAGTGCACTTTAAATACACAGATGATGCACTTAAATAACCGGAAAAAAATGGAGTGTGGAATGTTGGACACTTAATGCACTCAACTGTCTCGGCTTTAAACCCCGTCCCAAATACGGGACGCCTACGGTTACTTCACTATATTACAGTCAAATCTAATCTAATCTTGACAAATTATATATTGTTGGAAAGGTCTAAGACTCCCAAATATATATTTTATCAAAGTTTTTTGTTAAAAACGATGTAGGAAAAGTAATAGATTAATTTATGACAAGAGTGCACCCTCAAAAATCTAAATTATATCAGAAGATTTGACTTTTGTTTAAAAAAAAAAGACTTCTTCGTTGCCTTTTTCTCTATCACATTTTAGAAATCATCAGAACTTATATATCAACTGAAAACTTAAAATTTCAAAATTCATCCTTTAAAACCCATTTTAAAATCAGACATGGCATTACCATGTAAATGGTACATCAAGAATTAGAAAAATTTAGGTTTGTATCACGCATATTCAAGTCGGTGACATAATTGCCCTTCAAATGCACCCTTCAGAGGACTAATTTGTTTTATAATATCTTTTTTAAAAGTTATGAATAAGAAGCCGTTTTCAATTCCCAATGCTACTCAGCGCAACCACAAACTAGCATCAGATCGGCTCACTCTGCCGTTCATCTCATGAAGCTCGGCGACCTGATGCTCTTCAGATTTCCATCATGTCTGCAATAAGTTGTAGGTTTTAACTCCCGCCGGCGAGCGGCGAGGAACACGTTCTCTGATTGCTCCAGCAGAGTTGGCGGTGTGCGGCTGCTGTAATGAACCCGCTAATGGCTAAATCTTCTCATCAGTCTAATTGCAGAAAGACAATACCCACTGATGGCATGTGCAGATTAAACGTCCCCCGTTCTCCAGCAAATTTCGTTAAGTAGGGGGAAAAAACACAATGAGAGCAATTAGAAACAAGAAGGACGGAATTAAATGCACAACTGAATTAAACTCATGGAGGATTTGTGGAGCCACACCAATGAATAATCAGGCTTTCATAATTCATACTACAGAGATAAAAATGACGGCTTTAGGAATTCAGACCGAGCCTCTTGGCCACAATCGCATTATGTTATGTGCTTGTATGTGTTGAGCGTCTTCTGAGAGCCGAGGATATGACCGCAGCCAATCAGAAGTGTCGTCACGTATTTACTATGCCCTCATTTTACTTGTTTGGGGTTATTTGTTTGCCAGCCACCCACACTTTTATCTGTGTGCACCACATAACGCTTTGTCAGTAATCAAATTTCATTTCACACTCCAGTGCTACGGTCCAGGATAATTAGTCAGAAGAATTTTATGTCCCGGCTTGTAAAAAATAAATAAATGGCAAATTCATTGTTTTTTTCCCCGGATGGTGGGCAGCTGAAGACATCTTTGACTCTTGGCGGGTCTGAAACATTGCTCATTTCAATCGAATTTGTCTGATAATTAGATTCATAAATGCTTATGACATATACTGTATATCAACATGGCTGGTTTCTGAAGTGGCTTTTCCCAAAGACCTGCGTATAAAGTGAGGAAAAGACAACTTTTAATTTTGTGTATACTGCGAGAAGAAAAAAACAGGGATTGAGTGATTAGGTTTGCATTACTGTGCTTCCTCTCTCCTATCCATTTAATTTCTAGAATCTTCTTATTAAGAGACATCAAGGTTCATCTTTATGAAAACATACTAATTTGTTCTAGTGAATGATTTTGAGTCATCTTATACTTAAATCTTGTGGTTCTGTTCAACAACTGATAAATGTAAAGCAGCATCTAGTACGTGTCTTTTTATCTATTATGAACATGTCATTGTTTCTGAACACATCCGGTGAGTCAAGACATGAATATAAAGTTACAGTTGATGAAAGTAAATCAGCGGATCATGACAAGAAATGCAACTTACTCGTGCAAATCAAATATGGTGCAGGATACCATAATCTTCAAATATCATTCCTTTGGAATAAAACCGAAAGGATCAAAGAAATGAACAAGAACTCATTTACTTAAAGAAAATTGTTGAAAAACACTTCCAAATGTTATGTCAAACCTGCAGCATATTTGATTTGAAATTAAGGAAACTAACAAGAATTTATGAGATTTGCTCAAAAGCCCTGATTCATAATCACTAATGATTCAAACCTGCACCATATTAGGTTCAAAATCTGGGAAATGAATAATAAACAATTATTTGATGATGAATTAATTTACTTACAAAGAGTAAAAATCTGTCAAATCTGTTGCATATTTGTTCAAATGACCAAGAATTCACAATTTCAGAGCAATTTCATTTATTTTTTACAATTATTCCATACTTTATATGAAATCATGAAAATGAGCAAGAATGATTCAGTCACTCACAACATTTGATCAAAATACAACTTTGTTTCCAATCCAAAATTAAGGCAATAACCAAGAATGATTCACTCAAAAATGCAAACGGTTTTGCAATCCCAAATCTGTTCCATATTTAAAATGAATGATTCAGTCACTTTTAAAGATTCATTCCGTAATCAAAAATGATTTCAAATCTTTGACTGATTTGATTTGAAATCAGAAAGAAGAATGATTCATTTATACACCACTAGCTGAGAGATTCCATCAACTCAGGCAATCAAACAAGTGTACTGTCTCTTCATTATCACACACACACACACACACACTCATCTTTCCTGTTTATTAGTACTGACGGTTCCAGCACATTGGTCGGCCAACTTTCAAGGTTTTACAAGGTATTTTCAACACTTATTCTTGGTCCGCTGGCTGAGCTGAACCCCAACTGTCCTCATGTCAAAGCTTTGGTTATAGCAGTCATGTTCTAGCCATTAGCGTAAAAAAACATCTTAAGAATCCCAAGCTAACTATAAAGCTTTACTGTACCTCTCAAAAGACTTTTCTGTTCATTCAAAGATTCCTTTTGTAGGGGAGCCATCAGAAGATCAATAGGCTGTCCGAGATGAATTGCAAAGTCATGAAGAAAGAAGTAAGCTTCTCAACTTCTGGACATTTCATTCTCTCATGTCATTCCCTCAAAGTACATTTTCAGGCTTATCTGTTCTTACAATTATTTTAGTATTAAATAATTTACCTTAGCTTACCTGGGGAATGGCATATGAAGAAGGTTCACAAAGGCAATTTTTTAAACATTCTGGTGTTCTAGTCTTCTCACGAGGGACCCTCATGGCCCTCAAGTTTAAAAATTACAAAAAGTTTAGATAAAATCTGCATAAAAACATTAAATCATATAGTTGCCTATTTAACAGAAAAATAATTGTATTCAGTGTTTAGAATTAATATGTATTTGAAATAATAATGATGATATTATTATTATTATTATTATTATATAAATAAATTTGTAATAAATAATACATTTTTATTATTATCATTAGGCATATTATTATTATTATTATCATCATTATTGTTATTATTACTATGTTATTATTAATTACACATCTATTTATTTATTACAGATTTTTCTAATTAATAACATTATTATGTGTTACGACCCTATCGTTTTTTTGTGTTTTGGTTTGTGTGTGTCTGCCCAGGTTGCTGCTGATTGGTTCCAGCAGACTCCGGCAGAGCCATTTTGTGAACCATGCTGTTTTTACTGTGCTTGTGATGTTTTACCCCTGTTTGTATACTAGATTGAGATTGCTTGGATATTTGTTGCTTTGTAGTGAACCTCTGGCTTATTTAAACCTTTTGCCTGTTGTACGATTTTGATTTTGGATATTCCTCTGAACTTGATGTTTCTTTGTAAATCTTTATTGTGAATATTGTAAATAGTTTTGGGAAAGTAGGGAGTTAGACGCCACCTTTTGTTTTTGTAATGTTTGGATCTCTGTTTTTGGATTAGGTAGTTAGGTTAAGAGAATTGTATTTTTTTTTTTGCTTCCTTATTTTGGATAGGTAATTTAGAGGGTTTAATATTTAGCACATTTTGTTTATTATTTTGGCACTGTCAGCTCCTGAAAGTGGACCCCCAAATAAAATTCAAAAGAAGTTGATGGTTCACACTTGTTTTTTCCCACGTTATGCTCTACCCCTTGACGGGGTGTAACATATGTATTATAAATAAATAAATAAATAAATACTACTTTTATTATATGTTTTTTAAAAACATATATGTAGAAAATATTTACTTTTTATTTTCTACCCAAAGATAAAAGTACTGTTGGATGTATAAACCTAAAGAAAAACTAAAACAAAATATTCGGGATTACTTCCAAACAGTATTTAGAATTAAACAGTAATATATATATATATATATATATATATATATATATATTACACACACACACACATACACGAACATACATACATACAGCAGGTAAAAAAAAATTCCAACACCACCATTTTTTCAGTAAAAAATATTTATTGAGATAAATGGTGGTGTTGGAATTTTTTTTTTTTTACCTACTGTATGTATGTATATATATATATATATATATATATATATATATATATATATATATATATATATATATCCTAAAGGTTCTGTTGACATAAAATTTTCACCAGATGTTGGTAACTATCCAAGTAATCTACATACAAAGAAAGCTAAACAAATAAGTTCAGAAATTAATTTCTGTGTAATAAAGTAGAATGACATTGAAAATGATTGAACACATGAAATAAAAGGGAGGTGCAAAAAGGCATGAAAAGCCAAAGACACCAGCTGAAATCTATCAGTAATTAGAAAGCAATCCTGCCCCTTGCCAGAGGAAATTAATATTAGTTGGTTCAGTCCAAACTGATAGCCTATAAAAAGGTGTCTCATGACCAACGTGTCACATAAGAAGCATTTCATGAAGGGTAAAGGCAAAGAGCTTTCTCAAGACTTTGCAACCTAGTCCAAAAATGCAGCAGCAAGAGTTCTTACTAGAACCAGGAAGTATGACCATATTAGCCCGGTCCTGTCAACACTGCACTGGCTCACTATTAAACATCGTAGATTTTAAAATATTGCTTATAAAGCCCTGAATGGTTTAGCACCTCAGTATTTGAATGAGCTCCTTTTACATTATAATCCTCTACGTCCGCTATGTTCTCAAAACTCGGCAGATCCTTTTCCTTTTTGGTGCCTAAACTCTGGAATAACCTACCTAATATTGTTCGGGAGGCAGACACACTCTTGCAGTTTAAATCTAGATTAAAGACCCATCTCTTTAACCTGGCTTACACAATACATACTAATATGCTTTTAATATCCAAATCCATTAAAGGATTTTAAGGCTGCATTAATTAGGTAAACCGGAACCGGAAACACTTCCCATAACACCCTATGTACTTACTACATCATTAGAAGAATGGCATCTACGCTAATATTTGTCTGTTTCTCTCTTATTCCGAGGTCACCGTAGCCACCAGATCCAGTCGGTATCCAGATCAGAGGGTCACTGCAGTCACCCGGATCCAGCACGTATCCAGACCAGATGGTGGATCAGCACCTAGAAAGGACCTCTACATCCCTGAAAGACAGCAGAGACCAGGACAAGAGCCCCAGATACGATCCCCTGTAAAGACCTTGTCTCAGATGACCACCAGGACAAGACCACAGGAAACAGATGATTTCCTTTGCACAATCTGACTTTGCTGCAGCCTGGAATTGAACTACTGGTTTCGTCTGGTCAGAGGAGAACTGGCCCCCCAACTGAGCCTGGTTTCTCCCAAGGTTTTTGTCTCCGTTCTGTCACCGATGGAGTTTCGGTTCCTTGCCGCTGTCGCCTCTGGCTTGCTTAGTTGGGGTCACTTCATCTACAGCGATATCGTTGACTTGATTGCAAATAAATGCACAGACACTATTTAAACTGACCAGAGATGACATCACTGAATCCAATGATGAACTGCCTTTAACTATCATTTTGCATTATTGACACACTGTGAATGTCGTTCAGTTGCTTTGATGCAATGTATTTTGTTTAAAGCGCTATATAAAGGTGACGTGACTTGACTTGACTATTGTTGCAAAACATACTTCTGGCATTAGTTACAGAAGGATTTCTATACTTCTGAATGTTCCAGTGAGCACTGTTGAGGCCATAATCATGAAGTGAAAAGAACATAATTTTTTATCATACACCGGACATGAATGGAAAAATGTTGCCGGTGATTTCCAAACTCTTGATTTCTCCTTACCCTTTGTTTTTGCTATAGCTACAATTGACTTCCTCTTTTCTTTTAGCATCCAAATTGCTTTGCTTTTCTTTCAAAGTCAGCTTCCTCGTCTTCATCCTGGTTTGTGTGTGTCCTCATCAAATGCAAGACTCAGAATGCAGAAGCAATGCATATAACTCATACGACACATTCCCTGCTTTTAATATCTGAAGAATTAATGCAACAGGACACAGCTGATCACTTAGAGAGACGTGAGGAAACTGTTTCAATAGTTAAGCTTACATCAGATAGAGGGATGAAACTCTAAAAGTGCTGATCTTCATATCTAGTAAAACATCTGTGTTGAATCGCCCAATACTAGAATGTGACATTCTGTAGTTTTGCCTCATATTCATCTTTTAATCATATTACATATATAATATAATTAGTAATTTTGATGTTTATTTTCACTGCTAATTTTGAGCAGTATAAAGACAATGATAAACAGCATAGGCAGGTTTACTGAACTGTACTGCTCTTTGAACACAGTCTGACTGAAGTCCAGACCTACAGATGTAAGGCTTTCTCCAGTCCCCTCAGAAATCCTGTTTGGCAGTTTTATGAAGTGGACTCTGATTAACAACACTTAGTGAACTGAAATGTATCACTGCATTAAAGGCGGGAACCTGCCTAAATGAGTTTATGGGATGTGTTTCTGTGAAGGATGGCTCATTTTACTAGAGCAACAACAGAATCAGTCGAAGGCGTAAGTAGTTAACACCCAGAAGATCTTGTGATGGATTTTTCTTAAAGATCAGCGTGATAAATGACACTTTCCTGGGAAAGTACAAAGGAATATTAGCTTGATATTAATGTGCGGAGACACATGGAGGACACTGACTGAGAGTACAAAAGAAGGAGTTTTAAAATATAAAACTAAGGTTCCTGTGTGATCCCTGCCACAGCCTTTGTACTCGGGCACGTCAGCGGCCAATTTAGTCATAATAAAAGTTTCTTTTTGAGCATGCAATGAGTTTAAAGAAGTTGGAACAAGATGAGATTATAATGGCATGAAATGGTATCACAATAGCCTACACTTCAAAGAGTCCTGAAATCACCCTAGAAAAACATTGAGATAAAACAATGGTAGGACACTCCATCAAGTTAGCAAAGTCCCAAACTGACCCATATAAGAGTAATTCAAAGATTTTGTGATGTCATGATGAGTTAATTTAAAAAATATCTGCTGGCTGATTACGTTTCCTTTGCTGGCTACATTTACATTACATTTATTCATTTAGCAGACGCTTTTATCCAAAGCGACTTACAGATGAAGACAGTGGAAGCAATCAAAAACAACAAAAAGAGCAACATAATTTAAGGGCTACATAATTTTCCACCCTGTTGAGTTTAGTTTGATCGGACGTTGTTTGTTAGGATATGCTAAATAGCTGAATGAATGCATATAATTGCATTTTTAGCAGCACTGAACACAATCTGCACAAGGCAACTGACATAACATTCTGACATGCCCTTTATTATCATTGCAAAATGATTAAATACATTATAAAGTAGCAGTTAAATCCTGACTGGCCTGGCTCCTTTAAAGGGACACAACATCTAAAAGGATAGAAGCAACATTTGTACATTTCTTATAAATTTTGTTATATTTCTATTATATATAATGTGTGTGTGTGCGCGCGTGTGTTTTGCATGCAGTTTTGAATATTGTGATTTTGTTTGTTTTTGTTTTTGTTTTTTTTATAAATGCCCCAGAAACATTGTCTCATTTGGCCAAAAACAGCTGAAAATCACAAGAAGTGAGTACCTGACATTGACGGTGCTTTAAAAAGACTTTTTAAAGCCCCAGAACTTCTGGAGATAACCATATTCTCATATTCCCCTTACAGTAAATGTCTTTGCTTGAAAACTGAACATTTGCTCTATGATTTGGAGATTAAAAATTAATTGCATTTAAATACCACGTAAGCTTGGGATGACATCTTCGATGAGGAATAAAGGAATCCGCTTGGCAGTCTCGCTGATGGAGATCGGTGTTTGGCAGGGGCCTGGTAACTGGTGAGACTGCTGCTTTCCAGAAGTTGTCAGGTGCTGTCACAACCAGCTTCAGCTCCTCACGTCACGTTTCCTGTCAGGTTTGATGGCGTTACAGGCTCTGATAAACATATGGTGTCACACGACATGCCAGAAAACAGAATGTAAATTGCTCATTGGCAGAGCAGCCACAGCAGTTACACAAGCATTTAATTCGCCACTGGAGTAGCGTTTAAACTAACGTTTAAAGAGAAGTTCAAATAATACAGAAGCTGGTGTATTACATAGAGATCTACCTTTCTAATGTCTTGCATGAAATTACAAATGTAAGATGGCAAAATCGTTGATCCAAAGAGGGGGCCATGCCCACCACTAGCTCCACCCCTGTTCACACCCAATCAGAATCCACCCTCCTTTAAAGCGATCGAGCATTTAGCTTACAATAAACAATGTTATCAGCCATTGGTGTGAACACTAATATAGTTATCATTATTGTTAACATTCTTACCACAAACTGGTCTTAAATGTCATGTTTTTGCACAATATTATTGCATGAATTTTGCATTAATTATTAAAAGTTGTAGTGTATCATGCAGTGATATCGACCTAAACTGATTTTTGCTTGTCGGTAATAATGATGATATAAAAATGTGACAATGCAAATTATTATTTTTTTTTTTAAGTAACAACAAAATATGGCCTTTAATCATGAGCGGGAAATGAGATGGGAGGAAAATTGTAATCACAAAACTTTTGCATTTGCATTATAACACAAAACAGGTGATAGAAAAAAGTCACCAAAGTATTGAAATATAGCATTGAAATATAGGAATTTTGTCAACAAAAAAAAAAAAACAGTAAAGTTTTTTTTTAATGAAAAGTTTTGTAAAATGAATTTTACAGTTTGCACTGCTGCAGATTTTACATACACCAACTTGCGAAAATCAATATCACTGTTCATTCCTATTTTAATCTCATAATTGGTGAACTTTAAACTTCACATGTTCAGTGTGCTTCATCGTAACTGTGATGCAGGGCTTCTCATCTAACCCCATTAAGCGAACCACATCAAAGCCAAAATGATGTGGTGAAAAGGCAAATTCACTTCAAATAACAGTTTTGGATATGTCCTGATGGCTCTGGATGTTCTAGGAAAACAGAACATTTTGTTGAGGCATAGTGTGCTGAATATAAACAACACTTGAAAGAATTCATCTCAAAAACAAACCTATCTAGGGTGAAAAAAGAGAACAGCCCCTCAATAACAGCTGTTAAGCCACCATTTCTCACATTTTCAGCAACGGTTCCGGGCTGAGATTGCAGTCATTTCTCACAGTCTATAAAACACACACACACAGACACACACAAACTCAAAGGCATGAGCTAAAACGGACAGCCACATGTGTGGCACACGCTATGCCCAGTCCTTGTTCTCTTTGACAGAAAGGTCTTTTCCAGGTCGGACGTCCATGCATGCCCGCTTCAAAGCACTAGGTGCAAAGGGGACACCTGGTGCTCCTGACGCCCTGCCAAACGGCTCCAAATGAGGGGGCTCAGCTGTTACAATGTCATGGGATTGTTTCTACCAAGCCCTACTGCCCGGCCCACATGCTGAAACGAACACACACACTCATGTACATGCTCAAACAATACATAATTCTCTTACTGGCACATCACTGCAGCGAGAGATGATTGATGAGTGGAGCTGAAACTAAATGCCCGGGAAACTCATAGTCAATGGTCCACGAGTAGTTTTTGCTGAGTCACAGGATCACTGAGAATCTGTATTTAAAAATAAATAAAAAATATTATTACAAAAATAAATAGCATTATTTATTTATTTATTTATTTTAAGTCAGTTTTAGTTATGTGTTATTTATCCATTAATTAATTAATTATTATATTAGTTTGAATTTTAGAATTTAAGGTTTAATTTTCATATTTTTCCATATTTAGTTGAGAATTTTGGACCAATTTCTCACTTAATCCAGTTTGAGTAAGGAAACCAAAACAGTGTAAAAAATTATTTTAACTCTTGGAAAAGATTGTAAAAAAAAAAAAAAAAAAAAAAAAAAAAAAAAAAACATTTGGTAAAACTTTGGCAAATTTTGTAATTAAATTCAGAAAAAAAAAGAAAGTAACTGAAAAAGCAATTTCTTGTAAAATGTACTCCAATAATCTTTGGGGGAAAATGACTTTTTGAACTGGTAAATAAAACAGTGTCTATATGAACACAACACAGTCAGACTTTTAAACAAATATCATTTGCATCACATTACTATTTATTCTCTGGTAGAAATAACACTTTTAAATTTGTTGTAACAAAATGGTTCCTTTTGTTTTGCTAAGTCTTATTTCATAGCATTTTATGCATCTAAAGAGAAATAAATGAATCATCTTTCTTTACATGTTTGCATAATGTGACAAAATTACTGGTTGATTGGAAATTATTCTCAAAAATATACTGTTTGGAGTGATATTCACCTTGATGTTTCTTTTCTTCACGCATCGTATACCACATATTTCATCTGGAGCTCTTCAATGATGCTGCTGTCTCCTTGGTAAACAAATAAATGATGAAATCGTGGTAAAAACACCATCCTGAAATAGGAGAAATGTAACTGAAACCCAGAATATATAAGGAAGGTTATTATGCTGCTTAACAAACACCAAAACATGAACACTTCTGCAATAAAGTTCTTTGTTAACATTAAAGCAACTTTTTGCAATTTTAATGCAGATTAATAAATAAACAGCAATGTTCATGGTTTCAATTTTTTTCAATGTTCGATATCCACATATCCTTTTCTTATTGATAAAAGTTGCACTGATTCCTGAAGTTTATGTATTATGAATAATTATGTATAAAAAATGAACAGAGATTTAATTAACATAAGCCTAGCAAAATAAAATGTTGTTTTTCATTATAAGTTCATAATACATGATGCCTTAAATTGTGTTAAACTGTATTGCGGAGTGATAGTGAACTACACAAAATGTAAAAAGTTTGAAATTGGTAAGATTTGTGAAAGGTTTAGAAAGAAGATTTATTTGATATAAAAAGTAGCTGTTTCCTATTTAAATAATTTTCAAATTGCAATTTATTCCTGTGATGCAAAGCTGAATTTTCAGCATCATTACTCCAGTCTTCTGTGTCACATGATCCTTCAGAAAATGTAGCTAATTTGCAGTAAAAAATATATATATATATATATTATTAATGCTGAACACAAACGAAAAAATATTTTGATACTATATATGACTTGTTAGAAGAATTGTTTATTCCGATTATTATAAACAGGGGCACTGTAATGGGGGGAAGGTTCAGGAACAATAATAATAGTATGGCTGCCACCTAATAGTCGACCAGAAGAGGTTTGGTCAACCAAAATTTTATTAATCGCTTGGTCGCAGAAAAAAAGCACATCCACTGGTCATGCAGTCCGTGACTAACAGATCGTTAAAAAGTAAACGTCTTTGGTAAAACAGTACATCAGGCTGGACATCTAAACGCTCACCTATCATTCATTGAACTCAAATATGGCTTATCATCTGAAATATGTATTAGCAACTTTTTATGGCCTCTCAATATAATATTAACCTAGAGAAATGTGCGCTGTTCAAGTTTCTGTGTGAAGTGTGGAAGCTGAACAGTAGTGCTTGCTGCAAGACAGATGGAGGCACCGGTGTGCTCACTTGCTCTTAAAATAATCCCTCATTTTTGGTCATACAGATAAAAGTAATACATCATTCAAATCAACATTCAAACTACATTTATTTGTGTGCTCTCACAATACTGTGCTTTTGTAAAATAATGAAAACAAACATGATGCGCTTTCTGCCGTCTTGAACTTGAGCATGAAACACTGTGTATATCTTTGCCTTACAGACATAAAAAATGTATCTACAGAGAGTGAAATGTCTACTTTCGAAAGAACAAATTCAAATAGAAAACAAATATTCTCAGATTATGTAATCCGTAACATGTCATCCGTAACATGTCTACAGGTGCATCACTACTGCGAAGATGACGAGTCAGTGTCACCAACATTATTTCTTAACCGAGAACAAGGAAAGCACTAGTTTATCAAAATATTAAAATGTTAATGCAGTGTCCTTACTGTTTTTCACTGACACATTCATTATAATTATCTTCTGCCAGTGCACTGTGGCAAGCTTTATGCTTGAGTGCTTATTAGGCTATGTAGACAATTAAAGGCTCATTACAATGATTTAAATGGTTTATTAATAAACGTGCGATTAGTTAACTAATGCTTCAAATAAACGACTACTAGTCGACTAGAAAAAATCCTTAGTAGAGGGCAACCCAAAATAATAGCCATAACCCATCTACTGTCAGATACACATATATAAAGTTGTTTCACTTACGCATCCTTAGTTTCTTATTCAACTTCAAAGCATTAAAGGACAAGGTCACTTTGACAGTTTCCGAAATGAATGTTAAGCCAACATACGATTGCTTTGTTTTACAACTGAGGAGCCCAAACTCCAGAATCTCCTTATCGTTCCTCTTCCAGGATGGCTAATGTCCTGGAGCTTCAAAAGCGAGGGAACGTGCCGTGCGCTAATCGCAAACTCTCTGAAAGCCAGTTGGAGAAGGACAAATATCAACAAGTCCTCCAGCAGGTTCTTCCCTCTCGCTCATTAGCCAGATAGATAGGAGATAGCGTCTGCGGAGAGAGAGAAGCCGAGGAAGAAATGGATTATTCTCTTTCCAAACAAACAACCACACATCCCTGACTTTTAATTAAAAACGCCCTCACAATTAGACACGGTGGTTTAAAGGAAAAAGGCAAAAATAGAAAAAAGTTCAAGCTCAGAGTTTCAAAGCAGATCAAGCTGTGCTCCAGGAGAATAAAACTCTACACTTTTTCCAATATGAATCTTTGCTCTCTTTTTCCTCAGAAACATAAGAGTTGGAGCCGAAGATATATAGAGGCAGATGATGAGGAGAGAAACCTCAAAGTCATTCTTCTGATAGCGAAGGACAATCAGAGATTGGGGTCAGAGAGAAAAGAGGGGAGTGTTGTGCTCGCCACAAATGAGATCAATTAATCACCAGTTAATGGGGGCTCCGCTCATTTATCTGTCTGTTCAATAGCATTTCATTAAGAAGCAAAAATGCATAAATGAATGTGTGGTTATTTGACCCTGATAAGGTGTCTGGTGTCACAGGGAAACAACATTTCTATCTGGCCTTTTCACAGAAGCTTATTAAAGCCCCGCACCACTATAATGAACAGTAATTTTAACGCCTGCTTCTCCAGCTGCAGAACTATATTATCTGCTCTCGTAATCAAAAACATAAAGCTGACTCATATGTAGATGAATAAACTTCAAGAATGCTTTGGAAATATTGTGGAATGGGTATTTGTTCTGCACAGTTTCATGTGAGATGATCATTAAACGCGCCACTGGCTGCCATATTGCATGACACACAGTATTTAATAAACTACAGCACACTATAAACATGTAATTTCATACATGAGAGTTTTTTAATCGCGGGCACTTTTATGTGTTTTATTAAAACTTTTTATTGACTCTTTTTTTTCTTTGCGTTATATGAAATTTCTGTCTTGGAAACCTTTATCCATTTTTTTGTTAGAGGTCTGTGGAGAAAAATATAACGTAAATATCAATGTTTTTATTGACCATCACTTCTAATCAAGCTATAATTTGGTGCACTTGTGCAAAAAAATTTAAAATATTTTGTAGTTATGTGCATTTAGGACACACATATTGCTAACTTTCTAATTAGACTTTTTAAAAAAGTCTTACCATGTCACTTCCATCACGGAATTAACAGTGATTTGATTTGTAATGGAAATGACAATTATGACAGCCAAAGGACAAGAATTCATAGAAAATACAGAATTCCTCTGTAATGCATATGTAGTAGAAAAATTGAATTAGAAAGTAGTTTCATCCGCATCTTTTGTGGCGACTCACATAATGTGATGAAAAAATATGCCACTTAAGTAAAAAGAAATTCAACTCATCCCAAGACCTTATATTTGTGCCTTATTCCAGAGTCTGTGTCTAGCGTTTTTTAAAGCAAAAAAAAAATGCATTCTATGTGAATAGCTGCTTATACAGTATTTAATGTTTCTAAATCAATGAAATACATAATTATGGAGATTATGGGATGGGACAAAAAATTAAAAATAAAATTAAAAATAGGAATCAAGCAAGTTCAGTGATTTTTGCATTTTTTTTTCACTGCAAACTCACTGCACTAAAAACTCTTAACAGATGCTTTAATTACCTGAGCTGTGAACGAATGCTTCGGCACACAATGCTCCTTTACTTTTTCTTCTTCTTTGTGCCTTTGAGGCATACTTTTGTCTCATAATGCAGCGGACAATAGCAGTGTCATGCCAACTTCTCAAACTCTCGCCTCTGTGGGCTTTATCTAGGAGCGTAAACTTCTCGTCTCGAATCTATTTGGCTTGATATTTGGTCTGACTCACAGTCTTTCAGCAAGAAGAAAATAAAGCATTTTTTACCTACATATATTTTTCAGAGCAGATTTAAACAAATGGGTGAAACAAACAAACAAACAAAAAACATTTAATGTGAAACTATAATTAATTTTAAAAAATTGTACACCATTCTTGACCATTTTTTAACTGAATAATATTTATAATTTTTTTTTTTTAAATGTTCCCCTAGGCTGCATTTTCCTTCAAGCTCTGGTTATTTCCGACCCTGAAGTATACAGCGCATTTTTTAATAATCATTTAAAATAAGTTATAAGCAAAATAAATAGGGCTTTAGAAGGATTGAAACCTCAGTGAAAGAAAAAATAAATAGCTTGAACTAACATAAACATGTTTACAATTTGCAATCATTTCTTGAGTTTGAAGTGGTTTGATTGATTTCAGCCTTTCAATCAGTGTCTTAAAATCAGCAGGGAAAGTAAACATGTATTATGTATTTATATGCCTTTTTAAATTGACTTTTTATTTTTTTTTTTCTGTCTTGCAAAATCCTCCATTTATTAAACTGCATAGATAACCACACAAAATGCATGAGATGCCAATTGAATATACAAAGGCATTAAAAATTCAAATATCTTTGACCTTGATGTCATATACAGTATTTAAACTTACAGAAAAGCAACTGCTGTCAAGTTAAAATATTCTTCTAGCGCAATGAAACATTTTATTTTAGAGAAAATCTACTCTGTTGTGATACTCACCCCATACCCCCACCCGAACCAAAAAAAAGCTCCAATTTATTAACTTTTCATTTGTGAGAAACTTCATGCAATAGAATCTCATCGGCTCGTGCGAAAGATCTGTGTGCACCAGTGATTACACTCTAATGGCTGGCTGGCAATATGGATTTGGTAATTTTTCAGTGTTTTCTTTCTCATGCTTTGTAAGACCCAGTTATTAAAACAATGATTTTTGGTTCACTTCACTGTGCCTGATGAGATGCAATTTATTTTTTTCAAATCTAATCCCTTCGCTGAGTTTTTTTTTTCTTTCTTTCTTTTTTTCTCTCCAAGAACAAAATATCTTTTCATGAACTTTTACTTATGAAACAATGCCATAATTTTTATTTATTCACTTATTTATTAAAATGCTAAATGGACCTAGGTGATACAGATATACTGTATATATGCTCTCAAACAATTAATCGCGATTAATCGCATCAAAAATACAAGTTTATAATATATGTGTGTATACTGTACATATTTATTATGGATATATAAATACACACACACATGCATGTATATATTTAATAAAAAATATGTTAAGTTTATATATTTTGATATAATTTAATCAATTATATGAATATAATTGTAAATATTTTCAAAATATATGCTGTATATGTGTGTATTTATATATACATACTACACACACATATATTATGTAAACAAAAACTTTTATATTGGATGTGATTAATCGCGATTAATCGTTTGCCAGCACCAATCAATAACTTGAGGAGATTTTTTTTTTTATATAAATCTCAATTAATCGTCTACACATGGTACTGAGGAGAATAAGAAACCCTTAAAACAAATAGCAGTATGATAAAAGTGCCATTATAATAGATTACAGCTTTTTATTTCCAGCTCCAATTTCAGAAAGAGACAGTTCAGTGCATGTTCCTCGAGCGGCCCGGCGCGTGGAAGCGTATCAGCCGTGCCATCAAAAATCGGAGCTTCCCTCCAGCTTTATTTCCTTTCATTGAGCTTCCAAGAGGGTGACAGAAATTTAACGCAGCGAATCAGCCCTCTAGAGAAAAGAGAGGGGAGTCAGAGAGGGGAGAAGGCTGCCTTTACAGTGATAGAACAGGGTCTCTGCAGTGTCATTATTTCCATTTCTGTGAAGCGGCGCTTTGTCAGGACGCGGCTCCGTCCTGTCCTACACCCACTGCCATCTCTGACACCTGCCTCTGATGGACTGCAACTCTCTACACTGATCTGTCTTCCTACTATTTTGATTAGTTCAGATAAGATAAGCTTGTCCAACTGGTTATTTTAGTCCTTCACATGTTGCTCTTTCTCACATTTGATATTAAGACGCTCACCGGTCTCACGGCCTTCAAGTTCTCCTGAGACGTTCGCCAGATTAGAGGCAGTAATTTTGATTTGAAGTGATGCAATGTGCATTTAAGTCAACAAAACAGATGGTGGATAATTTATTACTTGAATATTGATTATTTTATGAATTTTTAAGTATTTAACACTCTGTATGATGATACTAGTTTAGTATACAGTAATTAGTTACCACCAAGAATAATGACCTTTGACCCCTACCCATAATTTTTCCTAATTTGTGAGTAGCTTTTGATAAAAGCGTCTCTTAAATCTGTAAATCTAAATGTAATTACAACTGTCCTCTTTTAAAGGTTTGGGTGCTACGATTTTGTGTGTGTGTGTGTGTGTGTGTGTGTGTGTGTGTGTGTGTGTTTACAAAAAAAGTCTCTTTAATTAATTAATTTATTTTTTTAAATACAGTAAAAAGAGTAAATGTATTATAACAGAAAGGTTTTCTGTTATAATACATTTAAAAATGTATTTATTCCTTTGGCAAAGCTGACACAACTAAAATATCAATATCAATTAAAATATTGATTTGTTAAATTCCTTCTTCAACAAAAAAATAAATGTACTAACTGTAGAGTCAACATTTACAATAACTTAATGAGCTTATTCGTGACCGCTCTGGGTAATTTTTCTCTGTTTTCTTTCTTGTGCTTTGAACGACTCTGAAATTAAAACAATGGTTTTTGGTTCACTTAACTGTGTCTGATGAGATATGATTTTTCTTTTTCATTTGCATTGAATCATTTAGCAGATGCTTTTATCCAAAGCGACTTACAAATGAGGGAACTCACAAGCAATTTATCATTAGAAGCCAAGAATATTTGTAAAGCAGAGCAGTAAAGACGCTAGAGCAGAAATTGTACCTCGTTGTGATGGACTGCCAGACTCTCCCTTATAGTGTCTAAGACGAGAGCCAATGTAGACCTTATGTGATGAGAGTTCAAAAAGCTGATAAAAACATCACAATAATCCACAGGTAATCCACACGAGTCCAGTCCATCAGCTAACATCTTGTGAAGTGAAATGTTGCGTGCTTGTAAGAAACAAAGCCATAATATCCATATCATCTATCCATAATATTGCTTTCTCTAGTGAAAAAATGTCATCTTGTCTGAATCATGAGAGCAATATGCACAGATCAAGCACTGTTTACAGTACAAGTGGATGGACTTTTTAAATTAAGAAAGGAAGCATTATTATTGTAATAGCCTTGTATTTTGTCTGGAAGCGATGGTTTAAAGTTAAAATGTCCTAATGGCGGATTTGTATTTTACATAAATGAAGCATTTTGCTTCACAGGACGTTAATTGGTGGACTGGAGTCCAGTGGATTACTTGTATATTATTGTAATGTGGTTTTTTTTCGGACTCTGACGGCACCCATTCACTGCAGAGTATCCATTGGTGAGTAAGTGATGCAATGCTAAATTTCACCAGATCTGTTTCGATGAGATAAACTCATCTACATCTAGCTGGGTCTGAGGGTTTGAAAGAATTCATTTTGGGGTGAACTACTCATTTAAAACAGCTTTTTTTAATTAATTTTATAGATATTCTCCATCAACAATTCACATTTGCTTACAAACTTAACTTGCAGTTTTTTGTGAGACTTGATCATGTTAGTTAAACTACAGAAATGCATCTACTTTTGTATTCAGAAGTCATACGTATTTGAGTAGAACTGGTCAGCAACACAAAGCACAAGCATTTTGATCAGTTTCGATACGTTTGAGCAACCCCAATTTCTTTTATACACTCCAGGGCCAAAATTATTTCTAATCGCTCTGAGTAATTACATGCAAAGTTCCATTCCAAAACTATTGATGGACCCAGAGCGGACCACGAAAGGTTTTAAAAGATGATCGATGGCATGCAATGGGAACTTAATAGAAATGTATAAGGTTTCTCAGGAAAGGATAATCAACTAAATACACTAGCCAGCCTGTCTGAGGACCCCATTACACAGTAATTGCTGCTAACTAATGACCAATATGTATGTGGTGGCCACTGAATCCTGTTTAAAAAAGAAAGCCATCACTAGTGGGAATTGCAAAACAGGTTCTGAGAGGAAAAAAGGAGACGACATCTGCCTCAAGGTCGCACCGAAGTCATCGTTGGAGGCTTCAAACAGAACATCCCTCACTCGCCCTCAACTGAGGTGCTAATAATATTCACAAAAATGACAAAAACACCCACTGAGAACAAAAGATGTTCCCCTCCGCTGTCTCCTCTCTCCCCTCTCTGTTCCCTAGCTTTACTCTCCCATGCGCTTTCTCCATCCTTCACTCCAGCACACAGGGCATCCAGGCCTGCGCCGGGAAGTTCAGGAAGAGAAGTCCATGAAAGAGAAGAGGAATAATAAATCAATAATAAAAAAATCATCAATCATTATAAATATTGTATAGTTTATAAAATATTCTATATGTATTATAGATATATTAGATAGATAGATAGATAGATAGATAGATACAAGTGTATCTTATATTTTTCATTGTAGATGATACAAATTTACTTTAGATATTATTAATATACAGATAATATTACATTAAAACTAGAATCTGACATTATAAGTACAAATAAAATATACAAAATATATATTTTATTTAAATTATTTTCCATTACACCTAGAAATTGACATTATAAACAAAACTGTATAAATATGATAACAATTGATAAATTAATTTTATTGAAAATATTATTTTCCATTGTACCTACTTAAATATTCTATATGTATTATAAATATAGATACATCTACCTTTCTATCTATCTATCTATCTATCTATCTATCTATCTATCTATCTATCTATCTATCAAAAGTGTACATAATTAAAATAAATTATTGTGGCTGATTTGGCCACTGACAATATTCAATTAAATTGAAAATCATATGCATACATGGATGAAAAAGGGAACGGCTGAATTCTAATAAAATGCATTTAGAGAGACTTCCGGTTATGGTGGCAAGGTGAGCAGACGTGCTTTCCTCGTGCTCAACTGCTTTTCAATAAATCCTGCATAATATTCCAGAGAGAGGTTATATAAAGAGACAAAAAGTGCAAGCGTAAGAGTAAACTACATCAAACATGCCAAAAAAAGCGGCTAAGGAGAAGAAAACGATGGAGAGCTGTGAGGAAGCAGGCCAGGTGCTAGCTGAAGGGGAGCCGTGCTCACCGGAGCAGGCACACGTGGACGTTTCCGCGGACGTCGAACAAGTCATAAACATGGATAATCCCTCAACAAAGGACCTCATGTTGGCCATAACTTCATTCAAACAAGACTTTAATACAAAAATGGACGGAGTACTGACGGAAATAAGAAATGTCCAAACGGACATTAAAGAATGTAGCGGCCGTATCGTGGAAGCCGAAATGCGGATATCTACGGCAGAAGACGAGATACAAACCCTGAAAGAAACTATCGAAAAACTTGAGAGCAAGACAAAACACCTCAATAACAAAGTGGAAGACTTAGAAGGGAGGAGTAGACGTAACAACCTGCGTGTACTGGGCATACCCGAGAAAGTAGAAGGCAATGATACCTGCTCCTTTATGGAAAAGTGGTTAGCGGATACTCTGAAGATAACGACACCGGTCTTGGAGAGAGCGCACCGGATAACAGCGAGCCAAAGTTCCACCACGTATCCGAGAACCATCATCATCAAGTGTTTAAACTACAAGGACAGAGAAAACATCTTGAAAGCGGCGCGGATACAGAAAGAGGTGATGTACCAAAACAACAAAATAAGATTTCTTCCTGACCTGCCAACGGAGGTGTATAAGCAACAGAGGAGCTACGACGGCGTGAGAAAGCGGCTACGGGAACTCGGTATGGACAAACACCGGGTAATATACCCTGCACGGCTACTGTTGACCAACGATGACCGCACTGTCATCTTCAATACACCAGCGGACGTGAACAAGTACATAAAGAAACTGGAACCAGTGAGTGACTGAGAATGACTAATTAAGTGTGTCTTGATGAGAACTATAATTAAACTTACAATCTCTCTGTGGCTGCTGGAAACTATGAGGTATGTAAGGCCTTCTGCTGGAAATTTGACATCATATCACTTATAGTCCTGCTCCTTAAAATACTAGTATAAAGTATTAATAAGTTTTGTCTACAGCTATATATACATATATATATACAATATATATATTATAAAAAAAATTTCCCCTTATTTTTATTTTTTATTATTTGTCTTCTTTTGGTTTCTTTTAAAAGTGAAATTAGGTGATTCTTAAGTGAGAGCTGAAAATACGTGCATGTAATTTGGCGCACATTTTATTTTCAGTTGATAACTAAACTAGCCTATCTGGATTATTTGTGTACATAGACAAGCAATTGAGCTGAGTTTTGGCTTACAGAAGAATAGTTCCTCAGTACTGTGTGGACCTATTCCCGATAATGGAGGGAAGTTATTTAGGGGTTTGGGGGAGCCTGTATGTTCTAGTGAAGCAGGCCTGGGGTTTGGGTGGGACGCTCTTTTCCTTTTCTTTTTGGGTTTTATCCAAAATGGTACCCTTTATAGGTTTTTATTGCTATTCTTACACTATGGTAATTTACCTCTCTTTATGTTATCCATGACATAACAAATGACAGACGTTTTGGTTGAATGTGTATCTTGGAATTGCAGAGGCCTACGTAAACTTACTAAAATAAAACAAGTAATGGGTAGAATAAAACAGCTTAGAGCCAAAATTGTGTTCCTGCAAGAAACACACATGCTAGATCATGAGATAATCAAAATTAAACGAAGATGGCCAGGTCAAGTACTGTCTTCAGCTTACTATTCTAATTCCAGAGGGGTTATAATTATGATACATAAGTCTATTCCTTTACGTATTGATAAAATAACTAAAGACCCCAAAGGTAGATTTTTGATTGTACAGGGCTATATTCTATCAACGAGGATTAATCTGGTTAATGTATATGGACCTAACGATGATAACGCAGATTTTTATAATGATCTATTTTTGAGGGTCTCCACATTGCCTGGAAAACACATTGTGGCAGGTGATTTCAATTGTGTATTGCAGCCCAGTAAGGACCGGTCATCTGGTATCGATAACACTCATGTAAGGTCTAGGAAAGTTTTACAACATTTTATAAAGGAACTCAACCTGGTGGATATATGGAGGGCTCAAAACCCAATAAAAAGGGAATATTCATGTTGGTCGAGTATCTCTAAAGGATACTCAAGAATAGATTACTTTCTGATTTCAGCTGAACTAATTTCATGTATCAGAAACTGTCAATACAGTAGTATTCTAATATCAGATCACGCTCTTGTATCTTTGACATACGTTGAACCAAAGCTTACCCAAAATCGTACTAAATGGAGATTTCAAATACATTGGATGCAAGATAAAAGACTTCTTGAGTTCTTAGGGGAACAAATTGATTACTATTTTGAACATAATACCACCCAAACTTCAGCTATAATCAGATGGGAAGCCTTTAAGGCCTTTATACGAGGACAAATTATAAGCTATACGAGTAGGAAGACAAGAGAGAAACAGGAGGAAATGAAAACACTTGAAACAAAAATTCGCTTACTTGAGGAAAAAAGTTTACAAACAGGCCAAAATACTGATAATGTGTTAAAAGAATTACTATTGTTAAGAACCCAATATAATGAAAGAACACATGAAAAGGCAGCGGCCAATTTATTAAGATTAAAGCAGCAATTTTACGATCAGGGAGAAAAACCAGGCAGACTTCTTGCTTGGCGTATAAAACAACAGGAATCAGAAAGATCAATTACTAGTATTGAGGATGAAAATGGAAATATGACTGTAGATCCGATGGAAATTAATAAAGCGTTTAGAAATTTCTACGAAAAGCTATATTGTTCTGAATATAAAGCCATGACCGATGCCCACTCTACGTTTATTGATAATCTCAACATCCCTAAAATATCGGAGGAACTAAAAATTAAATTAGATGGTGAGCTTAGTGCAGCTGAAATTATGGAGGCTATAAATACATTAAAGGGTGGTAAAACAGCAGGACCTGATGGCCTTCCCATTGACCTATATAAATATTTTAGTGATAAATTGGTTGGGCCACTCCATGATATGTATATAGAATGTTATAATAGTGCTCGTCTTCCTACTTCTATGAGGGAGGCTTTGATCATTCTTTTACCAAAACCAGGAAAACCGAACTCAAAATGTGGTAATATGCGACCTATAAGCCTAATTAATACCGATACCAAAATAATATGTAAAGTCCTGGCAAAAAGGTTAGAGACTGTGCTCCCGAGCATTGTGGGTGACGATCAAAGTGGGTTCATTAAGAACAGACAGGGACTTCATAACGTAAGACGGGTTTTAAATATTCTACATAGCCAAAAAAATGAAAAGGATACTGCTCTTCTTTCGCTCGATGCGGAGAAGGCTTTCGATAGAATCGAATGGGCGTATCTATTTGACGTCATTGAAAAATTCGGATTTGGAAGCTCCTTTTTACATTGGATCAAATTATTACATTCCAACCCAGTGGCTGAAGTTTTAACTAATGAGGTGATTTCTGAGCCATTTAATATTACAAGAGGTTGCCCTCAAGGCTCACCATTGTCCCCACTTTTATTCATTTTGGCTATCGAACCGCTAGCAATAGCTGTAAGGTCTAGCAATCACATACATGGGATTACAATGGGAGGCAAGGAACATAAAATAGCTTTATTTGCTGACGATGTAGTGCTATTCCTAAAACAACTAAACGCCTCTCTACCAGCACTTTTAGATCTGATCAACCACTTCGGAAATATATCGGGATATAAAGTGAACACATCAAAATCATCGTTAATGCTGCTTAATAAAGATAACTGTCCAAATACATCACATTTATTTACTTTGAAAATATCACCAAGCTTTACATATTTAGGTATCAAAATTGTTCCCCAATTAGAAAATATAATATCTACAAATTATAATGCTATAATGGAATCAACATCTAAAGATCTAGATAGATGGTTATCTTTACCAATTTCATTGATAGGAAGGATAAATATATTGAAGATGAATATTTTGCCTAAATTCTTGTATTTATTCCAAAATATTCCCCTGGCGCCACCAGCTGGAACGTTCTCGAAGATTAACTCATTATTCAGGAAATTTATTTGGAACAAAAAATGCCCTCGAGTTCGTCTCTCTCTTTATCTTCCATTTGACACTGGGGGGTTAAAATGTCCCAACCTGTACTGGTACTATTTAGCTGCACAATTAAGAACAATCATGTTTTATTTCTCCTCTGGAAATAAACCAGCCTGGGTGGATATGGAGTCATATGGGTTTGCGCTGCCATTAAACCTGTATATATACTCAGATAAGTTTAAACAATTGAAAACAGTCACCACGCACCCCATTGTTGTTAACATGATTAGAATATGGTATGAAGTTAGAGAGTACATGAAAATAGATAACTCTTTATCCCAGTTTAGCCCCATTTGGGGCAACACATTATTCAAACCAGGAACGAAGGATTCAGGATTCCGGGTGTGGGCTGAGAAAGGATTAAGCAAAATTAGTGATCTTTTTGAGGAGGGAAAGTTGATGTCATTTGAGCAGATATCTACTAAATATAATATTCCAAGAAAACATTTCTTTAAATACTTACAAATAAGGAGTTTTGTTCTTTCTATGCAGAACCAATCATTAAACTTACCAGTAATTTCTTCTTTGGAGGAATTAATTACCAAGAAATGCAATAATAAGGGATTAATATCAGTTTTCTATAACTGGCTTGCATCAGGGTCCAATGAATCAACAACCTCGAAACTTGAATTATGGAAGGCGGAACTGAATGAGGATATATCAGAGGATGAATGGAGACAAATCTGTAAAAACTCTCAGAAACAGTCAGGTAATGTTAGCTTAAAACTACTTCAATATAACTGGTTGATGCAGACTTACATAACTCCAGTCAAACTGAATAGGTTTAATGCAAATATCCCTGATACATGCTTCAAATGCAGAGAGGCTCAGGGATCATTTGTGCATTGTGTTTGGGAGTGCAACATTATTAAAGAATTTTGGGTGGAAGTGATTAATATTACAAAGATAATTTTGTCTTTGAATATTCCTCTAGATGCAAAAATGATTTTGCTACATTTATATCCAAAGAGCCTTAAATTAAATCCTCAGCAGCGTAAACTGATAGATTTTTCTATTTTACAAGCTAAAAGAATGATAGCTCTAAGCTGGAAAAGGTCTGATCCACCAGTTGTAGGAGCTTGGATTAATGCCATGGCACAGTGTATGGCTCTGGAAAAAATAACATATTTTATCAAAAACAAAATGGATGTACATGAAGAAATATGGAAGCCGTTTAATTACTACATTAACAATAACAATATTGGTCAGTTATTACAGGTGGTGTAATGTATTAGTGTTTTTCTGTTTGATTTTTTTCTCTTGTTTTTTTTTTTTTTTTTTTTTTTTTTTTTTTTTTTTATTATTTATTTTTTTTTCTCTTTCTTTTAAGAGTGTTTTGTTGAGAAATGTAACTTATGTGTTTAAAGTACAGTAATGTATTTTTTTTGGGGGTACCTTGCAAAAATTGTTTTGGACTTAGATGGAGGTTTGACTGAGACCTTTGTGTACTTCTAATTGGGAGAAGAGAGCGATGTGTTCTTTTGTTGGGGTGGGAAATGACTGTGACGAAATGGAAAATTGTTTCTTTTTCTGTTACCTGTCTTAAATCAAAACAATAAATACATTGTTCAAAAAAAAAAAAATGCATTTAGATTTAAATTAATTTTTAATCTAATTTAAAATTAACTGACTAAATCTTTAAAAATGCAATTTAGATTTAGACACTGAATTATTCATAAAAAAATCAAGTGGCTTATTGTTAAAAAGAGGAATGGCTAAATTTTATCAATACACATTTAGATTACATTTAATTTCAAAATAATGAGTAAATCCTAAAAAAAAAAAAGTTTTAAAATTAAAAACACTGAATTAACATGTTAAACTGATGGGCCTCTTTAGAACACCACAAACAAAACCAATAAAAACCGATGCAAACACAAACTGCTAATTAATGTGTTTGAGCATTTGTTTGGTTTTAAAGTGCCAAAATATGCTGAGGTTCCACTTTCAGCAAAGCAGCAAAAAGCTACAGTGTCCTACATAGCCTACACCTGCTCGTTTTGAAACGCTGCCATCCCATTGGCCCCCAGGGGACAGGGTTATTTTGTGATTGGCTGTAGGAGGTGAGGAGTGGCATGATAGGAGCACCACTCAGGTCTCAGCCTCTGGTGCTGATTGACAAGAGCTCAGGAAAACCACAAGGATGGTGCGGGAATTCTCAGCCGGCGTGTTTTTTAAAGTAATCACACATCCTTCAGGCTTTTACTCAACTCCACCTCTCTCTCTCTCTCTCTCTCTCTCTCTCTCTCTCTCCATCCCTCTTTCATTCTACAGTCAGATTGATTTCCACCACAATAGAAGAGTACAGGAATGACAAAATGGGCGAAATGCATTTTCCAATTTCTAAATTTAAAACAGCAGATGTCCAAGGGGGCTGAGAAGATGCTATTTTCATTTAGATCGAATGAAAAATACATTCTACCCTGAGCTACTAAGTAAATATGTAGAAAAGCATGACATCTCTCTCTCTCTCCAGCAACAGTCTGACAAAGATATAATCTTCAGGCTTGAGTCTAACAGGGTACGGCACTGATGTGCCGCATTACTTCATCTATCTATTATTGCACTATAAAAGCAGCATATAAATGACCCATATGATCTGTGCACTATATTCCAAGTCTTCTGAAGCCACATGATAATTTTGTGTGACAAAAAGACTATAAATTTGGTGCCCAGAAGCGTAATTATTTTACTTACTTAAATTAAAATCCCAAAACAGCATGATAATGCATCACACAGATCTGATATCACAGGAGCGACAACAATTTATTGTAAGCGAACAACAATATAATATTTATACAGATAATTAATATATTCGAGACAAGTAATACATGGATAAGTAGCATTACATTTTTATTATCAATAAATATAGTGTGTGTGTGTGTATATATATATATATATATATATATATATATATATATATAGATATATACAGTATATAGATATATAGATATATATATATACATGATATAAGACAGGCAGATAGATAGATAGATAGATAGATAGATAGATAGATAGATAGATAGATAGATTTCTCCAAGTCCTTTCTCCTCTGATGGTGTATGTTCTGTAAACAGTGCATTTTCTTAACACTGCTGTCAGTGGAAATCAATTGCAATCTGAAAACAGTTCATTAGTTATTCGTCCACTACTTTAGTAAATTTAGATTTCTATTCCCCCTCACACCAGATAAGGTCAAAATAAACAACTAAAGAGGCGATTTTCCCATTAACCACGATTGAAGAAGCGCCAAGGTCTGTCTTCAGATGCGGTTTTACAGAAACATGTGACTCAACGCTCGCCGGCGCACGCTGAGCACAAGAGCGATGAAAGCCGCCATATGCGAGCGTGTGATGCAAAGAAGGGGTTTCCATGGAAATGAGCGCACTGGCAAATCTAGAGCAGAGTTTGCTACTGGCAAACTCTTGCTTGTAATCTTTTATGTGTTCGATGGGGAAACATGCGAGGTGTTTGTGGACAGGACGTCCGACAACCCCCACCACCCAAATGTGCTTGAATCAGTTACTTTTGGTTCACTTAAATGTTAATACATACATCTAGCACCAACGTTTATGGATCCAGATTGCACCATAATGCTGAGAAGAACATATTTCCTGGAAAACAAATCAATAAACACATTAAAGACTTGAAGCAATCCAGAAGTATTTACATATACTGTATTTGATCTAGTACACAAAATATCCTTAGGAGCTAGTTTAATTAATATGTAGGTGCAAAACTGCTGTACACAGGTTCTCATAAAAATGGAAATTAAAGCAGCGTGATGCACTGAATCAAACAGGAAACACAGATTTACTGCTGACCTCATGGGGCGGCACCTCAAAACATCAATGTTTTCATCTTAGACTCAGACTGTCCTAAAAAAATATTACAAAAGGTAGGAAGCATAAGATTATTGCCTTTTTAAGACTCATTTGTCCTCAGTGGAATCACAGGATGCACAGTGATAAAATATCGGACTAAAGTTATATTATAAATATACTTACAATGCAGTCCAATATCAAAAAGTATTGATAAAAATAGTTCTAATTAATAAAAATGGACTATTTTACCCAGTATTTTTGTGCCAAACTCAATTGAGTCTCCAGTGCACATGCACATGAGTTGCTGTCTATAGAGATGGATTGTAACATCACTACACGGAGAAGGTGGAGCTCATGAATATTAATTAGCTTATGCTGACATTGCTTGGTAATCTTCCCAGACTGTTCTGTCACACTGAATAAATATACTCTGTCTAAGTTATTGGTACTACTTATAAATTACCTTGTGACAGTGTGCTGCTTATAGACTTGTTTGGCACTGAGATGCAATATTGTTTAGGAGTTTTAATATTGATTAATAATTAGTTCAGAAATAAAGTTGTAGTAGAGCTCATCTCTGAGAGCAAACTGAAATTTCAATAACTTAACAGTTACAAAATAATTAAAAAAATGTATTACAAATAAAAAATATGCACATTTAAATAATAAAAAATGGTCACTTTCACCCATTTTATATGATATATAATATAAAAATATATAACTTATGAATATTGAAACAATCCAAACTGCGACATTTTTGGATTTGTAAAATTAACAGTGTATTTGTTTTTTTTGTTAAATAATATGAGATAGGTTTTTAATATGAATCAATAATTATTTCTGAGATACTTTAGAAGTAGCTTTCATTATGAAATAACAGAAAATTCAAAATGATAAAGTAATTAAATTAAAACAATTAAAACGTATATATTTCTTTGTGCACATTTAAGTGTTTTTTTCCTTGTGACATGTATCTATTTTAATGCAAAGTATTTCATATTAATAATTAATTAATCTGTAGATAAAGTTGCTGTAGAGCTCATCTCTGAGATCAAAGCAAGACATTTTATGATTAAAATTACTAAAACTTTATTATTTGTTTCTAATAAGAAGCAAAAAAAACATTTTCCCCTCCATTTAAAAAAAAATAATAATATAAAGAGCTACAACTTCAGTGCTTATATTGGAATAATGTGAGTTTAATTTAATGTGAGTTACAACATACATATTTTACAGTTTTTCTCAGTCACTTTGGTGCATTTCTCAAATTAGAAATGAAATCCTCAAAACTTGTACAACCTCCACATCATCTAGATTCTCATTATTTTGAACAAGCTGCGATTGCTTTTGTACATTCATGTAATTGATTACGCACATTTATCTGCAGTTTCCTATTATCAGTTGCTAATGTCATGTTGCTCAAAATGTAAGTCTTACCTCTCAAAACATCTATTCTAGTCTTTAGTTCTTATTAGTCATTAAATGCAAAATGGTTAATCTAGTTTTCATAAACTGCCAAGCACATTTTTTATTTTTATTTTTACAAATTATTATTAGACTTTTTGTCAATTTGGCATGCATTGTGCAAGTGAATCTTAACTAATGAAGAGAATGTAGATGATAAACCAATGATAAATCATTTCTATGAAGTAGCTCAAAGGGTCATCTGATGAATCTTCAGTTGGAAAGCTTATACTGTATAGACAGAGGACAAACACAAGAGTTACACATTCTGAAAATTGACTTATTTTCATCTTTGTGCCCATATTTCTTTTTCCTTTTCTATATCAAATGGCATTGTAAAGGTTTTTTTATTTTTATTTTTTTGGTCAGATCACTAGTAAGTGTAACTGGGAATTCTATCCAGTCTCTTTCAATCAATATCCCATACAATAATGTGTAAATTTGTACTTTTGAAATGGATATATGGCATACATAAGAATATGGCATACTGTTCAATACAGTAACTGTCATCCAAAATGTTGCCATAGTTTACATCAGCACATCCCTCCAGAGTACACTGTTGTATTGACAACATGACTAAGCAATATGACTGTCTTATCCGTAAACTATGACAAAAGGACTTGTCATTCTGATGGCACTGACATATTCATTGACACAGATATTTATTTTTGAGAGGATTTGGAGCAGGAGATTGGCTTTTGCAGGTAATCCACGGTGTTTTGCTATTTGTACAAGTTGTTTTGAGAAATGCACTTACTGTTTTGCAAATCTCAAGGATGATTCAAGAATTGTACCAAAGCAACTGAGAAAAACTGTAAAATATCACAACAATTCAAAAATAAAAATATCCCACAAAATATAGTTCAGTAGAGACGGTTACAAAGCAAAGGCCCTCCTGTAACCCACAAAGGTTGGGATCAGATTGAAAGTGTGACTGAATACAGCGTTTTCTTGCCACTGTACTTGTATCTTCTGAAGGAGGGGCCAATTTCCAGACCTTGATTTTTCTTTCCTTTTTACGACAGACCCACTCCGTCATAGTCATAGCTGACTCTCACTCTCTTCCTCTCAGTTTCATCTTTTTCTATCAATCTTTGTCTCTCTGTCTGCAGTTGACTTAAGCTGTGAGTAAAAGATGTTCAGATGCAGTTTGTGTCTGTCAGGTTTGATTAATGACTAGCAATAACATTATAGCTTACATGGACATGGCAGAATGCATCTCTACTACGCGCAATCAATAAATCAGCCATCCGCCGCTAGGATTTACAGGCTCTTTGAAGTTGTGTAACTCCTCATAATTCATATGCAGATTAATAGAATTATGTCATGAATATACGCTGTGTAAGTCCATCGAACCGAATGGCTTTAATGGTTTGTGTTTGATCACCACAATCAAGTAAGCAAACCACGTTTAGTGACCTCCGACAGGAGACATCAGTGTTCAGACAAACACAATTTCATGTGCTGCTGCGGTAAAAACAGATTTCTGAAGCTACAGGAGAGATGTTTCATAAGACAATTAGAATAGTTTAACACTAATTAGCACTGCTGACTTTTCTGGAAAAAGTCTAGCTCATCTTAGGGGTGGTGTGATGTAGTGGCTAAAGCCAAGGATTTGATCCCTCACAAAACAAAAAATTAAACAAAGCAAAATAAAATGAAGAAAAGAGAAAACAAAAAGGGGCCAAAACAAAAAACAACAAAATCAAAACAAAAGGGATAAAAAAAACATAACACAACAGAAAAAAAGAAAAAGAAAACACAACAACAAAGCAAAACAAAAAGTTATTCACAGTTTCACAAATAACTTTCAACTTTCATCTGCATATATTGATAAACAGTCCAGGATTCTGAATAATGATTGTAATTCTGATTCCATATTTGTATTTTGTATAAACAAGCAAATTAGTAATCCCCAAACAACTCAAACTAACTTAAAACAACGTTGTACAATGCATAGGCACACACAAATCATATGTATTTGTGTGTGTGTACATGTGTAATTGTCCCCCTCTCTCTCTCTCTCTCTCTCTCTCTATATATATATATATATATATATAAATATACTGTATATGTATGTATAGCTGTTGTTGTATGTGGGTATATATGCAAATATATAAACTTTAGAGGTTTTAGTACCATCTGGACAACTGTATCTCTTTTTATTTTGGTTTATCAAAGTCCATGTCACTTCCCTTCTGAATTCCTTACATTGGCTTGTCTATAAATCCTTTTAATGGCTTCAAATCAAGTCTCATTTTTTTTTTTCTATTTTTTTTTTTATTATTATTTTTTTGCTTTTAATTGATTGTTTTTGTTCATGTTGTTTGATGCTTTGTGGTTGCTGTTGTTTTGTTTTGTCTGTGAATTGTTCAGCACTTTGGTCAGCCCTGTTGCTGCTTTTAACTGTGCTTTAGAAATAAACTGAACTTTGTCTTGAATTTACACTTTAATCTGAGTGTGGCACATTCTCGCAGTTTTACAATGGGTCACATCACTGAGATTATAGATTAAACACATTTCCATATATTCCAGCTGCCTTGATGAATTTTCTTCTTAGAATACTAATGACTCGATCCAGTGGAGAATTAAACCCTAGAGATACAAGGTCAGAATGCAGAACGTGGCTTGCAATGAAAGTGTTGGAAAGTACAAATCCACCTCCACAAACTCTATAGTACTTGCTGCTTTTTAATTCCTCCCAACTTCCTTTAGCTCCCCCTCCTCCTTCTCCCATAAGATTTACCGCCATTTTCATATTCATTATTTGACGATTCTTACAGGATCTGTTTGAAGCATCAAAGGTAGGCGATGGAAGCACAGAAGAAGGTCAAACTGCGATGAAGTGATTAAAAGGGATGAATAAAAATTACTCTCTAATGTTGAAGGAATAGGTCGAGTTGTTCAGCATCCCCTTTGGTCTGAAATAAACAAGTCTGGGTTTCCCATGAAGTTTCTCTGCTAGGGTCAGTTAAGTGTGTAATTAACATTATAGAATCTGCTTCGTTAATGCGCCAAGAATATCATCATGACATTCCAATCAGAGAGGAAGACGAGAGAAGGGAGAAAAAAGAGAGAGTGAGATGAAGATGAAGAAGCAGACATTGCCTGATTTGCACTTTTATTCAGATTGTCATACACGTCACATATTGGGGGCGAAGACGACCTCAGCACTTTATGAAATGGCAATGCAATTCTTTCATTTGTTCATGTACAGTATGTTGTAATGAACAACGATCCAGCACTGGAATTGGTTATTTTGAATGTTTTGTTCAGCATTTTCTGCAGTTGTTATCAGTCACGCAAAGTGTTCCATCACCATCTTACATTATCTATGCAGCAATCCATTCTAGACAAATCACAAAAGAAAATGCTAACAAATGTAATCCCATTACAGCTGCAGTTTTGGATAAGTTAAACAAAATGTTATACCAAGGCAGATTAGAACCCAGATCCCCTTGTTATTATAATTAAGAGTTATATTATCAGTATTAAAAAAACAAAAAACAAAAAACATACACATTGCATAAAATTTGTTACAATAAAAATAATAATGATATACACATTCATTTGTTAACTATATACATTTATATATTATTACACACACACACACACACACATATGAAAGAATAATGTCTTCAATACAGTAACATATTGTTTTGCATACGGTAACATACACAAACATACATACAGCACAGCAAGGCTGTGTATTATTTTTTGCCCAAATGCCAGTTTGAGACTGTCTGTGTAACCCATCTGCTGGGTTAGTGATGGGTCAGTGTCACTGACAGCAGAAATGATGCATTCCCTCCCACCTGTGTCACACATCTACATCTGATGGGCTACTACAACACAGTGGCTGGTTTATCTTGATAAAACTAGATCAGTTTGTCAAAGTGATTTGTCAGTCAGCATAACACCATTGCACTGAGATGCCAAATATGATAAAACGTCTTTTTAAGACAAGCTCCACAAACATACCTGACTTCATGCACTCTCTGTCACACACAGACACAAACACAAGTCCACCTATTTCATTCTCCTCCAATCTCTCTCGCTCTCTGTGGGACATAGAGAGAACTGATGGAAAAAGTGAAGGGAGGGATCGGGAGGATTCTGGGTCTCAGTCAGGGCCACTGCACACATTCAAATCAAAGGGCAAAGGTGAATCTGTCTGCAAAAGAGAAAGGCTTTGGTAGCGCTGTCTCACACAAGAGTTTAATATTGACACTTGCACTGTCAGCAAGAGAAACCATTATCTAATGTTGGCCTCCTGCACTGGTCTGCGACCAGCTTTCCCAAACCTTCACCTAAACACCAATACAGCTAACCTCAAAACTGATTTAAGTCTTTCTGCCCACACCCAACCATATTCCCAGCAGCCACAGCTTGTCTTTCTGGTTTCACGGCCGGCACAGCACCATATTTTCTTTGTTGTCTTGAACGAGCTAATAATGAATTGATTGAAACTGATTGGACCCTACAATAGATAAATTTACCCTTCATCCAAGAGTTTGATTGACAGGTTATCTGACCAATCTTAACACTAATCTGCCATTTTGTCTGCAGACAGGTCTGCTTTGTCCAAAAGCATTGTAAGCCTAAGTTGATCATAGAACCAATGATCACCAATGGAGCTACATTCAATTTAGGAATACTTTTGGGAACGCAGCCCAGGAGAATAGTTAAACATCAGTGGACTTGAACATGGAAAATGGTGTGTATTGACGTCTTTCCAAGATTGAAACAAGATACCTTCTGATGTTCATTCATGTTTATTTTGAACCATATTCAGTTCATGTGCCGCTTGACCTGAGGCACTACTGTGATCTGTCACAATACATTAATTAGCCACAAAACACGTATATATTGTTTGAATTTCTTTAAAAAGGACACCGTTTGAAAACTCAGATCTTGTTTCATACCAGAAATAAGCTGCTCTGTCTTTTCTGTCAGCTTTTGCTGTGCTCTGCAATGTACAGTATTTTTCACTGAGAGCATGATGTGTGGCTTGAGAGTGGCATGGCTTGCAGGGTATAGCGATAGTAACTAAGGGGGATGGGATTCTGTGCACCAATGTAACGGGTACCACTCACCTGCTCAGAGTGGGTCTCAAACCCAGGTCTCCAGCGTGGGAGGCGGACGCACTAACAAGGAATCTAACCTACCTACTTGCTGGCCTCCATTACATATGTTTGGATAATGTGGAAAAATCCTCTCCCTTCTACCACACACTCTCTGTTCTCTGCAGTGTGCAGCATCATTCATTTGAAAACTCTCCACTCATAAATTTTTAATTGGAAAGGGAAACTGTTAGAAATGCATATTCATTTATATTTACATTTAATCATTTAGCAGACGCATTTATCCAAAGCGACTTACAAATGAGAACAATAGAAGCAATCAGACCAACAAGTGAACAACAATAGTCAATACGATCAGGTGCAAAAATGACTGTGTCCACGCCTTTTCAGCACTAATTTGACAGTAACTTTTTAACGCCAAAAGAGTTTGCGCTAGATGCCATTGCACCTATTGGTGTGTATGTGTGGATTATTTGGTTTTATAATTTAGAATTGGAATGAAATATCTGGTTTCAACAGCTCTGACAAGTAATGAATTATATGACATGCACCCAAAGTTAACCATAATTTAAGAAAAATACGTAAAAACACATATTTACCCCTTAAGCCCAGAACACACCAAGCCAATGCTCGACACCTGATGGCCAAGTAACACCTCCGTTCTGCATTTTTTCTCATGCACTGGTTCGCCAGCTGAACAGCTGATCTGAATGATCAGATAGCCCTACTGAACGATGAGCTCCGATGCCGATTCAGCCGAAAAAAATCAGACGAGAACCAACTTCAGCAGACGGTGCGGAACACACTGAGAAAAACTGCCTGATGGCTGACCTTCAGCTTGGTGTTTTCCGGGCATTAGGTGCACCTCCAAAGTCACTCTTACACATTGTTCCTGCATTAATATCAATATTTATGACATGCTGACTGTCTGATTTCTTCACACTTGAGTATAGTCTTGTCTTTAACCCTTATATTTAGTGTTTCAACATAACAGCCTGATATCTGTGCACTGATAAACTGCATTTTAAGTAATTTATTCCAAAACAATAAGGAACGTCAGCAAGTGAGCCGACTTTTGCCCTGCCATTTTGTTTGATGGACACAAATAGAGTATTTGCCCTTGAAAAACAATGTGCTTGTTTTAGTAATTGCTGTCGTTAAGTATAAATAAAATGACTAAATCTTCCTTGATTTATACTACATTAGCAAGGATCTTTACAGCAGTGTTTCAATAATGCCTAACAAGCTGTTGTCTTATCTTTAGTAACCTTTTCTTACTTCTCATTTCGGCTCCTCCGAAGCTGGTTGGCCAAAAAAGCACCAATCAGAGGTTGAAGAAATATGCATGAGCCAATCAGCTGCTGCTTCACTGAACAATGAGGCTGCAGATGAACTCAGCAGCGGCGGTTTGGATTACATAATGGGTCTTCGCTGTGAGAAAGAAAGAAGATGACACAGCGGCTGATTACATGAAAGAGCACCTATTGTTCCATGAATAGAAAAATCGATTTGATTGAGACTGAATTCACTCTTTGATGGCTTCAATTCCCTTTACAGTGAGCTGGATGATGAGCCTGTTCTCATATACAGGAGGAAGATGAGAAATGATAGCAGTCTATGTAAAAGAGCTAAAGTAACATGCCTCTGTAGGCTATATAATCAATGTTTTATTTGCATGTGTCATTAGTATTAGTATTCATTAGTATTCATCCATGCAGTGTGGTTCTAACATAAATGTAGTTTATAAGTAAATAAATAAAATAAAGCTCCTGGACTGAACCTAAAACAATGTAATCAAGGGCTCCAGTAGGTGCAGGTTTCTATCTTATCCAGGGCTTGTTCTGGCCTAGTCTCTTAATTTTCCTGTCTGCCTTTCCCCGTCTCACCTTGACTCTTGAAGAGGGTGACGCATGAACGAGGGAGAATCAAGCCCTGCATTTGCATTTACCAAAAACAACTGTGTGATGAAGCGCTCTGACAGTCTCATGCACTTATGCGGTGCGTGCTGTAAAGAATGCTGAATGCAAATATAGCTCGCTCTCACAACCAGCTGACAAACCCACACACTCACACTCAAGCTTGATTCTCACAGGCAGGTCTATAACAACAGGCTGATTTAGATAGTGCCACCCTGTCCATTACTTCCTATGGCTATGGTATCAAAAGCATACTAGCATTCTACTATTAGTGTTTTGTTCTATACTGCAATTTTGTGACAAATATATATATATTTTTTTTTACTATATTGTCTATATAATGAAATAAATATAATGAATAATAAAATAAAATAAAAAATAATAATAGAAATAAAATGGAGTCAATTGTTTAAAATGGTCCAAGTAAATAAATAACATAATGGAGTATAATTCATTTTTGGGCCCTATAATACACCTGGCGCAATGCGATGCAAGGCGCTTTACACTTTGTGTTTAGATTGTTAAAATAGGGCCCATTATGTAACAGAATAATAATGAATATTCATTTTAAGGTTTGCTTAAAACACACACACACATTAAACAGTGTTATGAATGGATGCCTGAGAGAGAGAGACTTAGAATTTACTTTTTTTTTTATTTTTTTCGAAAATATTTTTTTACGTTTTACAAGAATATAGATTGTCAAAATTGATAGAATTACAAGAAAAAACCCAGGATTCTCACATGTTTTCTGTGTTGAAATTTCACAATTCTGAGTTGAAATTTCACAATTTTGACAGAATTACAAGATACATTTTGATTTATAGTGAGACACAATTACCTTTTTAAGACGTAGAATTCAGACTTTTTTTCTCATAAATCCGAGTTTAAGTTTCACAACTTTGACCATTTGGATAGAATTAAAAAAAAAAAATCTGACATTTTTTTTAGTTACACTAAAAGTTTTTTCAGGAAAAAACTTAAAACAGTGAGATAAAGTCACAATTACTTTTTTAAAATGTAGAATTCTGTAATGTAGAGTTTAAGTTTCACAACTTTGACCATTTTGATAGAATTACAAGACAAAAAAGTTAGATTTGTGAGATAAGTCATAATTACTGTACTTTTTTTAAAACCCAGGAGTCAGATTTTTTTTTTTTTTTTTTACAATTCTGTACAAAACAGTGCACTTATTTATTTATTAGTTTGTTAGTGTTTATTTTATCCCATGACAAAAACAAGCTTCCATATAATAAAAGAAATGTGAACTTAGAATTTTAAGAAAAAAATCATAAAAATATAAACCAAGAAAGAAGTATTCCTGCTGTACCTGAAACCAGATCAAACCAATGTTTTACACAGCTTCATTATGAATGTAAAAAGCAGCTGGAGACTGCTTCTGAAATGGCTTCCAGCTGGCTTTATTTCAAACAACATTGTTAAAGTAAAAAGTTTTTGTTGTTTTGCATGAATTATAGTGGCAAGAATACTTATCTACAATCCACACAGCTTTACATATTTGTTTACTTCTTATTGTATATCAATGCTTCCTTTGATTTTAAAATGATGCGGGATTGTTCAGATAAAGATTTACATTAACATACAGCTTATGTATACAGATGTAGACCTACCTGTATATGTATGTTTGTTTTAGAAAACAATATTACCTTATAAAAACAATGCAGAGAAGACACTATCAAAGAGATGCATCATCTCTCACATGCCAATTTCCTCTCCTTTATTTTCCCTGTCTAAACCCCCAGAGTTTAATACTTCCAGATCTAGAAAGCCTTTGGCAAAATACAAAAATAAACCATCTACAACAGCACTGGCAACAGAGCCTCAGGTGTCCACCTTCAACAGTTCATACAGTAGATAATTCACGGTGACGATTTATATTAGTGCCAGAGTTTATGATTCACTTAAAGGAATAATGGAATAATAAAAGGAAAGGGAAATAAAGGATGTTCTGGCCAATTAAGCTATTGGTTGAATTGGTTATTCACAGTTAAAAGGCTTATTTAATACATGTTTTTATTCATTTTATTCATTTTTTCCCCTTGAGGTCCACTTCATGTCCCTAACATGTTACACTATAATACAATGGCCCTTTTTGTATCTAAAATAAGAACTGCAAATCCATTTCATTCAATGATGGACTTATCAGACCATTTTAAATGAGTATTTCTCACTCAATAAAAAAGGCTTATATTAGTTAACTGTTTGTAAAAAAAATAAATAAAAACATATTGTTGACTACATTGGTAGTGTTGTATGGTTTTGATTCACTAAAACGAACTGAATAACATGATTTATTTGTTTGTGATTTTGACTAAACCTGTTGCACTGTATGTTTCGGAGTTATTTTACAATATTTTACAATAATTTTACAATCGATTTAACGAACACTTATGTCTTAAAAATCGAAAAAGATTTTTTTACAAAAGTGACAGCCCTAATCAGCCCACATCTTGCCCCTAGTCAGACCCCGCCACGTAACAGCAACCAAAACATGAACAAACACTGAATTAATGTCTTTTTATTAATTAACATTAACACCGATTAATAAACGTATTGTTCCATGTTCATTTGTATACCATGCGCAAGGTTTATGCGCATAGTCCAAGTCTTCTTCTCCATTTTTTGTGTATCTCTGTGGCAGAATTACAGCCCCAAATGCTTTTCTGGCATGTATGCTACATCGTTTTATGGTTTTGTGTGAACGCAGATATTTCTTAAGATGAGGAAAGAGGCTTTGTGTGGACGTAGTTAGATTTGCTCACAAGTTCGTACTACTCAGATCACACTGTATGTTTGTCTTTGCAGCTCATAACGACAATCAAATCAAATTATAACACTATTAACTACCAATAAGTTTTAAGTTTTATCCCATTACATTCAATTAAAACTACAAACTCACATTTAAAGCTCAAGCAAAATGTGATTTCTTTTGCCGTGTCACAGAAGATTCAGAAAGCGAGGAAAGGTGGCTTGTTCTGAATCAATGTTAAAGGGCATCTACCACTTTAGTGCCATTAGATGAACACGGCTCCATGTTTCTTGGGAATGGATGCTTGCGCAGGTGTAAGCATGACCTTTTACTGACCTTCAACAGACCTCCACATCACCCTCACATCCGGCCTCACACCTGTACAACACAACAGAGATTTATTCCCACTTTACAAATCTCTCCCTCTCTCTCTGCCTTCGCTGGTCAAGCAAGACCACATTACCAAAAAAGAAGACCACGAACGTACACGCGGACCATTTTCCTCCTCATCTCCATAGCGCACACACACCTGCCCGCATCTGCATTCAAATGGCAGCTATGAATCTTCATTTCATCTATCGGTGTGGAAAGCGTCCCTCCTATAAATGACTATTGATGATGCTGCTGTATTGTAAGGGAAGCGACTACACCAGGGAAATTTTCAGGGAGAGAGAGCAAGCACAGGGTCATTCGACTCGAGTCTAAATCTTAAGAAAAAACCCCTGAGGGTGCCAACAGCACCTTGATTTATCAGGCCGTTTCCTGCTTATGTGTGTATGATGTCATATCGGCCTGTTTAAATCAAACTGAAGGTAATCCAAAACACTCAGATCAATGCCGAGAGAGACAATAAGGTGAGCACATCCTTATTTGCCACTGATATATAACGGCCATAAGCAGCATTAATTAGCTTTGGTTTGAAGTCCTGAATCATAATACCCTTAAATATATATCATGTTTGCCAAGGTTACTGTCTGTTATCCCGAGTGAAATTATTCTATAGTTGCACAAAAAAGATGCAGGCTTCATTAGTGCTCATTATAAACTGCTAAACTGCAAGAACTTGTTCTCTTTTCATTCCCCGCCAAGTAGTTTTCTCTTATCTTCTCTGAAATTCCCAAATGAAAACCAACGGCCAGCATTCAAGGACTTCTACCGCAGAAGGTTCTCTTTTTCTTTTTCATTTGCTATAGCTGGGTCTAAGTTTAAAGCTGTGGGGCAAAATGTGTAGTGGGGAAGCTCGTTGATAAAAATGGCACATTCTTTCCCAGATAACAACATAGAAGATGCCCTTGACAATGTAAGTGAAGAAACAAAAACATCCTCGAGTCTGGGTCACCGAATCAATAGCTTATTGCATGCTATGATGTCATTTCGCTGTCGCTTAACAACATCTACCAGCTGAAGATGGCCTGCAGAAACGCAGCTGACTCGCAGGCAACAACAGCATGGACAAGCAATAAATGCACGCTAAAGTGAGGATGAGTTACATCATTATTTCTGACACTCCCCATTGCATGAATTTACCAAATTATTTCTAAAAGGGCACTGAAATGTCACTTTCTCTAATTGTTCCAGGGTAGACGAGTAAAATCCTGTAATTTTTTACTCACCCTAAATCTATGCGGTTTTCTTATTACTCTGGAACACATAAGGAAAAGTATAGTAGAATGTCACAACGACGTGGCACAAATATTTCTGCCATAGTTTTACAGTTTTAATAATTTTAAAATTGCCCTGCCATACCACAAATTTGTAATGTTTACTAACTTTGTTTTCAGATTTTTTTTTTTTGCTATTATTTTTCTTTTGTAATTTTCATTAAATGTAACAACTTTACAAATGTTTTGTTCATTAAATCGATTAACAAATATAGTAAAAAAAATACGTTTTTAATTATTTTTAAATGGATTCTTACTAATTCTTTCAATACTATTAGAATATATAATAAAGAAAAAAATAAATGCATGCATACAGTACATATATAAAATTCTACAGGTTATTACTCACGCTTCCAACATAATTTGAATAATTACCATTAAATGTAAAGTTTCCTTTACAAATCTTTTGTTCATTTAAAATGAGCTCTAAATAAATAAATAAATACATTTTAATAAATGTTTTCAACAAATATATATATATATATATATATATATATATATATATATATATATATATATATATAAGATTCTATAAGACTCTTAATATTACTTGTATTACATGCCAAATTACAATGCAGGAAACATCACAGAAAACCAAACGCAATACACAAAATCATATTTATATTTAGAACTTGGCAGCATCTGTCCTCTTTCACTTGGAAAAGAGGACACAACATTCTACTAAATATCTAATTTAGTACGCCATCTAAATCATATGGGTTTGGAATGAAGGTGAGGGTGAGTAATTGATGCCAAAACTTTGATTTCTGGTTGAACTAACAATTTAAACCATGAAGCATTTTAGCCCATCATAGTGCTTTAAATCTATCCTAATGGTTGTTCTCTGCCTTTTCTGAGAAATCCAAACCAGTGCTTACACTATTTCCCATCGTCTAAGTCCGCAGTGTCAACCAAAGGCGACTTTATAAAGTACGACGGCAGATTCCAGTCCCAATCAAGACCTTATTACTGTACCAAATGCACAAATCTTGCCTTGCAATTCACCAAACCGCTCGGCGAGCTCTTGCTTCTGTCTCTTTCTTTCTTTCTCTCCCTCTTCATTTGACACCGTTAAGGCTGTGCGGAGAGAGGAAAGCAATCGTGTCAGGGGAGATTTTCGAGAAACCCTAGCAGAACCGTTGGTTCTCCATTAAGGTAATGAGGCCTCAGGAATGGCCATGTCGGCTCTCTCATTTGCGCCATCTCCGACCCCGCTGCATGCTCACAAGGATACATTCTTCGTTCCATAATGGCCTTCTCAGTCTTGCTTTTCTCCCTCTCTTTCTCCTCCCACATTCCTGCCCTCGTCTAATACAACCAGAGAGGAGGGAGGGCTGCAACGCCAGAATCCGCCCCATCGATTCTTGCCCATTATTCCCAGAGGGTACATGGAAAAGATGGCTGCAGATGACACTCATGTTTGCGGAGGCCCAAGATCGGTATCTTAAAGCTGCCCCTGCAGATCAATTTGGGAAGTGTTAATTTAGTAATGCCAGCCCTGTTTAGCACTCTCCTCACTGGCGTACATCTGTCAACGGCGTAAATCGATCACAACAGGATTCTCCCAGCTCTCTCCCACACATAAACACACACACACACCTGTCAGCTGAAAGAGAAAAAAGAGATCTAGAAAACATTCCTTCCTCAGAGGTACAGTACAAACGTGGAGGGTGTAGGAATGACAAATGCGTGGAGGTCGGCTGCTCGAGACATTCGATGACTATTGCACTGCAAGGAACACCAGGGAATGAAAAAGCTCTTTAAAAATTGTTTTCAAAGGCAAGATGCATCACTGGAGTTTTATTTTTAGTGCCTTAATGGAATCGTAACACTGTATAGCCAAATGTATGTGGACACTCAAACACCAACCATATGTGCTTTCTGAAGATTTCAAGAAATATTTGGAAAACAAGACATGCAATTCCACTGACAATGAAGATAGATAGATAGATAGATAGATAGATAGATAGATAGATAGATAGATAGATAGATAGATAGAATTAAATTAAATAGTCATGTGACAGTATTAGAAATGCCAACCAGTACTAAGTGGGCAGCACACAGAGCACACAGTATTCAGTAAGTAGTAGACCAGTGAAATGATATACCCTAACAAATAAAGCCCATCGGCTGTGTTTCTGGGCAGGCTGAGAGGAGAATTGATCTGTTGTACCATGTGTGTGGTGGCAGAGGCCTGCCATGATGGCGAAGGTTCAAACACTATCGATTCCTCAAGGGCCACGGGAATTGGCAGGCCGAGCAAGAGCTGGATAAGTACTTCATGCCCCAGCAGCTAAGCTAACGCTAGAGCCTATCTCAAAATACACCACTTTTGTTAAGCTGGTACCTGCACTGAACCTTTATAGCATTTGACATTAATTACTGCGCATTGGACAAAGATGAACATTTAGGAAAGAGTTTAGTCGCCACTTCGATTAACTGATCCGAAGAACACCTTGCATGCTAAGAAGATACACCATCAAGCAAAAGAATAAATCTCTAATCTTCTGTAATCTTTTACTTGTTAAATTTAGTGAATTAATTAAGGTAATGACTGAAATCGATAGCAGTTCATAATTACTTTCTAGGGAAAAGGCCCCAAGTGCATATGGACAACTAATTAATTGAATTCCACAGTGGTTTGGGTGTAAAATTGCCTTTATTCTTGACTTTCCTTAAAGGAAAAAACTGAAATGTCAAAGTCGAAAAGCTCTTGATGGATCCTATGAGGAAGGAAACTGGGAACAGAACCAATCTTGGTTAAGAAAAACAACTTATTATTCCCTTAGGTGTCTTGACAAACCAAATCTGTAGAGGTGCCTGCCCTTTCTTCTTTGAGCAGACGTTTTTATTTTCACCTGAAGTTTGTATTTATTTCTCTTTCATTGGTTAATCAAAAGGTCATTACCAGGTCGTCTAACCCTTTCAGTCTCCCTTTCTTTATTGCCATAATCTATTCGTGTCCCACGCCCCATACCTGCTGATGTACGAGAACCGGTCGGTTCTATTTTTGGCACAACATTACTCATGTTTATAAACCTCAGAGAGGAAAAGCCCAGTTTTGATCACAGCAGAATGAGGATCAGTGTATTGGGTGGAAGCATCAGTCACAGTTCATACATGTTTAAAACATGCAACAGGGACGTGATGGATGTTCTCCACCAGCGAACTCACTGGTGAACTTCCACAGCAGCCAGCAGGAAACATCCATTATCTTTTCCTGTTGAAGGTCGGCCAAACGGATGCGGCCCACATCTCGAGAAAACACCCCACATGGATGAGGCGGAGCAGAAAACATTTCAACTCACCTAAGAGGTCTCTCCAGGAGTGCAAGATTTCTCATTTCTGCAGCTGACAGCCTCTCTGCGGTTGCAGGCACCCCTCTTGCTCTGGGACTCTTGGCGTTAGGTGCTCCATTCCAACTCTGAAGAAGTCTGCAGGTCTTTTATCAAGTGTTAAAAGTGCCAAACACAAAAACGAAGAAGATCGGGGCTGTCGCAAGTTCGGCGTGCTTCGAAAGAATGATTGTGCCCTTGTCCAAAGTAACCTCAATTTCAGACTTGGACAGCCTGTGTAATGAAGCCCAGAAAAAGAGCGGTCAAGATAGAAAGCCGAGAGCGGTGGAGGACACAATAAGACTTCTCTGATGAGTCGAAAGTGAAGAGATAGAAAAGAGGAAGTGATCGAGCCTTCAAGTGAAGTACATCAGATATTTTCTTTGACCCTGCTTGTACGGATACAGCCGACACCAGGTTTAATGAAACTGGATGTGTCACAGATTCTCCAATAGTTACCTACTGGCGGTCAGCGGTGATGTTGCATCTGAATCTGCTGTTTTCTCAAGCTGCAGCGTACATAAACCTATAATAAAAATAAAAATCTTTTAATAGCATCACTGCATTTTCAAAGCGATTGATGGATACCCCTGTCTTTGCCCACCTTGAAAAGCCCGCCTCATGAATATTTAACATGCTCCTCCAAACAATTTTCGCATTTTGTCATTGTCAATGATCCATGCCATCAAACATTCCACAAGCTCTTTTTTAACCCATAGATGGACCTGTATTTTGGAATGAACCCCAAACTTAGCATTTCCAAAGAAACGTGCACCAAAATGAACTAAATGTAGCATCTACTGTACATTACATGCATGTTTCAAAAACACTCCACCGGCAAGTCACGTAATATCACATTTTGCACAACACGCATCCATTTGCGCAGTGGTTCTTTGCCTCAGGACCAGGGGAGAGATGCTTTTTTGTATAAAAGCCACATTGATGAAGCCAAGCCTCCCTCACCCAGAGCAGCTGTCCCCCAAATTACCTCTCCGGTGCATTAGCAAGAGGTCTTTGGCAGATTTCATCATTGGCACTGACAGAAACACCATGGTAACACAGCCAGAGGGGAAACCATGCAGAAAAATATGGAAATTGCCACTTAAAGCCGTCCATCGCCCCCTTGTCATCATTCGGGCCTCTGCACTCTGGTATTGTCTAGCGCTTGTATCTGTTTGTCCATCGTCTAGAAACAGCACTCAACTCCACTCCAGCTGCTTTTTGTATCGTCGCAGTCAGGCACGAAGAGTGTGAAATAGCGCTGAAGAGTGTTTTGACAACCTTATTGCTGCAGTCATCTATGGAGAGAGATGGGTGTCCAAATGTGGGGCCGGCTAACAATTATCTTAACAGAGCAGACGTCTTGTTTTTCAGAAGCGGTGAAGTATTTTATGACTGCCGGGTGAAACCAAAACCTGTGGAGGGAAAATTTTATTGGCGCTGGTAACAACAATATTTATTCATTCAATCTGTGACTGAATTACAATATTAATTCACTCTGTCAGTAGTATGATTTATTTCTGATATCCTAAAGATTATGATACTTAAATTCATGTACAAGTTTCAAAGCAACTTTACAGAAAATGCATGTCTCTAATATGAATCCACTGCAAATCTTTTTGTGTAAGGGCACAAGCTAGCTGAGACTCAATTAATACAGAATGCTTGGCCAATATTCCTGTTCCCTCAGACGTAAATGGCTGGTCACACATAAAGAGAGCGGTCAAAGACAAAAACATTACTCACAATTCTTCTCAAGGCTGATCTGCAGTGTGTCACGGCAACGGAAACTGTTTATCGATAAATCTCATTAAAACCCTGATTGGCTGGTTGGTGATGAGAATATATGTGGTTTAAGGTTCAATACGCAGTAATACTCCCTAACGTAAATTCGAAAGACATCAACTTTTCTCAGAAATAAACAGGAAAAATTTATAACCAAATGCTGTTGCAAAAATTACCTTCTTATTAGGTTGAACAAAAGCCAGAAACTATTCGATATTACTTTTTTGCCACCTAACAATGAAGGGAAGACGGATATCTGTATATGGAACAACTTGAGCTGCGTAAATGCATTTGTCAGGGGTCATATTTATGAGTATTATCCACAGTTCCATCCTAATTATCGGCATCATCATGGGCCATTGCAACCAGTATGGTGCCCTCAAACACAATCCATCTGTCCTGTGACACCAAAGATAATTTTGATATAGAACGTAATGAGCAAAAACAGGAGCAAGAGACACTCGAACGACACAAACAGATAAACAGAGACCATAATGGCAGGAAGCGGGCTCCGAAAAAGGTCCCCTATGTTTGCATGTAATGTAATCTAATAATTAGGATCAAATTCCATTAACGGAGGCCTGCCTTCAGCAAAAATTCTGCTTCATTAGAAGGAACAAGCATCCTGCACCCCTCCCAGACTCGAATGCGCACCCACGCACATTCTGCCTGCATGCCCCCCTGCATGCCCGCCGCATCATACGCAATGCACTGAAACTGTCAGGTATAAATTTTGCCTCTGCATCTCCCAGCAGCCTAATTACCATGCTAATGATCAACTAAAAGCTGCAAATTAGGATGGGAGTAGCATTGGGGCTGTACCACTCTCTGCCTTCCAGTACCACCCAGATGAAATAAGCACCGCAGCTGAAAAGTACCAGGTAACTCTAAGGTAAAGGACCTAGATTTACAAACCAAAGGTTCTAAGGGACCCACTGGTGATCAGGTTTAAGCAAAAACAAGCCACTATTGAAAAACCTGAGCCTAATTCAGGGGTAGGCAAGTTCAGTCCTAGAGAGCCGCAGTCCTGCACAGTTCAGCTCCAACCATGAAAAAAAAACTCACCTGCCTGTACCTTAGTTATCCTGAATTGATGAGCTTGTTCGGGTGTGTTTGATTAGGGTTGAAGCTGAACTCTGCAGGTCTGCGGCTCTCTAGGACCGAACTTGCCCACCCCTGGCCTAATTGAATGGTCCAGTCCAGATTTATGAGCTCAGACAAAGATTAATTACATCAAGGTCAAGGATCAAGCCAAGGATGTGTTAATCGAAACCAAAAGCATGTGGAGTGAAGATTGAAAGCATGTAAACACAAATGTAAACAGGATCTTATTTATCTCCACAGTTTATTTACTGTTGATCTAACCACTCTCCACAGAGTTTGTGTCGAAAAGTAATTAGCATTTCATGTTTTTTAACAGTCCGAGAACCAGCAAACATCAACAGAGAGGGAGGCTTATATGCACTTCACTTTTATTTTACCAGTAAAACAAAACTCCTTAGAAAAAAGCATAATGACAGCATGTCTGTTGCTAAAAATGAACTATGTATCTTACTTTGCTGCACACAAGTAGAGGCTATCTACCAAAGGGTGTTCTCACTTCATCCACTACTATTTTTACATTTACATTTACATTTGGTCAAATAGCAGATGCTTTTATCCAAATTGATTTACAGTACAAATGAGGACAATGGAAGCAATCAAAATCAACAAAAAAGCAATGATATGCAAGTGCTGTAACAAGTCCCATTTAGCTTAATGCAGTACACATAGCAAGGTTTTTAAATCATGTTGTAATAATCAAACCTTTCTAATCATCGCAAAGAAGGAGGCGGGAACCGGCGGACAAGCAAATGAAACTTTAATAATCAAAATAAAGACAAAACAGCACGTCAGCCCCTCACGTACGAGTGACGCGCACAAATAAAAATCAAAACATAAAATAAAACCCAGGCCTGGTCCTCTCTCGTCCTTCACTGTCGTGACTCCTGTTTTATATCCTTCCATCTCCTCCATGGGACTCAAGACCGGTGGGTTGAACAGATGTCGTTCATTTCCAATTTCCTCCGTTTTTGGACAGCCGGCAGGAGTCCCCCATTCCCTCCTCCTCCTCCCTTAAATTCGCATCAGTCTCATTGGTTGGATTGATCCGCACACGATTTACAGGGTGATTCAAGTAGTGCAATGCTCACAGTGAATTGCAGTGAAAGAGATTCAAAGAAACAACTGTTATCCATGTACGGCGTCGCACTGTATTTGTGGCGGAGCATGTGAAACAACACCGATGTTCCTTTGAAACAATTTTGTTCACAATTGAAGGTGTTGCATTCTCTGTAATAAGAACAACCCACCATGCCATATGCACCAACTGAATGTTTTGTATCTTGTTTACAGCGAGGAAAAAAGTACTCGTTTGAAATCAACAGAGGAGACATGGCCTCACTGTCACTCAAGTGCCAAGTCCCCCAGCAGACTCAATTACAAGTGTATTTGCATATGTTCACGTTTCACAGGAGTGGGATGAGAGAGGGTTACATTCGTCTCTCTTGAGGAAACCGTGTGTGGGAAAATGGAAAGAGACTGTCAATGCAAAGGCACGTAAGACCAAATGAAAATGTGCATACAAGTTTTCTATCCTAGAGTAAATTCACTGGGCTGCTACCATTCCAGTTCTAAACACTGACAAATAAAACATGCTGTGTCATGCCTCGAAAGTTGCTTATTAATAGCACTATGGGTTAATATTAAAACAAATTAGAAAACACGACTATATACATGCACTGAGAAAACTGTGTGCCTTGTGCTGCACTGTGGATCAATACATATTCTTTACACCCATATCTCATTGTCATAGCAGCTCAGCCAACTGTGTGATTTCAACTCAGAATTGGACTGAATCGGATTTACACCACATAAATCCAAACACAGGAGAGAGTATTTAAGTTTGGGCAGACCTCAGGGACTCAAATAAATGAGGTTCGGGAAGTCTTGATTCCATTTCAACTAAGCGGCCCACTGTGCTAATTACTGTACTCTCCTTAGCTGTTCGCACGTCCTGATATTGCTGAGTTACATGTTTTCCTAGATCAAATTATTTTGTTGGCCCTGGAACAACATTTTACTCAAAAAATGTAGTCTTGACCATATCCCTACACCTAAACCCAACCTTAACCATGAGTGATCCTTAAAATCAGAGGAAATGATAGATGAATGACACTGATGTACAAGCACCTAACACTGATTGTAAGCGTAAACTTCACAAAATCTATAAACTTGTTCTTCAAAGCTGATTGGTTAATCACAATGTTGTTCCAGGGTCAACAAAGATGTTGTCCCAGGAACATGTCTCACTTGGTAAAATCAGGTTCTGCTTCGCTGTTCGCCTTTCCAGTCCAACAAGGCAGGGACTCAATCACTATGGTGCAACTGTTTGAATTTAAAGGGATAGTTAATGCCAAGATGGAGATTTTGTCTTTGTTACTAATCCTCATGTCGTTCTAAACCTGTATGACCTGAATTCTTCTGAGAACACAACAGAAAACTATTTCCTCCATAAAGAAAGTCATTGGGGTCCAAAACAACAATGGAGAATTAAAAAAAAAAAAATCTTCTTCAATTATGTATTAAAATACGAAATACCAAACAGGTAGTCCCATTTCAAACTGCCAACTTCTGGGTTAGTCAGGCATTTCACCTATAAGTACACATGCCTTGCTAGCAGTCAAAAGTCTTACGATTCAGTGTACTGTACTGTATGTGAAAATGACTATCTGTACATTTTGCCCTTTGATGCTGTTAGCAAACTAGTCAGCACACTCTTCAAACAAGCCTCTAATGTAATTGTCCACTTTGTGGCTTAGTTCAGAATTTTGCAGTGTAAGGGAAATTGTTCAGTTTATTGCTGGTCAGAGGTCAGCGTCAGTCATATTTTGTATGGCAGTTAGTGCTAACAGCTTTATTGTGAAACGGCCAGGGGGCAAGCAAGAGTTCATGGCCCACGTCCCAAAATTGTTTACTCGTACCAAACAAAATGATAGACTTCATGGGAAAACCTCAGGATTTCAGGGCACTCAAGCTAGAACACAGCTGTAATGGTCTTATATTTTATTTAAAGTTGAAAGTACTACATGAAATTTCATAGAATCCATTTGAATCAGTTTACTTGAATCAACTACTTGTGGAAAATACAGTAGCATGATTTCATAAGGATTGCACATCTAAAATTTAATCCACAGAAAGTGCTTCCTAGATCTGGGGGAAAGCTAGAGATTTCCTAGAATAACATGACCAACCTCGATAAACGCATCCATCATTCTATAGTGTCTTTTTAATAATTTAAGCATACTAACCTTTTTTTACGATTCACCGAAGCTAGCAACAAGAGCACAAAAACAGCTGGACTCATGATCTGGCAGATTGTGGGCTGGCCATAGCCACATGTGTTCTCAAAATTACTTCATCATCATTCATTTTCAGAGAATTGCCATATATTTCATCAGCTAATGGCTTGCTAGTCTCAGCAAAATTAGAATTGAGGATCAGGGCATTTCAGGACTGCGCTCATGGCTGGTTGGGGTTAATCAAAGGCTAGCATGAGGATCCTCTGGCGTTTGACACGGTAGCTAAGCATTAGCTGGGCATAAGGCACATGGCAAATCATGCCGGGGATGACAGGAACAGCTTTCCAAGACAGATCAGCACAATTCACTGCATATGGGACTGGACGAGGGGTTGAACTAGCTTAGCCCGAACTACTGTACCTCTGCTGGAGTAGGCTATAACGGCTAGCAAAGGAGGTATAGCTCCTCCAGGGAGTGTTTAATCCTCCACCCTCTTAGCAGCGCTCGATAACTGGCAGGCTTGTCCGTTCGTTGATTACCAGCAGTGTGTAATGGGGAGGGACGAAGTCCAAGCTTTTTTGTTCCAATTTTTGAAACTGGGCCGAAGCTACTCTCAGCTTTGGAAGTCTCAATGCATAAGTGGAAGTTAAGCTCAAGCTGAAAGCCAAGGCAAATGGAGTGGCTACTAAGCATTCTGAAAAACAGGAAAATTTGAGGCTGTTGCTAGTAGTGATTAATGGGCATGCCTTCTCAGAGAGGACAAAGGATGACTTGCTCTGTCTAGTAATGGGTAATTACTTGCTATGGAGGTGAGTCTTCTTTATTTTTCCTCATGTATCATCTTCCACCTTGCTAATGAAGACTTGACAGGGATATTTGCGAGTGTGAAGACAAAAGATGAAGGTGATGAAGAAGAACTTAGCCCAGCTATGATTCTGCACCAAAAAGGTAGAAGGTTAAAGCGGCTAAGTGGCATAAGACCGACAATGGGGCAGCTTTGTTGAATAATGGCCAGTCACCATTGATTAAGTTTTTCCTTAAAATATTGCCTCAATCTGGAAGGCACAGGCTCTCATTCAGAGAGAGCAAGAGTTTTAGATGAATTTTAGCAAACAAGCTCAGTTACAGGGGCTTGGATGTCAAACTTGGTTTCCAATATCCTTCGCTGAGGATTAGGGTTAGGTTTAGAGTTGGTCTTCCAAGTAGAATTGCATTTGTGAGTGTAAAAGAATACATGGTCAGTAAGCACATCTGGAGAAACATGGCTACAAAGAATATTGAGATAAGAGATCCCTAAACATAGATTCAACAGTATTCAAATACCTCTGTGAATATAAGAGACACCTTTAAAGAAGATATAAAGGATGTTCTAATAAAGGATGTTCTTGATACTTTTTATGTAAAACATTTAGGAAGATGAACACTGCATTGATGTCTCAACTTGTTCAGAGTCTGTTTTTGTCTTTTGCACAAGCTCCACTCTGAAGAAGAGCCTGTACATTATCCCTCAGTGTCAGAAAGCATGTGTTAAACAGGAATCCAGAAGAAGCTAGCACGCAGATGTTCTCGTCATCATGAGCACTCCATTGTCATTCACAATGCTGTGCTGCCCCCTAGCAGGTCTGCTTGGTACTGCAACTCTGTAAGAAGAAAGGAGAAGTTAACAGGAAACCATATCCAGAGGTCCTGATTCCCTCTGAAAGCTCTGAACAGCCACAATCAATTTATGAGATACTGATGCACATCACATAGATTGCAGCAAACCCCCAGCTGGAGGGATAGCAACCATGTACCATTATTTATAGCATTCTGTTGAAATGCATTTGAGTTAGAGCCAGGTAAATCCCAAATGTGAATTGATCTGGGCAATCGCAGTGATGAATGAGGGAAGAAAAAAGCCTGTTTTTTTTATGCCAAAAGCTCCAGCTTCTAGCACTGCCCCCTTTGCTGTAGGTTTTTAGAAGACAACACTAAGGGAGCCAGTCCCATCTGTATGGTTATAATGCAGTTTAACATAAGCAATTTACTGTACACAAAATCCAGGGATAGTCCCAATGGATGATCTAGTGGTTAAGTGCCCTTGCTGCAAGGCCAAAATTGTATTAGCAACTAGAGTAGGATTGTGATCTCTGGAACTGCCGAGTTGCTCAGGTACTTAAAACTAGGAGTAAACCTGGAACCTTTCCGATCCGTATCTACAGTACTATCCCATTTTCCCTACCTTCATAACCCTTCAAGTGACTGTTGCATTGCCAGGCAGCCACCCATCGGCAGAATTAGATTTTTATGGGATGCAGGGCTGTTTTCTGGCCCGTCCAAATCCTAATCTTGACTCATAAATGAAAAACCGCTAGTAGCGACTATAAATCTTACTTGAAGGTGAGTGGTATTGAGGGGAAAAAAATCTCTTGTTAAAATCTCTGCTATCAAGACACCATACGAGTGCAGAAAATAAAAATATTCCAGGAGCACTAGGAAGCTTTATGAGGAGAACTTCATCCTTTTTTTTTTTTTTTTTGCACATTAAATAAGATGATAATTGCATTTGTACATGTAGTCTTGAAGACTTCAAAGGTTTCTATGAGCAGATGACCATGGAGTGCGATGAATCGCTGAGCGGCGTCTGATTGAAGATACAAAAGCTTCTTCCATCTCCGGTCCTCCTATACACATCCTTTTACTTTGTATGTCTTAATCTAGAAAAACCGAAGTAAAAAGAACTTTCATTTCTTTTAAGCAAAAGAACTTTTGACAGCAATAAAGATTTTTAATCCTGACACAAAACAAGCCTGCAATCTGTAAAACATGCCATGGATTACAAAAATGTCCTTTGTTTTCTCTCAAACAGGAAAGCAACAGATGGACTTTCTAGTTCAGTCCATCGACTTCACAGTGAAAAAAAGAAGCCTGTTGTTTTCCCTCTTCGCTGATGACTTGCTAAGTGAGAGGCTTTCATGCCGTCTGTGTCCCTGCTCCCTGGGTGAATGTCATTACATTAGGACCCTTCAGAGTGGATCAATCATACCACATGACATACATCAAGTGGACAATTAACTCTGATCTAACATTGAGTCCCCTGAGGTTGCTGGACAAAGAGGCTTACAATTAGGGTTGATCTCCCGTAGAATATGCCTGGTGTGGTGGGAAGTACTGATCTGAGAGCAGCTTATATAGTTGAACTTGAAACTCATTACAAAAAAAAATGACAAAGCTTGTTTGGTATAGGTGGCAAAGGGAAGTCTATGATAATTTATTCGGTAAACATGACTCTGAAAGCTGTTCGCTGAGCGTTATAGATGTTTTGTTAAAACCGATAGTGGTGCAATAATTCAATCCTCTATGACCGCAGCGAAGCTCTTGATGGAAGGTCCGTCGTTCTTGGTTCAGAGCGCAAGCCATATTTCTTCATGAACTGAAAGAGCATCAGATTATGAGCGGTAGCGAGATAGAAATCTGACAGGAGAGAAAGCAAAAGAGATAGAAAGAATAAAAGTAAGAGAAAAAGAACAAACCTGTCAGCTGAATAAAAACAAACCGACCAGACTTAAATTCCCTCTAACATGATTAACATCAGGTTTTCAACATAACCCATAAAAGCATTACACATGCCTGTTCAAAAAAAGTAACTAGGTTAAGGTGGTCTGCTGGTCTTAGCTGGTTTAAGTTTGTCTAGATCCCCTATTAGCCTCACCAAGGTGATATTTACCTGGTTTAGCTAGTCAGACCATTTGATAAGTGTCCAAAACCCTCAAAGCCTAAAAACCTTTAGCAGGCTAGGATGTCAGCTAACCACTTTAAGTTAGGTCAGTTTTTTCAAAGATGATAGAATCATGAAAATGTGATGTTAAGAGACTATTTGCTAGCAAAAAAAGCTGGAAGTGCACACAGCAAAATGCCACTGAAATGAATGAAAATGCTAACAGACCGCCTTTCCCTTTTATCTGTTGTCTCTGTCATGTGAAAGGGCCTTAGACTTATTATACCCAAGCAGTGACAGAAAACAGAAGAAATAACACCAAGAATTTACAATCTTTGTGTTCGAGTCAAGGATAAATGTGGCCAGAGGTGGAAAGAGTACAAAAATATTCTACTCAAGTAAAAGTACCATTACATTAATGAAATTTTACTTAAGTACAAGTAAAAGTACCAGTCTAAAAAATCCACTCAAGTAAAAGTAAAAAGTAGCTCATTTAAAATTTACTCAGAGTAAAAATTACTTAGTTACATTTTAACAGTGGGAGGGAGTCAAAAATGGGACAGACCAAGGGTGTCAAACTCAGTTCCTGGAGGGCCACAGTCCTGCACAGTTTAGATTTAACCCTAATTAAACACACCTGATCCAGCTAATCTAATCATTTAGGTTTATTTGAAAACTACATGATATGTGTGCTGGAGCAGGGTTAGAACTAAACTATGCAGGGCTACGGCCCTCCAGGAACTGAGTTTGACCCCTGGGATAGGTCTATTAATCTCAAACTAGTTGTTTTTAATTAAAGGAATCAGTTATTTAGAATAATAAAACATTTGGGCTGTTATCTGGCAAATCAGTATCAACAAACTCATCTTTTCAATACAGAGGAAATGCAAAAGCTTCATCGGACGTGGCATTTAGATGTATTACACTGTTTAGTGCAGGACAAGAATGCATTTAACCTGCAGTTACAAATGCATGAATAATGTTTTGATATGCCAGACATAAAATGTTGAATTTGATATCATTTGAAATTATAAAAACTTAATTATAAAAAAAAAAAAAATCAAAAGATACTTTAAATGTGAAATTAAAATGGCCAGTATGTGTCAGCAAGTCACTGTTAATAAGTGAGTCATTGCGATTGAACCAAATCATTTAAACAGTTGATTCATTCAGAAACGAAACACTGTCATGTTGCTCAGAGATGCAAAATTTTGCTTTGGTGGCTGTGTTTGGAATAAATTTTTGTTGTAGAAATAGAGCAAAAACAATGGCAATATGGTGTCTAAAACGCAAGTCTCTTAGTTTACTGTCCTGTTGTAAAAAAAAAAAAAAAAAAAAAAAAATATATATATATATATATATATATATATATATATATATATATATATATATATATATATATATATATATATATATATATATATATATCAGTGGCGGCTGCTGGTCTTTCAAAGAGGGGAAGCTCATTTTCGGCCTACATTATAACCCTCTGATGGTCTTCATTTGTAATGACACTCGGGGTCTTTTTGACCCCAGACAATAACATTTTATTTTGTAATAGTAAAATATTTAAATTTTTTACAAATATAATTTTACTCTGTTCATTTATGTTTTTACTAAACTTTGTACAGTTTTTGGAGGATTTAAATCTTTTACATTTCTATAAATAAATAAATATTTATTTAAATAGGCTTTTTTTTTTTTACAAAAAAAGAAAAAAGCATTTCAGGTAAAATTCACTTCATAAAAGACCCAGATTTCTAACTTTCATACATGGGGATACCATGGATAATTTTATAAGGTTTAATGTAAGATTTTTGCCAATTTTTGGGGAAATTCAGTTTAAAAATTTTAATAAATCACTTTAACCACTAGATGGCTATAGTGTGTGTGTGTGTGTGTGTGTGTGTGTGTGTGTGTGTGTGTGTGTGTGTGTGTGTGTGTGTGTGTGTGTGTGTGTGTGTGTGTGTGTGTGTGTGCGCGCGCGCACATTTTCAATCTGTCTTAGTTACCAATTTAATTTTGTGGTGGTTCTGCATTTTACAAATATCAAGAAATATTGCCGCAGTTTGTCTTTCGAATACACTTGAGAAATCCGCGATCATGGGACTGAGCGTGAAACAGCTTCGCCGACTTCTTATGGTGCAGACCGCTGTCAGTCAAAAGGAGATCGACAGATCCTCCAATCATCACGCGGAAGCCCAGTCTTCATTCACCTCCAGAGACGCTGAGCGTCCGTGGGCGGGACATAATCGTAGCATTTATCCAATGACCGTCTAGCTTCGGAGCACTGAAAAAAACTGTTCAAAGCAGCCCCATCGAAGTCAATGGACGCTCGGCTTCAACAGGGAAATGCACTGTGACGCTACGGGAATGTATGAGAAGAAAATCGAGTCAGCCGACATGTAGCTGATTAACACAATACATAATAGTACATATTTGACCGTTGGGTTTTTTTTTTTTTACATTAGAGGGGAAGCTGAGCTTCCCTTGCAGTCTTAAAGAAATCCCCACTGATCTATATATATATATATATGTGTATATATATATATATATATATGTGTGTGTGTGTGTGTGTGTGTGTGTGTGTGTGTGTGTGTGTGTGTGTGTGTGATTATGATTTTTAGAGGAAAAGACAGCATTCTTTGTGTGATTTTGATTCTAAATGATTTTGATTGATTTCATTCTAAATGCATTTCAACAGCCTGAATCACACAGTGAAAGAACACTCTAAATGTGCGCGTACATCATTAAAACAACAATTATGATATTATCGCAGACAATATATATCGCACACTCCGCACCAGTCTTTTTGGCTAATTTGTGCAAAACCTCTTGCTAAAATGTCAGAGCATCATTTTAACCACCAATGCAATGACGCAATTATTTAGCTCACCTCTATATGCTTACGTGGGGTTGATGTCTTGTCGAGATTTTATAAACTGCTAGTTTGGTCTCCCTAGGCAAGCACAGCATACACAGCATAATAGAGCATGTCTGCACCACTAACGCCTGTTTTGTCCGTCTGCATCTTCCTTGTGATTTTAGCGCCAGTTTGCCCTCCTGCCCATTATTTACTGACTTTTTTTTTTTACTCAGTAATTAATGTGTTTTAAAATGTAGCGAAGTACAATACTTTAAACAAAATATACTTAAGTAAAAGTAAAATTACAGATTAAAAAAAATACTTAAAAAAGTAGAAGTACACAAAAAAGCTACTCAATTACAGTAACGCGAGTAAATGTAATTCGTTACTTTCCACCTCTGAATGTGGCTCATTGTGAAATCCTGTAGGAGAATGTGATGTAGAGAGGAGACGAAAGAAAGAGTAGAAGAAAAGTATGTCTTCAGAAAAATGTGAAAGAGATCAATTTATTCTAAGTCAGCCAGAGACGTACACACAAACTATTTAGCCTGTTCACTTCACTCACCCACGGCAGAGTCCTTACATGGCACCGTCACTGACGCCTGCCCTGTTTGAAATCATCTTTATAGACTGGAACGCATCACCGTGGTAACGTCTGCCCGGCCACTGCTGTCACTCCTGGACAGTGGAGCCAGCGCAACTGAGAAATGATTGCTTACACACATAGCAAACATTAATCACAAACCCTCACAAACACACACACTGACAGCTCAGCAGGGAGAGCGGTAGGGAGAAATTGGGAGGACAAGGAGAGATGGAGAGTGAGGCACAGAAAAAAGAAGGTACTTTAACAAAAGGGAGGGCATGAGTGCTACAAGCAATGCTAATATCTCGTCTTTTACCGCAGCTTGGCTTAGTAAAGATTCAGTAGCAGAGATCTCAGAGCCTTCATAACAGCGGACCTGGGCCTGCACTAATGCCTTTACATTAAACACCATGTTCAACAAGGTCAGAATATGTACTGGCGGGGACAATGATTAATCACACTAAATGGATTATGGACCTCTAATTTTCATACATCCACTGAATAGAAGCTGATTGAATGTAGTGCAGATAACATATGAAGCAAGACTGTAATATGAATGAGCCTCTGAGCAAAGCAAATTGATCGCTATTACGAAAACCAATATAAATTAATGGCAAAAATCTGGGGTTTTTGTCATGTAATGAGGGTCTAAGTCTAAACGGCAAATAAACCAAAAAGTGAACAACTGATTTCTGGCCTTGCTGTAACATTCATAGGCTTCAGATTCAGATATCTGTGTAATTGACTTTCACGGTAAAGCAATGCTTAATTAATGGGAATTCTGTTGTGCATTTGTGGTGTTTATGGACCTTGACGAGAAGGATCGATAAACAAGCACATGGAAACTGAGTCGGCACTATTTTGACGAGCTTGGTGTAAAACATACTCTACGCAAGCACGGAGATGCGAATGTTTGGGTCAACGCATTGAAAGCAGTGTTGTCTGGGTTTTAAAAAAATAATAATATAAATATTAAATTAAACACTTAAAGGAAAAATTTGAAATGTTTGCAGTCTTGGCAACTACAGCTGAAAAAGTGCTAAATTTAATAAAACTGAAATAAATAAAAGCCAATATATTTATATTTATATGTTGGGACCGCCTTTCCCTTTTGTGAAATTAAGTGAACAGGCAAAATAGTCAACAAATGTTGACCCTAATGTTAAAGTTATAAATTAATATAACTATAATTATATAAAACTGGTATTAATTAAAAGGGATAGTCCACCCAAAAACAAAAATTCTGTCATTATTTACTCACCCTCAATTCGTTCCAAACCCATAAGAATTTTGTTTATCATCAGAACACAAATGGTAGTTTTATGAAATCAGAGAGCTTTCTGACCCTCCCATTGACAGCTAGGGAACTACCAAATTCAAGGCCCAGAAAAGGTAATAAGGAAATAAGTGGTTCAAACTTAATTTCTACTTTATGTGTGCAAAAGAAAACAAAAATAACGAAAAGTATGCAAATATGTGTCATGGTACTCTCTTGGTCTCCATTGCTGTCTAAACAGGGTCAGACAGTTCTTGGATTTTATTAAAATATCTTAATTTGTGTTCAGAAGATTAATTAAAGTCTTACGGGTTTGGAACGACATGAGGGCGAGTAATTAATGACAGAATTTTGACTTTTGGGTGAAACAACTTTTTGGTTGTGTCTAATTACATAATGTATGTAATTTAAATTAGTTTAAAAACCATGTCCTTTACATGGAAAGTTAATTTTATGTTTTTGTTGTTAAATCATAGTAGATAATAGATAATCTAACATCTAGTAGTTCTCACAACAATAACATGGGATTTGTGTCTCTATTAGTCTTTGAAGCAAGTAATGGGACAACAGTTTTTACCCTATTCATGGAACAAGGTATCATATACACACCAACACACACTGTTCATGGGCAAACAAACTTCCTACATGCAGTATCCAAACATCACGGACGAAATTTGAGATTTTGTCGAAACAAAGTGATTCAGAAAGCTCAACTCCGAAACTCAACTCCTGTTCCCTGACCACAAGTGCCCACGCCGTCAGATTCAGTGGGCGACCATCTCATACCAGCAAGGACGGAGAGAGAAATACATATTTCAAGCAATTCGCTGTCTGAATTTCCGTCATCCATCAAATTACCATGGGTCTTCACAGTATGAGAAAATTTGTTGACGCGTTATTCCGCCCTGTTATCTGAGTGTGTTCCCAACCTGTCACGTAGGTATTCTGAGTCACTGACAGTGTCGGCGATGCTGCACACAATATAGTGCCCCTAATTACAGATGTTGCCCATTTCTTTCTGTCAGACGCGGCTAAAGAAACATCCCTGCTTGGCTCACATCTACTGCTTCTTTTACATGCTTTTCTGGGACCAGCCGTATTTATCCGAAGCCTTAAACTATTACGAGACCTTCTGCATTACTGACTGCAGATCAGACAGAAATGCGCGCCAACTCCCTGGGGGCGGCTGACTGGATCTTTTCTTTTCCTCAGGCTTGAGATCAGCGGTGTTCTGCCTGACTGGCTCCAGGATTGGTGTGGATTTTTTTCATTATTCCACGGCTCCTGTGGAGAAGTGACAGCCACGCTATTTCTCAAGCCCACGGACGGAGCTGTGGGCCATGTCTTGCACAGAAAAAGGGGAAATGTGTGGACAGAGAATAGAATTTAAAAAAGAGAGGGGCGAGAGAGAGAGAGAGAGAGAGAGAGAGAGAGAGAGAGAGAGAGAGAGAGAGAGAGAGAGAGAGAGAATGTGACATATGGCCATTGCATTGTGAAAGGTCGACTGTGATATGTGCTCATCAAGTACCATTACATTCTGTTGATACTGGCCAACAGAGCAGTGTCTAAGTGCTTGATGTGTGCCATTTCATATTAGTAATGGACGAAAATAAAGGGTTGTGAGTGTGTTGGTTAGGTTTGCCAACACTGTAGAGACCAAATGTCCCTGCAAGGCTAGCAAAACCTGAAATCACTCAAAGCAGATTGTGAGGACCAGGAAAGAAATAAAGCTTTAGAAAAAAGCAAATAATTAGGCCTGCCAATCAATGAAAATTTTTATCAAATAAGGAATATAGCTTAATAAAAATACAAGATAATTAGGTCTGCCAATCAATTAAAGATTTTAAAGCAATGAATCACGTAATAGCCTATGCAATATATATGAACAAATTAATCCTAAATATAATCAATTTGCTCAGAAAGGTCCCGAAGACTTATATTATATATATATATATATATATATATATATATATATATATATATAAACAGCATCAAAATCACATTTAGCAATTTTTGATTGCATTATTTTTATTAATATTTTAAATATATTTTTTTTTTTTTACTTTTTTTGCTCGTTTTATTATTAGTTTTAATTCAAGATTTAGTTTTAGTTCATTATAATAACCCTGCCGTGAAGCAGACAAATCCATTCCACAAAAGCTTCTTTAAATTATTCAAATATTCTTCGCGATATAGAAATAATGGTTCTCTTAAAGGTGCCATGTGCAAAAATTGAGGTAAAAATATCCAAAAAATGACCTACACACATCAAAAGTATGAGAAGAAATAAGGGCGATGATGTCATTAAAAAAATGTCAAGTTATAGTGTTGCAGAGATATCAACCTTAATTAGCATTAGCATTACTGGCCTTTTTTTCGGGAAGTTATAACATAGAAATGTATCGAAGGCTGTTCTATAAACGTGCTAATGTTAGCGATGGCTAATCGTAGCTGCGTTTGATAATTAGCTAGCTATAACTTACCCATTTTTTTATATCATAAGTAACCTGCTCTGTCTAGTCTGTTGGTCTCCGTGTCCTCTTTGCTTCGAGGTTTTTCTGTACGTGAGAAAATTGATGTGTGGCGTGAAAGCGTGTGAAAAGCAGCGGTTCTCAATTCCAGTCCTCGCGCCCCACTGCTCTGCATATTTTATACGTTTCTCTTTGTTAACACACCTGATTCAGATAATCAGCTCGTTAGAAATGAACTCCGTGCATGAACTGTTTTTCAAATGTTTATTGCTCCCTACTCTCTGAGCAGGGGAAATCTGTTGAAGTTTACCTCACATCGAAACATTCACTCACTGATTTGTGCTGTGCAGCGTCTTTAAACATGGACAACTGTGACATCATATACCACTGTAAATCAATAAAATTTAAATTCACGTCTTGCACACTTCAATGCACTTTGATTGGAACATATAGCTACGTTCGCTTCGAACTGGAATCATGGCTGAATATCCTGTGATGTCCACTTCGCAGGGCACTTATGTTCGAATAGAACAAATGTCTGAAGCGCTAAGAGAAACGTTCAAAATGTGCAGAGCAGTGGGGCGCGAGGACTGCAATTGAGAACCGCTGTCTTATAGGCTTCAGCTATGCTCTAGTGTTGTTGTGAAGGTAGGGGCGGAGCATAGAGACTACGCCGTTTCTCGTTTGTTACTCTAGAGTAGACCAATTCACTTTATTGAGGCATACTGCCCCCATCTGGTATGGAATGTGGAGTATGACTTGATTTTTTTGCCAGATATGACAGATGGCACCTTTAAGAACTGTTCACTGGAAGGTTCTTTAGCGCACCATGGGGTCACTGCAAAAACCTCCTTTTGGAATCGTTGTTTTTAAGAGTGCATGTAGAAAGAAAATATCATTAGTTCAAAAACAATGAAAGTTAAATGGAAACCCCCCACCATAGAAAACCGATTTTGTGTGAGTTTGAATGGCTGTGGGTAAAGATGAGAGAGAGGGGGAATTCAAATAAATTACAACAAAATGGTTTTTTTTGGGGGGGGCGATCCTAAAGCAGGTTTCAAGACACCTCTATAACTGATTCACCTTCACTTTGGTTTACACATATGGCATAATGACACAAATAATCTAAGAAGACAAGCTCTCGCTCTCGCTCTCAGGGCATGTGTGTTAGCAGGAGCTGTCTAGGGAGATTAAGTTCCTCTCAGCAGGCGTGTATTTAGTGATGTCAGCATCCCTCCACATCACACACACACACTTACTGAGAGTTTAAAGGAAGTGGTCAGCCGCAGCGCTGTAGGGTCTGTTATTGACCGCTCAGTCCACACACAGTCCAATCTAGTGAGATGTCTGACTCCAACTGAAGGTTTTCAAATGACCAGGCCTCTTTTAACACCATTTTCTCACTTGCTAAGGATGAATAACTGAGACACTTAAACACAAATCCAACAACAACTTAAATCAGTCTAGAAGCTGCAAAAAAATCAGTATCAGTATTTTTATCGTTTAACAGTAAAAACATATAAACCTGCTTAAACAAGATACATATAGAAGACTTGATCAAAAAGTTGTTTTGAAATTTTATAATAATATTTTTTTTTAAGTAGCAAATCAGCATATTAGAATAATTTATGAAGGATCATGTGACACTGAAGACTGGAGTAATGATGCTGAAAATTCAGCTTTGCGTCACAGGAATAAATAACATTTTAAAATAAATTGAAATAGAAAAGAAAGAGTTGAACTGTAGTAATATTCCACAATATTGCCGTTACAATTTAGATTTTTTTTTTTTTTAATGCAGCCTTGGTGAGCATAAGACGTCTTTCAAAAACATTTGTAAAAATTTAATCAACCTCAAACTTTACAGTAGTGTATATACATGCATGTGTTGTATTCATTATAAAATGCATAGTTTATTTTCTTGCCCCAATGGCTTTTTGTTTGTTTCTAGCATAAATTCAATCACAGATTTGTTAAAAATATAAACTTCAATATGTATTCTATGAAGCAAGTCTTAACTTCTTATCTAAAGGATTTTTAGATATGAAAAGCAAGACAAAGGAAATACTGATTTATGAATGATTTTTGCAGTGGATAAATTCATAGCTTCTCTCAAGCTCCAGATTCTCCACAAGGATCCCTCCTCTACGTTCACGGGTGATTAGCTGGCCCTGTTTTTGAAACCAGCACTTTAAAAGAGCTAAAGGGGTTCTGCTCTCCCTCACTAACAGAGTTCCGCTCTGAAAGCTCAGACTCCCCAGGACGGCACTGGCCTCTGGTGCCTCGAAGGACCAAATGCTCATCCTAGTGAGAAAAACAAACAAAGACGGCCTTCTCTTCACCTCCATTTTAATGAGCTCACAACTTTTTATACTTCTCTTTTTTGGGGGAATATATTTCAAATAAAGTCAACATGATATTAAAATTTCATATTTACTTTATGCTCCTGGTCTTATTATGCACGATTCATCAGAGCATATTATCCCAATGAAGAAAAATAAATGGCTCCACATCTTGAAGCAATTTCTGTTTGAAGTATGGCAGTAACTTAAAGAAATAGTTTGGCAAAAACTAAAAACCACTGGACAGCAAGTGATGTAATGTTACATTTCTCCAACTCTTTCAGACTACAGTATTTTTGCTTTTAAACGGTGCTTTATCTGTGCATATTTCCCTCTTGACAATTCAGAGGAAGCAATATTATGGACTATTATGGTATTTTAGAATGAAGCTCGACTTTATTGCAAAGCTGCAATTTTTACTTCACATGACATTAATTGAAGAAACAAACTTACAACACTTAGTTTTGGGTGAACTACTCCTTTAATATGAATATACGTAAATGTAATAAAGGATATGGCCTACTAGCAAATAATTGTGTGTGTGTGGAAGTTCCTGGCAGATACAAGTTTTCCCTTTGAATATCTGGTATTTCTGAAATGCATTACATTACATGAGTAAAATGGGTTGAAAATACTGCTTCATGTTAACCAGCATGGATTAACATGGGCCATTTAAAGGATCAGTTCACACCAGAATTTAAATTTCCTGTTAATGTACTAATCCAAGATGTTCATGTCTTTCTTCCTTTAGTTCGAAAAGAAATGAAGGTTTTTGAGGAAAACATTCCAGGATTTTTCTCAGCTTCAAAGGGCTCTACACTAGCCATGAAATAAGGGTTTTATCAAACAAAATGATTGGCCATTCTCTTAAAAAATGAAGTCCATGAATTCATGCGTTAAGTAATCATGTTGGAGAATGACCGATTGTTTGCTAGTTTGCTAGCCCTATTCCTCGGCTGGGATCATATAGAGCCCTTTGAAGCAGCATTGAAACTGCAATTTGGACCTTCAACCCATTGGTCCCAGCTGAAGTCCACTATAATTTTTTCTCAAAAACCTTAATTTCTTTTTGACTGATGAAAGAAAGACACAAACATCTTTGATGACATGGAGGGTTGAGTAAACCTATACCTTTAAATTTTCTAGAATAGAATAGTTCTTCACATTGAAGAGCACCTCACAATAAAAGAGGTGGCCAATAAACACCAAGAAACATGCCAATAGAACCATAACGTGACATTGTTATATTCACGTCTAGCCCCAACCTCTGGACTGATAAGATTTTGCCGGAATGAGAGTATTTGGCAAAACATAAACCTTTTCAGAACAGATACCTAATCAGATTTATCGCTTGTATGTTTTTGCACCAGCCAAGACTGCATATCTAATTTAGTATGATAGGCTAAAAAAATCTAGAATATATTGTTCAATATCTTAGAAAATAAAAGGAAATAACTTGCAATCTGATACCTAGTGGATGGAAACGAAGCCAGAAAAAAAAAGAGGATGAGATATTATCTTTAATTTTAATTGTCATGAATTTTGCATTGTTTTTTTCTGAATGAAGCTTGTTCACGGTTCATGGCAATGGGGCTGAATGGAAGGATATGTGAGGAAGGTGTGAGGAGG